>NC_139515.1:29813114-29898114 GCF_947247035.1 Vipera ursinii
AAATGGTTTGATGGATGAGAAAAGAATCTTTCTATGGTTGTGTAGCCACTAATAAGCTGCAAGAGGTAAAAACCAAGCTCAGCTAATTACAAGATGAAACTGCATCATAAGAAATATAATTAATGTTACTTGGAACTATTCTGCCAGTCCTACTAGACTTGACTAATAGTCTACCCCTGTAAAAGTATCCTGTAGTTTATTATTGACAGGTTCTTTTGCAGGGCAGGCTATCACCAGTTGAAGCCCCAGGATGAGAACACAGAGGTGCTTGTAATTTTGGCCAAAGTGACTCAAAATAAGTTCCTATTGTGCTGCTGCTGGATTTCCTTTCTTCAGCCCCAAATCTCAGCTGAGAGGCTCCAGCCAGCTGGAAAATTTTACACTGACCTTTAGTCTCCTTGCTAATTTTGTGGAATGGTAATGACATTACTACATATTCAAACAAAATTGTCTTAATTGCAAATTAGCCAGAGGAGGCTGAAAATTTTCAAATTAAATCTGATTGGAGATGGAGAGAGGGAAATGGAATTTCTTCACTAACAATCATTTGTGGCATGTGTTAACAAATATAATGAAATGTCAAGTTTGCCAATTCCTCTGGAAGTATCATTTTCAATTTATGATTACAGTGTCACTTATGGCTGATGTACCCTAGAAAGAGGATGTCACAGTGGGGAGAAAAAAAGAAAGAAGGTGAAAATATATGCAAGCTGTTTAACAGTGTTTCCTTCATTACACCCCTCAGCAAGAAAAGCCTTGCTACTCATTATCAAAAATGCATATTAACTCTGTCATATTTACCATACATCTTTTGTCATAAATAGCATCCAATTAGCAAAATGGATAATCATGTCAGTAACCAAACGATTTCTGCCTTCTCCTTGGTTGATACCCATCAACTACAATAATTCTATATGTAGAAGTGAAAGGTGGCTTGTTGAAATTATAGAAAGAGCACTGTCTATAGGGATATTATCTCATGCATTATCTAGCACTGAAATGAACAGAAGCTGGGCAGTAGATGTGCCTTGATGGACTAAACAGAGATGATTTGGTTTTTACACTAGTAATACCTGCTTTTTAGAACCCAAATACACTTAAGATAAACTGCTTTTCAATGGCATAGAACTTTAATTGATCTTTCTTTGTGGATTTGTTTTACACATCTAGTCAGGAGAGAGATTTGTTAGGGAAGCAAAAATTAACATATGCTAGCTAATTGTTCTGCTTTCATGGGCAGCAGCCAGCAGAAGAGCATTAGCAGTCTAATAATAACGACTGGCACCCTCAAGGCATCCCGAGTGCGTCTGTTCCTTATAAGTCACAAACTGTTTTTCTTTGTTAAATACATATGGGGTTAGAGGAAGGAAGGAAAATAGAATGATTTTGCTCACTGCTGTCTTCAGTACACGGGTGAAATGTTTTAGTCTGTCCAAGAGGTACAAAAGAATCTTTGATTTTGTGTAAGTATATAAATCAAAGCAATATGAATTCTTGCTACTACATAGCAGAGTAGTAATGTAATACATATACTACTACAAATTCTAAACTGACATGTCAATAGTATATTTTATTTCATTTATCAAATACACAAACACATACATACACATTTACTTTAAATTGATATTCCACTATTTCCCACCTCATTTTTTAATCACAATGAAAATAAAATAAAGTTCTATGGGAAGATTGTACATGCTACAAACCTATTGATAAAGTACAGACAGGTTTGGAAATGCTAGGGTTAGCATATATTTATTTATTTATTTATTTAATTGTATTTATATACCGCCCTATTCCCTGAGGACTCAGGGCGGTTTACAGGGAATTAAAAATCCAAAATACAAAAATTAAGAACCAAATTAAAAAAAATTAAATTAACCCTGTAGTCAGTTAAAAAAGAACCCCAAATTAAAAATTCCTCCTCAGTCTGGGCCCGAGAGCTCGAAGAGCCAGGTCTTCAGGCCCCGGCGGATGAGAAGGATATGTCAACCTATATGTTTACAGTGTTACGGTAAGTTATTCTTCTAGCCAGCAATAATAAGCATGACATATTTGTAGGCATGCAACTGTGAGGTGATAAAATAGAATTTATTATTAATTAAAGAAAAGCATATAAAACCTAGGATGATCACTTAGCCACCTCAGCTCATCTGAATATATTCAAGGTTGGGTAAAACTCATTATTCTGGACTCGCAGCCTTGATAACTTTGATTTTCATCCATCCATAGCATGGCCAAAAGGTACCATTTAATGAAGTACCATTCAGAGAGTAAATGGGGTCATATAATAGACACTGCGGTTGCACCTTGTGTTCATGTACTGATAGCTGTTAAGGGTGCAGTGATGAACCAACAGAACTCATTTCTCCTTGGTAATAAATTCATGCTATTAATATTTATCAAATGTGTGGGCCATCTTAACTGAACCACTGCACGAGACCATAAATCTCTATTATCATATTAATTTTGAAGCTTATTTTGTACAGTGTATAAATTTTAGGGGCTTTTTTTGTTTTTTTTTTTTGGGGGTGTGTGGTATTGACCACTTTTCTCTCAAACCAATTTGACAACAGTATTAGTTCACTAGTTCAGATATCTCTAGTTCCAAAGGGAACTTTAAACTGTGCTTTCACTTTAAATTGCTCATCTAAGATTCTGTATTAATTGCCCACTATCAAACACAATTAGCAATTCTTTCATGTCTGGTTTATGTAATGTAATACTTCAATTATATTATTCATTCAAATTCTGTTTTGGATTATAGGCTGAAAATTCTTTATTAGTGTAGATGTAACCATGCTGCTGGAGTTTTAAAAAAACTACTGATTGAATAATTAATTGGAAAAGAACAAGCTGCAGATCCTGATGGATTTATGAGACAATTACTCTGTGATGTGAATATCTATCTTATACTATAGAAAACAGTAGAAAAATAACTTGATTGTAATGAGAGTCAAAACAGTAAATATGGGATAGTTCTAAAGTTTGTAATGAATTCACTGACATTAAAATAATTCTGTAATGCAAAAATATTTCCCATGCATTTTCTACAATGTTAAGTAATACTTGGGAGCCAAGTGAAGATACTAAAAACTAACAAAAGCAATCCTTTGAAAAAAATCTAAAAGCACACATATTTAGTGCTATAGAGCAAACTTATACTTAAAGCAATAAACAGTCAATTATGGAAAACAACACAAATGTTTAAGACCCACATATATACAGTACATTCAGAAAGTATTCAGAACCCCTTCACTTTTGTCAGTTTTGGTATGTTGCAGCCTGATTCTACAGTTGTTGACAATAATATTTGTTCTTATTAATCTGCACTCAGTAGTCCATAATGACAAAGTGAAAACAGAAGTTTAGAAATGTCTGTAAATTTATTTTAAAAATATCACATTGGCACAATTATTCAGTCCCTTTGCAGCAACACATGAAATTTTGCTCTAGTGCCTCCTATTTCTCTTGATAGTTGCTGCCATGTTCCTATACCTTGATTGGAATCCACCTATGGTAAATTAAATTGATTGGACATGATTTGGAAAGGCACACACCACTCTATAGAAGACCTCACAGCTGACAATGCATACAGTAACAGAGCAAAAGCCATGAGGTAAAAGGAACAGCCTGCAGAGCTCAGAGAGAGGATTATTGCAAGGCACAGATATGGGGAAGGCTACAGTAAAAGTTCTGCTACATTGAAGGTTCCTAAGAGCAGAATGGCCTCCATAATTCACAAAAGGAAGAAGTTTGGCACAACCAGGACTCTTCCAAGAACTAGTTGTTCAGTCAAATTGAGCAATCGGGGAAGAAGGGCCTTAGTAAAAGAAGTAACCAAGTACCCAATGGTCACTCTGACTGAGCTCCAGGGAGCTTGTGTGGAGATGGGACAGAATTCCAGAAGGACAACCATCACTGC
This sequence comes from Vipera ursinii, assembly GCF_947247035.1. Lineage (NCBI taxonomy): Eukaryota > Metazoa > Chordata > Lepidosauria > Squamata > Viperidae > Vipera > Vipera ursinii. The sequence continues at coordinate 29,817,040 of NC_139515.1, forward strand.
AGCCCTCCACGATCCAGGCCTTGTGGCAGAGTGGCTAAATGGAAGCCTCTTCTCAGTGCAAAGCACATTAAAGCCTGCTTGGAGTTTGCAAAAAAGTACCTGAAGCACTCTCAGACTGTGAGGAACAAGATTCTCTGGTCTGATGAAACCAAGATTGAACTGTTTGGCCACAATTCTAAATGTTATATCTGGAGGAAAGCAGGCACCGCTCATCACCTGCCCAATATCATCCCAACAGTGAAACATGGTGGTGGAAATATCATGCTGTGGGGGTGTTTTCCAGCAGCAGGGACTGGAAGATTGGTCAGGGTTAAGGGAAAGCTAAATGGAGCAAAGTATAGGAATATCTTCAATGAAAACCTGTTCCACAGCATTCAAGATCTCGAACTGGACTGAAGGTTAACTTTCAAACATGACAATGATCCTAACCACACAGCCAAGACAACACAGGAATGGCTTAGGGATAACTCTGAATGTTCTAGAGTGGCCTGGCCAGAGCCCTGACTTGAATCCTATTGAACATCTCTTTAAGAACCTGAAAATGGCTGTCCACTGATGGTTGCCACCCAACCTGATTGAGCTTGAGAAGATTTGCAAGGAAGAATGGTAGAAAATCCTTCAATCCAGTTGTGCAAAGCTTGTCACGTCATACCTAAAAAGACTCGAGGCTGTAACTGCTGCCAACAGTGTTTCAACCAAAGTACTGAGTGAAGGGTTTACTTATGCCAATGTGATATTTCATTTTTTTTTTAGTAAATTTACAGGCATTTCTAAAATTCTGTTTTCACTTTGTCGTTATGGAGTATTGAGTATTGATTAATAAGAGCCTTGGTGGAGCAGTGTGCTAATGCCTCCTTAAGTAACACCAGCTGCCTGCAATTAGTGCAGGTTCGCATCCCACCAGGCTCAAGGTTGACTCAGCCTTCCATCCTTCCGAGGTAGGTAAAATGAGGACCCAGATTGTTGGGGGCAATTAAGCTGACTTTGTAATAATGCCGCTTGGGGTGTGTGTGAAAGCCCTAATAAGCAGGCATATACATAGAATGAAGGCTACTGCTAAGCTTGTAAGCCGCCCTGAGTCTTCGGAGAAGGGCGGGATATAAATGGAATTAAAATAAAATAAAAATAAATAAAATAATGAGGAAAAAAATGGATTTCAGGTGCAGCATAACAAAATTGACAAAAGTGAAGGGGGTCTGAATACTTTCTGAATGCACTGTATATAAAAATGCTACCACTCACTGAAAATCGACAGGGGCAACCACCAAGTTAGGAACCACAGGGCAATCAGTTTGGAGGTGAAAAAGTTCAAAGAATCACACTTTGGTGATTGTTAATTGTTGTCTTGATTTCTGCTCTCCATATCAGATAATCCTAAGAATATGCTTTAAAACAAAGTCTTGTGCAGTTCTGGAAAAAAATACATTGTTTTAAGGAATATTTAGGAGGCTGTAATATACAAGAATGCTTTTTTAAAAATTGTATGCTGTTTTTCTCTATTTTTTCAAAGATTATTGATTACATAGAACATAGAATCATAAATCTGGAAGGGATATCTTTTTTGTATCATGGTGATCAGAAATGGACACAGTATTCCAATGTAGTCTTGCGAGAATTAATTTTTATCAAATTATATGATGGAAGTGGTGTAGCCTGACATACTTACACTGAGATGTATATATATCCTGCAAATATATTAGAAGGCTATTGAAAAAGTTTCCATATTTTATTCCATTATCAGTTCTAATTTAGAAACAGGCAGTGATATATCAGTAACTCACATCTTTGTCAAAAGTGGAGGAGATATCACTGTGGCATTGATGACATCAGATGAACAATTTGATTCTCACCAATGACAAATATATTGCAAAACGCAATGCCTATTCTGATGGATATTTTAAATGATAGGGCAAACTACAACACTAACCCATGTATTTATATAGCCTTTTTGTTTAGTACTTCTGAGTCAACTGAATTTCAGGTCTTTCAAAACAGCTTTCTTTTTAATATTTGTGAGTCTATTTCAAAAATGATATTCTTTCTAGCTTCAGCAGAAAGGGAGTCATTTGTGCACTTACAGGTGTACTTTGTTTAGTGTCCCTATGGCATAGATTGGACATATTTTGTAAAAGATAGCATTACTTTTAAGGAAACGTGCAATTTGACAAGCGATTGCATTTTACCTTCATTTTATTGCCATATTTTTATCACGCTTATTGTTTTCCAACTGTCGGTAAATTGCTCATTTTCTTAGTCTGTTACATTTTATAGACCTATTTACTGTTTATAAAGCAATATGCACTTACAGGTTTTGGAGATGGCTTGGGCTCCGAAGGTCGCATGTGCAAGTGGTTCATCATTGCCTGAAGACGTTCACGTTCTTTAGAAAGCTGTTAAAGAAAGAGTAAGATCAGAAGCATTTTAGAAATGACTAATAACAGCTATTTTATTTCATACGATACATCTTATCTTTGGAGACTGTTATGGAGTAATGTTCCTGCATATCAAAGCCTATGTCAGTGAAAACGTTTATAGAGAGGGAAAGGGAACTTGGATTTTCAGGACTGGGGAGAGAGAAAGAAGAAAGCTGTATAGTTTTGTCATGTTTAAAAGGTCAGAGAAAACAAATAATACTTCATCTTTTTGTCAATAAGAGAATTGAGGTCATTACTGACTCAACAGTAGGAAGTTACTAGGTCTGTAAATTAGATGGCGCATAGTGTCTCTTTGCAGTCTTATGGACACTATTAGCAATGGGCTAGCACCAACAGCTGTGAAGAGGTGAAGGGTTCTCATAGCATGGTGCCTGCCAAGACTCTCTATACTTTTCATCCATTCCCATGAGGTTCAGTTAGTGCCCCCTGCAATATACCATAATCAATCTAATTCAATAGAGTGACAGGGACCAGGCAGTGTGAAATGTTGAACTCTGCCACTAAACTGACATCTACACTGTTCTGGGTCTCATTACAACTGATGGACCTTACTTTTCCACAGTAATACAAAAGAGGGGGGGAGGGAAAAACTCATAATTGGTCACCTTGAAAGCAGAAAGTCCATTGAGACTTTTATATCACAGCATATTTGTAAATGTAAATTGCTCTTCAAGAAAGCATTCAACATGGTTCACAAAAGGACCAGGATTATATGAAGCCCTCTCCTTTGGTTATACTATATTATAATATAGTATTCAACAATATTTAGATTTGTGTATCTAAAATGCAAAAATAAATGATCATTCAATTTTTAAAGGCCCAAATAGTATCATACACATAAAAATCCTAAAAGCATTATCCAAGTAAGATTAACTTTAATACACTAAAACAATGCATTAAATGAATACTCTAAAACTTTAGTGTAAAATCTTATTTTCCATGCCAAACTAATAAACAATTGTCCTTGTGTTTTGTGCTGGATTCAGAATAAGGTACTGATTAGTATAAAATAGACATGTTTGCAATAATTGCATACACACACAGAGCGAGAGGATTTGGATGGGTAAATAAAGCCAGGTCCTCGTACATAAAATGGAAAAGCATGTCACTACAGTTATTTCATTTCCAACTGTTTAATTTGCAGGCCAAAAACAGAAATCCAAAGAGGTTAACCATGCTTGTTTTAAAACAAAACTCCACAGCCCCAAACCCATACAACCCAGGTTTATATTATGAGACTTTTCCATACTATGACAGCTATCACTTTTGCAGAATGAGCACAAAATGTAAAATGATAACTGTTTAGGGCTATAAAAGAAGACATGTTTTAAATAGATTACAGTTTAACTGATCTGTACTAAAATAATATAATTCTGTTAGAGTTTCTTTTGGTCTAAAACATTATTTATGAAATTTTCTACCTCAACTAAACATTTGATTGCCACGTTTACGTCTTTATTATTTTATTGGCTCCTGTTGTTAGCTATCATATGCCCTGGGTCTGGTGGGGTTCTCTCCAGTTATACTAAATGAAAAATTTCTAGCAAATTGTCTTTCCCTTCTCACCCCATCTCCTGAATTATTGAATCTATATGTAAAAGGATGATTCTGAGAGCTGATTTTCATTAGTCATTTTAAGAATGATAATGTTAGGGGTTTTTTTAAAGCGGAGAGCACCTACACTATTCTTAGATGTCCAAATGTACATTATACTGAGAACCATCAAAACTAAAACAAAATCAAAGCCATTATGTGAATTAGGAGTAAAATTTCTAGATTTTAAAAATATGGGCTTATGATTCTCCAAAGAATCATGAAGACTTGTCTACAAGTTTTCAAGAATTTTGACCATCACTAGAATGTACAGAAACATAATATGGAAGATAGTACAGAGAAGTGTTAAGGTTAAATGTTTAGTTGCAGATTGATGATATTGGCATATATTTATGATGTTATGTTTATGTTTATATTTATGAATAGTTGCTTTAGAAGGTGTTCACAATTTATATAAATACAATGGCTATAGAAAATAAATTAATCCAGATTTGCATAATGACTTATCACCCCAGACATCCTATTTCCTAAAGGTACAATTACCAATAAACGTTAAAAAAATGATAGCTAAAACCAATTTTTAACGTAACTGAAATCAAAACTCATGTGTGCTTATTTAGAAAAAAATACTCTTTGAATTCAGTGGCTCTTTTCTGAGTAGATGTTTAAATTGCATTGCTTAGGATAGTTAATTAGTATTTAGAATTTAATTTATTTCAAAACATACAAATAGATATTAAAACACATTCATAAATGTTAACCCATGTATATATAATTCCATAAAAAATTAAGACAATTTTCTCAAGGAAAAATATATTTAGAATATGGAAATATTCTCGAACCTGTATTTCTAATTGTTGGACCACCTGCATTTGCACCCGACACTGAGCAGTGCTTCGGTCATCCAATGCATGTTCATTATTAAGGTGCCTAGTAAAAGAAGAAATAATTAAAAAGATAGAACAATAGGTAGACATTGATAACCTTCTCAATCCTACTGCCTCTTTCTCTGTGTGTGTGTTCTGTAAACATAATTCTTATGTCAGAAAGCTAGATATTGGAAACCCAATCCAAATCTAAACTGCTGTAACAGGCATAATAGAACTACCTTGCAAGAAACTTCACTATTTCCCAAATGAAATTCCCTGCAAAGTAGTTTTTTTAAAAATCCCATTTATATCCCACCCTTCTCCGAAGACTCAGGGTGGCTTACAATCTAAAGCACAAATCAATGTGCTTAGCGATAGCCTTCATTCTATGTACAGTATATGCCTGCTTATTAGGGCTTTTGCCCCCCCCCAAGCGGCATTATTACAAAGTCAGCTTATTGCCCCCAACAATCTGGGTCCTCATTTTACCTACCTCGGAAGGATGGAAGGCTGAGTCAACCTTGAGCCTGGTGGGACTCGAACCTGCACTAATTGCAGGCAGCTGGTGTTACTTAAGGAGGCATTAGCCCACTGCTCCACCAAGGCTTGGGAAATGTAACTGAGCAGTCTTGGTCCTGACTATAAGATATAATCAGAGACACAAGAAAAGGGTGCACAAATGTACAATGACAAGGGGAACAAATTTAACATTTCTTTTATAAAAGAGCTAATCATGGATACCTATAATAAGAGTAAAGTAATATCACATGTATCATGATGCTGCTACAAAATGGTACTAATTATAATGACAAATTCATATGATATATGTGACATAATGTAATTTTGACTTTTACTCAGATGCCTTTCCCCTTACCTCTCCTTGACATGATAAGAGCACAAATGTTAATCCATTTGGGTAATAACATTTGGGTATTGTCAATGAAAACAGATAACATTATGTTTACCTTTCAACATGTATAGCCTATGAATGCATTTCTGGATGAGCAATGCAAAAAGGCAAAGGATACAGAATTGAAAAATTGAGAAGTATAGATGAAAGAATGCAAATAAAATACAAATGTAATTAGTATAAATTTGCTTGGGTTAAACTTTATTAAAGAGAAGACGCTATGTATGACAATATATTTAGCAAGTCATTATTTACTTATACAGGGAAAATATTCTGCTTGATAAAGCAACTTGCAATTTCTACACCTATATCTTCATAAATATCTTACAGTCCTAGGGGGAAAAAAATATAAGCACGTTTCTTACTAGGCTTACCAAATAGTTGATTGAACAGAACATTCATTTTTTAAAGAAAAGTAAGTGCCCTGTTTAAGTTTTCAAGCTTATTTCACTTTAAAAAAAAATATGCAATATAATTGAAGGATGTATGTTGCTTCCAAGCAACAAGGGACAACTTACAAGGCAGATCCCTTCCTTAGGTGCCCAGGGTGTGGTGGCCGCCACCAACGCATGGACTGTAGGTTCCAGACAGTCATGTGCTGGGCCTGTGGGAAGACCGGCCACATTGCATCTGTCTGCAGAGGTCACCAGAAGGACCGACAATCGAATTGCCAGTTGGACATTCCAGTCATGAGAGGTACCAGGGCCCCAGGGCAGTTTAGTGTAGGGTTTTGCTCCAGCTGTAGTAGCGTTTGCCACACGGGAGCTCGCTGCCCCATTAAGCTGAAATTTCGACTTCAGGTCGAGCTGCAAGGGGTCCCTTGCAAGATAGAGCTTGACACGGGCTCAGCCGTGTCCATTATATCACTTGAAACATTCAATTTCATCTGCAATCACAGCAAGAGATGGGCCAGGCCATCTGACATTATCCTGACAGACTTTCAGAATACTAGAGTCGTAGTCAAAGGCGAGGCCACACTGGCCGTCAAATTTAAGGGGTTTTCTGGGCACCTGGACATTGTCGTAGTAGGGGGTCAGCGAATGAGCCTGATCGGCCTCGATTGGTTTGATGCATTAGGCATTCAAGTCACCGGTATCAACTGTATGCAAGTTGCGAGTCTAGTGGCAGTATGCTAGGAGTTCGCAAATGTGTTTGACTCAGGTCTAGGGACTTACAAGGGTCCGCCAATAACATTTAAACTAGATCTTACTGTAATTCCGGTCAGGATTAAACCTCGTAGAGTCACATTTGTGCTTAAACACAAGATAGACGCTGAATTGGATAAGCTTGTCGAACAGGGGGTACTACAGCCCATTGATGGGGTGAATGGGAAACCCCAATTGTCATGCCACTAAAAGCCAACGGAGAGGTCAGAATTTGCGCTGATTACAAGTGCACAATTAATCATGCACTCAAACAGCATGCGTACCCAGTGCCAGTAGTGAGCCACATCCTGGCATCACTACAAGGGGGTACTGTTTTCACAAAGTTAGATTTGGCTCGGGCTTACCAAAAGCTTCCTGTGGACGAGGCCACAGCCATGGCACAGACTATTGTAACTCACAGAGGGGCTTTTAAAGTAAAATGCCTGCAATTAGGGGTTAGCGTAGCCCCTGGCATTTTTCAAGGCATTATGGAGCGCACGCTTAAGGGAATTCCAGGGGTCTGCCCCTATTTTGACAATGTGCTCATCGCCGGTGAGTCCACTGAGGTGCTTGCAAGGAGGCTCAGAGCTGTCCTTCAATGGCTTCATGAAGTGGGCCTTAAACTTAAGAAAAACAAGTGTAGCATTGGAGTCCCTTCAACTGAGTTCTTGGGTTTCTGTATTGATGCCGAAGGCATCCACCCTGCCGAGTCGAAATTGAAGGCCATTCAGATGGCACCCAGCCCTAAAACAAAGGGAGAGCTTCAGGCATTCATAGGCCTCCTAAATTTTTATCATGCATTCCTTCCTAACAAGGCCACAGTGGCAGAGCTGTTGCACTGGCTCTTGGATAAAAATACTGCTTGGAAATGGACCAAGGTACATGAAAGCAGCTTTAAGGCACTGAAGGCCCTACTGTCCACCAGTTCTATGATCACCCATTTTAAAGAGTCGATGCCGGTGTGCCTTGCATGTGATGCATCCCCATATGGGGTGGGGGCTGTTTTAAGCCACTTGGAGACTCAAGTCCCAATTGCTTTCTATTCCAGGACACTGTCCTCCGCAGAGCGTAATTACACACAAAATGATAAAGAGGCATTGGCCATTATAGCTGGGGTAAAAAAAATTCCATGACTACTTGTATGGCAGGGACTTCACGGTCTTCACAGACCATAAACCGCTATTGGGGTTATTCACTACAGACAGACAGACACCCCACATCTCATCCCCTAGGATGTTAAGATGGTCCATCTTTTTATTGGCCTACAGTTTCAGGCTAATTCACAAACCCGGCAAAGATATGGGCCATGCAGATGGCCTCAGAAGGCTTCCACTGCCTCAAATTGAGCCAGATCCAGCCCCAGAGGCCCGCATTTTGTCTATTCAGGACTTGCTGGAGTTTCCCCTCCACGTGGGGGATGTAGCTGCACAAACTGCTGCAGACAAGACTTAGAGTGCTAGCCTGGGTTGACATGGGGGGGGGCTGGAAAACTGTACTGGACCCGAGTTCCAGAGCTACTTCACATGTAGACATGAGCTCTCAGCTCACAAGGGTTGTATTCTATGGGGGAGTAGGGTCATTGTCCCCACTTCATTAAGGAACAGGGTACTGCAATCACTTCATGAAGGTCATCCAGGTATTGTTCAGATGAAACCATTGGCACAAAGCTATTTATGGTGGCCAGGGTTAGATAAAGCCATTGAAGCTCAAGTACATGGGTGTTACACATGTCAGCAGTCTAGGTCGGAAATGCCACATGCTCCTGTCCATAGATGGGAGGAGACACACACTCCCTGGTCAAAGATTCATATCAACTTCACTGGGCCCTTTCAGGGACAGCTATTTTTTATGGTGGTTGAAAGCCACTCTAAATGGCTGGAAGCTATTCCAATCATGAATATGACTACTGCTAGGACCATCCAGGTGCTTAGGAAACTCTTTGCAATGCATGGGCTGCTGGACATCGTAGTGTCCGATATAGGGGCCCAGTTCGTAGTGGCAGAATTTCAGGCCTTCTTGAGGACTAACCTCATTAGGCATGCAACATCGGCTCCATTTCATCTGTCTAGCAATGGGCAAGCTGAACGAATAGTGCACACTACAAAGGAGTCACTGAAGTGCATAGTGACTGGGGATTGGCACCACAGACTGGCTGATTTTTTGCTCTGCCAGCATACCACGCCATACATGGCAACTGGCCAAAGCTTAGCAGAGCTGCGTTGGGGAAGGCGACTAATCACAAAACTGGACAGGTTGCACGCAGACAAGGGGGCAGCAGACGCTTCTCACCCAAGACCTCTGAGTGGGTTGCAAGTGGGTAATGGGGTGTGGGCCCGGAACTATGGGCATGGGAACTTGTGGGTGCCAGGCAAAATCACTAAAACCTCGGGCCCTCTCTCATACAAAGTGGCCCTAGATGGCGGGCGAGTTGTTCGCCACCATATTGATCAGCTGAGGAATTTCCAGAATGGCCACAAAGCAAGGACTTTGTTCCAGGTCCAATTCAAGGACCTCAAACCGGCAGCCAGGCCGAACAATTCACATGCTCTGAGGACCTTAGCAGTCAGAGCAATGGGGAGGTGGTCGTAGAGGGGCAAAGCCCAGGAGTGCAACATGAGTTGTCTGATGGGGAAAGTCAACCCGAACAATACAGCCACTGTGCTAACTCTACGCAAACAATGGACTCTGGGGTGGGCCGACCTGGAATGGCCAGCCAGAGAAATTCGAGTCAGCCAGACTCTCTTGGACTCAAGGACCCTGGTCTACCCAGCCTGGCGGGCAAGCTGGTAGACTGGGAACTGCCGGGATCCCCCAGGTGATCTACAAGGGTTCACAAACCTCCTGCATACTTACAGGATTTTGTCTTAAAATAATTGTGCTGTAATGTTGTGTTTGTCACTAAAATTGCTGCTAGTTCAGAAAAGCCTCTGTATTAGCAAATATGTGGAACAATGCTGTACACAATGCATATTACTATTTTGTATTCTTGTAAACTCTGTAATTGCTGTACTTATTTCTTTTGTTGCTGTAATGTGTGTACATTATAGGGGGGAGGGGTGTAATGTATTGGGCTTTGTTTTACTAAGTGCATCACGTGGGTTTGATACTGGAAGGTTGCTTAAGCAGGGAGCAGCTAACGGCTCCCAGCTCCTCAGACAACCCATCTCCAGCACTGCCATTGGCTGCTTCTAGGGCAGCAATAGGTTGCTTTAAACCTATTGGTCGCCACCTAGAGACGAGGGTATAAATAGCTGCATTTGCAGCCCTGTTTCCTAGTTCAGTTCCTGCAAGCAATAAAAGGATGTTTCTGACTGAACTCACTCACCTCATCTCTTCGCTCAAGCACGAACCCAGTACACAACAGGTGGGATGGGTCAATCCCAGTGGGATGAGACAGTACCTCAAGTAGCCTGGACCTATGCTATGAAAGGCTTTAAAGATCATTACCAACAACTTGAATTGCACCCAGAAGCAGACTGGCAGCCAATACACTCATGGAGCCATTCTTCAAGCCCCAAGAACTGCCCACACCAGCTGCAGCTTCTGAATGCTCTTCAAGGGTAACCTCATGTATAGTGCATTATAATATTCTAACCATGAAATGACTAGGGCCTAAACAAATGAGTTCAGGAACTCCTGATCCAGGAAAAGACTGCAACTAGCACACAATTCAAAGTTCTGCAAAGCCTCTCCTAGCCGTGACTGCCGCCTGCTCTTCAAACAAGAGTCACAAGTCAAGGAGAACCCCAAGTTGCAGACCAGATTTGTCTGGGGTAGTACCACCCCATCCAAGGTAAAAAAAAATGACAAAGTCCTCATCTCAGGGCCCCATGTACCCAAAGCCATTTGGTTTTGCCAGGGTTCAGTTGAAGCCTGTTGTCTCCCATTCAGGCTCCCACAGCCTCCAAATATTGTGACAGCGTCACTTGAGTCACCAGGAGTGGAAATATAGAGTTGGGTATCATCAGCATACTGCAGATACCTCAAGTCCTAGTGATAGATGATCTCACCCAGCAGTTTCATGTACATGTTAAAAAGGAGTGAAGAGAGTACTGAGCCCTGTGGCATGCCACAAGATAGTGGCCAAGGGTTGGACTTCTCATTCTCTCTTAACACCAATTGGGACTAGCCTTGGATAAAGGAGCCAAACCAGTGCAAAACTCTGTTGCCCAGCACGAGTCCCCATACCAGACCCAAAATGACACCATGTTCGATGGTATCGAAAGCTGCTGAGAGGTCAAGGAGTGTGTGGATGCACTACCCCATCAGGGTCTAGCCAAAGATCATCGACAAGCACAACCAATGCCATTTCATTCCCATAACTGGGCCTGAATCCTGACTAAAAGGTGTCCAAATAATCTGTTTCATCCAGGACCCTCTGAAGCTGCCAAACCACCACCTTTTGCACAACCTTCCCCAAAAATGGAAGGTTGGAAACTGGATGAAAGGAGTCCATGCAGGTGGCAGTGATTATTTTTAAGGAGGGGGCAAACCACACCCCTTTAAAAGCCTCCAGAAATCTCTCCTCCTCTAGTGAAATATTGATCACTGCCTGGACCCTCCTGCTAGTCTTCATCCTGGAGGCTTTTGCCATCCAGGAGGGACAAAGATTTAACTAACAGGTGGCAGCTCTGACATCATTGAGGACCCCGTCCACTTCATCAGGGCCAAAAGGGTCAAACTGTTCCCAGATAATCAGGCAAGACCTCTCCCCAGGCATCTCATATGGACTATCTCCATACCTGAGATCCAACTGGGAAAGAATCCGAGTGACTTTTTCATCAGGTGCAGAGCATGGCACTGCAAATGATTACCCAAGTGCCCCTGACCCAGGAGGGTGACCCAAAACAGGGCTGTTGGGCAACACTCTGAGGATGCAATAAGAGTGGAGAAATAATGCTGTTTTGCTGCTCTTACTGCCATGAGGCAGGCCTTAATAGTGGTTGTGTCCAGTCTCAATCATCCCTTGTCTTCCTCCAGCAGCACTCTAGGCCCTTTTAAGAACCTGCAACTCCTCTGTGAACCATGGGAAGGGTCAGGAAAGATGGGCCAAGAGGCCACAGAGGCTGCAAGTTGTTGTTGTTCAGTCACTAAGTCAGGTCCGACTCTTCATGACCCCATGGACCACACCACACCAGGCCCACCTGTCATCCACTGTCCCCCTGAGTCTGCCTAAAGTTATGTCCACTGCACTAATGACACTCATCTCATCCTCTGCTTTCCCCATCTCCTTTTGCCTTCAATCTTTCCCAACATCAGGGTCTTTTCCAATGATGAACAGGGAAGAGCAGGCTTGAAATCCTAACCCAACTATAAGATTGTCTGTATTATCTAGAATTACTTCCCATCTTTCAGCCTATGCTTCTACAAGGGATAGTTATGAAGATAAGTGAATGGGAATGTTTTTTGAGGGAAAATTGGAATAAATACAGTACGTACTATTAATAATATAACTGAACTATATATCTTGGACATGGAGTAAGAAAATGTTATCTTCATGTACTTGTAGCAATTCCATATTTACTTTGTTTTTGTGGAAAAACAATCTTCAGCATCTATTCTTGATTTCTTCTTTGTGTCTGTGCATGTGTACATGGAGTATTATTATTATTATTATTATTTATTCAATTTCTATACCGCCCTTCTCCCGAAGGACTCAGGGCGGTTAACAGGGCATATATAAATAACAATACAAAAATTAAAAAGAGATTAAACAAATGCCCAATTAAAATACAATAACAATAAAAACAGTAAAAAAAAACCATTAAAAAACCCTAATATTCCCCATCAGGCCAGACCAGCTAGTTCAAATAAGTGGGTCTTCAGCCCGTGCTGGAAGGAGCGAAGGTCCGATGCCATCTGGAGCTCAACCGGCAGTTGGTTCCATAACGCCGGAGCACCCACAGAGAAGGCCCTCCCCCTGGGGGCCACCAGTCGACATTCCCTGACCGGAGGCACCCTGAGGAGGCCCTCTCTGTGGGCATGCACAGGGCGGAGGGGAGTTTACACCAGCAGCAGGTGGTCCTCGAGGTATCCCGGACCCATGCCATGTAAGGACTTAAAGATCATAACCAAAACCTTGAACCTCACCCGGAAGACAACTGGTAACCAACGTAGCTCGCGGAGCAAAGGTGTAACATGGGAGTACCGGGAAACTCCCAAGACAACTCTCGCGGCCGCATTCTGTACCAGTTGGAGCCTCCGAGTGGTCTTCAAGGGAAGCCCCATGTAAAGAGCATTGCAGTAGTCCAGGCGAGAGGTCACGAGCGCATGAGTGACCGTACACAGGGCATCCCAGTCCAGATAGGGCCGCAACTGGCGCACCAGGCGAACCTGGGCGAAAGCCCCCCTAGTCATGGCCACTATATGGTCTTCCAGAGTAAGTCGTGAATCTAGGAGGACTCCCAAGTTGCGAGCCCTATCCACGGGGGGTAAGGACTCACCCCCCCATAAGAAGAGATGGAATATTTTGAATGTCCCAGGATGCCGGAATGCACAGCCACTCAGTCTTGTCAGGGTTGAGTTGAAGTCTGTATGTATGGGATATATAAGATGTATGGGATATATAATATATATATATATATATATATATATATATATATATATATATATATATATATATATATATATATATATATATATATGGATCCTTGGTTTTTCGGGTTTTTCCCCGCGTAGAAAAACCCGAAAAACCAAGGATCCACATACAGGCACCCGCGAAAACCTCAGAAAACATATATATATATATATATATATATATATATATATATATATATATATATATATATATATATATATATATATATATATATATATATATATATATATATATATATATATATATATGACTAATAACATCAACAAGCCTTGGTGGGAATTTTTTTTTATATGAACAGGCAAGTTCATATATAGAAGGTTATGCTGTGCAATGTGTGAGAATTAAGGGGAAGTAAGGGAAACAGAAAGATATCAATTCTATCTATATACATCATCAGCTAGAATAGGAGAGTTGGAGAGATGAACAGTGGTTAATAGCATACATAGCTACATGTTTCCATTTTATTATTCCTTCAACATAAGGAAATGAATATTAAGCTTATTGAAGAGATCTTAAAGATCTTAAAGGCCCAAACCATTGCTAAGATCTAAAGTATGTTTTCAGAAGTTTTTCCCCCTGTATTAGATTTATTTAACATTCCAAAGAAATAAGCAAGGGTATGAGGTCAGGGAGCGATTACTTTAGAATTTACATAAGAAGTATAATAAAATTATGGGGACTGTAGTCAAGAAATTAAAAGACGCTTGCTCCTCGGGAGGAAAGCCATGGCAAATCTAGACAGCACACTAAAAAGCAGAGACATCACCCTGTCAACAAAAGTGCGTATAGTCAAGGCTATGGTCTTCCCAGTTGCAATGTATGGCAGTGAAAGTTGGACCATAAGAAAGGCTGAGCGCAAAAGAATTGAGGCCTTTGAACTCTGGTGCTGGAGAAGACTCCTGCGAGTCCCTTGGACTGCAAGGCGATCAAACCGGTCAGTCCTAGAGGAGATCAACCCTGACTGCTCTTTAGAAGGCCAGATCCTGAAGCTAAAACTCAAATACTTTGGCCACCTAATGAGGAGGAAGGACTCACTGGAGAAGAGCCTAATGCTGGGAAAGATTGAGGGCAATAGAAGAAGGGGACGACAGAGAATGAGGTGGCTGGATGGAGTCACTGAAGCAGTAGGCGTGAGCTTAAATGGACTCCAGAAGATGGTAGAGGACAGGAAAGCCTGGAGGAACATTGTCCATAGGGTCGCGATGGGTCGGACACGACTTCGCAACTAACAACAACAACAACATAATAAAATTTACAGCATAGCTTCATTTGACCTGTAGGGCTTTCACAGCTAGGAAAAATAAATTTGGCCCTATCACCACATCCTCGAAGATATTTAGATGATATTTATAGGAAAGATGTTTGTAAGAAAGATTAGAAGTGCATGTTGAATGACTAACTGGAGAACTAGAAAATCCAGACAGTACTAGGTTTAGAGTTTGTTCTTAGTTTATCTCCAGTAGGAACCAGCAAGTTAAACAGATGCTATTTTCAACACTTATTCTAGGAAAAAGCTACAAATGTTCCCTGTGATCAGACACAAGGAAATTTTGTATTCAGGTCTTATACATGTGCACTATGTTGATATCTGTCCATATTACTGAATGTTTTTTGAAGTCTGAAGTAAAATTTATGATAGAGAGAAGATGAAAAGATGATCTCTCTAAGTAGTTTTGTTTGCTAGATAACATATGTTACCTAACATATGTTAGATATGCTGATCCATACATGGCTAGTACCAAACTCTAATTGGAAGGTATCTGGATAACCTACTTTATCTAGGATACTCTGTGGATGATATTCTACCTTCTCAAGATCTTCCTTAAAAATAAAATTTGGGTACTGAGTTGAAGTTTCTTAATACAAATCAAGAGATGGCCTTATTATAATTTTTAATTTTGATGACTTCTCTTCTAGGGACGCAGTGGCTCAGTGGGTTAGGATGCTGAGCTTGTCGATCAGAAGGTCGGCAGTTTGACGGGTCGAATCCCGAGTGCCGTGTAGCAGAGTGAGCGCCTGTTACTCGTCCCAGCTTCTGCCAACCTAGCAGTTTGAAAGCACGTAAAATTCAAGTAGAAAAATAGGGACCACTACGGTGGGAAGGTAACAGCATTCCGTGCGCCTTTGGCGTCTAGTCATGCCGGCCACATGACCACGGAGACGTCCTCGGACGAGCGCTGGCTCTTCGGCTTTGAAATGGAGATGAGCACCGCCCCCTAGAGTCAGAAACGACTAGCACGCATGTGCGGGGGAACCTTTACCTTTACCTTTTACCCCTTCTCTTAAAGAAGTATTAATCACCTCAAAAATTCAGCTGCACAGACATATTGTAGCTGCCAAAAGCCAAAAAATGCCTTGGATCAAGCCGACAAATAGATCATGCCACTATTTCAAAGCTAAAATTAAAAGTATCCCAGATCAGATTTCAAATTATAATTTCAATTATCTGATTAGACTTTGCTTTGTAGGCAACAAAACTTGAGCAATTATGAGTATTTTTATCTGTAAAGAATCTCACAAACATATCACTGCAGCCTAAAGATATAGTACAGATAAGAGTCTGAAAGTGCAGAGAACTTTTACTTTGTTTCTCTTACCACAGAGCATATGCCAATACACGGACAAATACCTGTAATTGGTCATTTTTGCTCTTGATCTAATTTAGGCTTTGTAAGTTGAACTGTTTTTTCAGTCATTTCATTTGCTGCAGCTTCTTGGTAAATCAAGGTATCCCTAGCATGAGTAATTAAAGAGATCCTACACAAGGACAATTTTGTCATAACCCTGGTCATCTTCATATTTTAAAGATAGATCAGGCTTGAGATGGAACTGCCTGCCAGGTCACAGAGAAATTCCCAGTAACATAAAACACATTCTAAACATAGAGCTGTTCTGTGTGAAATGTCAAGTCTTATTACTAATGAATCCACAAAGTCAAAAGTTCCTCTGCACAAGAGAAAAGTGACTTTCCTTCAAAGAGAATAATTATTAATTTCTCAATATGTAGAAAGTGTGTATCTATATCTTCAGCCTCTCTTTTAAGACACTAAGCACTAGTTGAACAAATATCAATGAACAAACAGACAAAAATATATTTGTGGACATACCCAGTGCAAGAATATTAATATTTAATGATATAGATAATATTCTTAGGAAAAAAGAGAACACAGATAATTAATATAGAAGAGGATGCATTAATGAATTCAAATATTTCTAGATTTATATACAGCATTCTATAATGGCATGAAACAAAAAGCAAACAGCATAAATTTTATCTTGGAACAATTTGCTTTCAGTTACATTTTCAGATGACACTTAGCTAGTTCCGTTAGTGCCTGTGTGATCTTGTACTCTTCATTTTATTAACTGCTCAGAAGAATCCAGGAATAAAATACTAAATGCTAGATATAACAGTGCAATTCAGAATACTACTGACTGGATTGGTATTTGGCTCAAGCCAGCTTCCATTGCAGCTTCTGATTCTCTATTTTTTTAAAAAAAACCTCTTCCCAAATTATCAACAGAATCACAAGCTAGTTACTTTTCAACAACAAAAACATAACAGAACTTAAATAAAATTTAAACAGAAATTTATAACTGGAAAGTAACTTTCCACAATGTTTATATCCATAAAATTAATTTTTATAAAATGACACTTCACTTTGCTGAGAATTGTACAAAACATATTTAAACTAACTGGTTTGTATTCAATGCTCTATAGTTATCATCTCCCCCTAATGTATTTCAGATGCAATTTAAGTAGTCCATTAGTAACTATTTCCTCTTCCTATTATAGGAAAAATATGCTATTCAGTCACAGTATCTGAACATCTTATGAGATATTCAGGGTTTTTAAAAGTTCATTTACAGGAGTCCTGGATATAATACAAACAATGTGCTGATACAATATTTGGAAGGCATTTGAACAGACAGAGAATACAGACGATCAGTTGATAAAAAGATACTCTACAATCAGTGAAATAGACTTTAGGACCTGGTAATGTTGAATCTAAAAACTGAATTGAATTGTAATTGAATTTTCAGATAACTGGGGCAGTTTGACTTCACATTTAGTAAACTTACTGTTAGGATGTATGGCACATAATAAAAACTGAAAAATGTTAAACAAATCATGGCTATTTATTAAATCAAATTTACATTTTCCTCCATGCACTTTTTGGTCTTCTCATTGCTATTTTGCAAAATTTTATTATGATCTGCTGAAATGACATGAGGTGATTTTCAGCCCCTTTTTGGGTGTCAGATAGCTTAATATGCTGATTAACTTTTTCATATGATCAAACAGAAACTGAATTATCTCTGAACACAACATTCTATTTAGAGTTTTATTTCTAAGTTGTCACTGCAGCTCCAAGAATGGTTAGAAATGAAAACTGTTCATAGGTAATGACAGTGCTGTTTATGATTCCCCCTGTGGGGGTGGGGCACTATATGTTCAGAAAACTGAGCTGGGATCTGCCTCAAACCACATGTGAAATTTTCCATAGAACTAACTACCAGCCAGATTACAGAAGAACTCTTTTAGAGTAAAAGAGGGTAGGAAGTGTTGCTTTACATATCAGGACACTGGTTGTGTACTGGTCAGTTTGAGAAATTGTCCATTCCCAGCCCTAGACTGCTTTGAAAACTTTTTTATCTGCTATTTCAGCAAGTAAAAGAGTAAGTTATATTTTGTGAGATGGACAACTACATAAGTATGATAAAAATATGAATAAGATTAATATATCTTCATATTCAGACAGGTAGTCTTCTAAAAAGAAGAAGAGAAGTATTCTATCTTTCTAACTGGGAAATGGCAACCATCCAACAAACCTTTTTACTGTTTTATTTGGTAATGTTGGGAAGTGAAATTGATAAGACTAGGAATTGCTTAGTCTGGCCTCATTTATTTTCACTATTTAGATCCAAAACGAAGAACTGGAATCTGCATTAACTGCCAAGAAAGGAATTAGCAGATATTCTTTCTGCAGAGAACACTTCTTCTTATTCCCAGGTTATAATGCTTCTAAACCAATTATGCTTCTAAACCGATGAACCAATACAGGACAAAAGGAGAGCCATATAAAACTATAAAGGATGAAACTCTTAATGGGCTATATAGAAACCAGGGATTAAATTAGAAAGAATCAAAAAATATCTAACATGTATCTATTAGCTTGGTAGTGTGTGAGAAAGAGTAGTCCAATGCAGTGAATGTGTATAGACACCTCTTTAACAAACTGAAGTATACCAAGCACCTGTTTGATAATGACCTAAAAACATGGAAGCACTAGACTACTTTCAATAGTGGCTGACAGCCATTTAGACAAGAATCTTGGGATAGAAAATATGAGAACAGAGGGACTGAGTATTGCCCATTTAAAGAGATAACCACTGGGGATTTTCAGTTTTCAAAAAAGGGGTTTCCACATAGACAATCTGGGCTCATGACGTACAGACACAAATACTATATGGAAAACATATTTGCATGTGAGATTCTATTCCATTCCCCATTCCTATCCATCTATTGCTAGTAATAGGTACACATGTAAAATCTTCACTTCCCTAGATTGGGGCATAAATGTGTTTACATTTTAATTCTACTTCTTCTTTGTATATTTAAAGAGCTAAAAATCTGTAAAATGTTTGCATTGGTATGTTCAAGTCTTAAAGAGAACTATTCCATTTATCTGGGCTGCCTTTTTTAGGCTAGCAATGGTAGACTACAATAATAGTCAATGAGGTTTTGTCTCGACTGATTTTTTCAGAAAAACACAAAAGAACCTTGCCATTAAAATAGTCCTTTATTCTCCCATATGAAGGGGAAAGGTTTTTAAAGTGTTGTGATGTTCAGTAATGAGCTTCTATCTAAATTATCATTGGTGACAAACTCACAAAGCGCTTTGAGGACACATAGTTATGAAATGCCAGAGCTGCCACTTTCTTTCCTGTAATTATAGGCTAGCTTGCAGCCCTTCAGTGATCATTTATAGAACAGCCTCCAGTGGATTACTGAGAACTTGAAAAACACATACATACCTCTGCCACATTTTCCTTCTTCTTTTCTTACTATTGTTTACCAATGATATGTAAAATAATGGGGCCTATTCATTTCCCCATCTTAATTATGCCAATCAAAGTACAAAAATAGCACTAGATATAAATACAATGCCAAGTGACTAAATAAATAGGATTGAAATTAACATTAAATTATGAATTTGTGGATTTATGACTGTTTTATACTCAAATTATTCTCTTTTATTCTTTTACAACCAACCCAGGTACATATTGCTGTTCAAAAATTCCCTATGATTTATAAATCAAGAACAAGATAATACTGAAAAATGAGAGGATTGGTAGATTTTTTCAGTCAGTGCTTAATTGCTGTTTCAAAATGCATATGCAAAGGGACATTTCATTAATCATTTAATCATGTCCCTTGCAGGAAGTTGGAACTAATGTTGCAAATATCCTTTTCATATGAATGCTTCATAATGCTATCTTATGCATTTGATATATTGCATATGTCATAAATTATAGGTGCTTCAAAAAGAACCAAGTGGATTGTTATCCCTGAAGATGCTTTTTACAAAACCTTTATTAAGTTTTTCCCCCTCCAACTTATTGCTGGTTCTTTTTCACAGCTTCATTCTAGCCCCCAATAATGCTCTTTCTGATGGCAAAGGTCCATAAATTACCCATACAATCACCAACACCATTTCACAGACCTGTTCTACTTCTACTGGTCTGCTAACAAGGTGATTACACACAAATTACTGAAAGCCTATGAAATATTTAAATGCATTCTACTCTGCTATGCATTAATAAGAGCAAAGCAAGCGCTGGAATTCTGGTGAGTTCCAGTCCCTAATGTCCCCTAATGAGCCTCTTACTGTGACTGCAGTTCAAACAGAGAGGTGAAGAAAAAATGCAAAGGATACCTTCAGAAAGGCAGCACTGAACAAACATTGTGTGAGCCAATTCTAATTTATGGGTCACTTTATATTTATATTGATTTTTGTTTTCAAAATAGAATAAATGATGTGGTTGACTGATGTTCTTCCAAAACTGCAGGAATCTGTAGGTAAACTCCAAGACTGGCATATGAAAAATATAAATATGTACTTTTAAGGAAACAATTAGGTAAACATTCTAGAAGGAAGGAAGGAAGGAAGGAAGGAAGGAAGGAAGGAAGGAAGGAAGAAAGAAAGAAAGAAAGAAAGAAAGAAAGAAAGAAAGAAAGAAAGAAAGAAAGAAAGAAAGAAAGATCCTGTATTTTTTCATTCTATTGATTTGAGGTACTAAATAGATGTAAGTTTATCCTGCAATACAGCAAACTATTAAACCAATTTTAAAATGGATATTTCAAATTTACTGTAAATATTTCTGAATCTAAGTGTCAGAGGCTATTTTAGTGATATATTTCACTTATACACACTGTCAATGTTATTTTATTTATTTTGCATCAAGCTTTAATGCTTAAACAAAATGGGGAGTTGAAATACCAAAGGTATGTTCTATTACATATATGTCAGTTTTTATTTAATTTATTGTGTCAGATGTCTTAGTTTTGAGGAATGATGGCATTGTCATTGAAAGACACAATTTTCTGACAAGTTCAAAGAATGCCATTTTGAGGTCATATTTTGGGAACTAGACTGCTTGCTTTCAGTCAAAGGAAAAAAAACCTACACAATTATTTTTAAAAAGTGAATATAATAATATTTTTATCTCCTTTCATTCTCTCTGTGTATGATATATATATATATATATATATATATATATATATATATATATATATATATATATATATATATATATATATGTGTATATATATGTATCATTTAATTAGGCATCAAACTTCTTTTTAGTATTAATTCATATATATGTGTGTGTGTGAATTAATGAATTATATTATATATGTGAATTAATACTAAAAAAGTTTGATGCCTAATTAAACTACAGCATATTACTCTTCCCATTGAATTCAGTTATTATACTTAGAAAATCTTGAAATCTTTCATGTTGGTAAGCTACTAACTTTCTGGTAGAACATGACTTTTTTTCAACATTAACAATTCTGCCTCTATACGAAAAACATTGCCTGTCTTTGTACTATAGATCATGTTTTGTTTTGCTGGCGTCTGCTGCACGCAGGTTAAAGAATGCTTGTCTTTTGGCTGGAATGCTATAGTGTAAACCTTTTGATTTAAAGTTCTAAAAGTCAAATCCATCTGCACTCAAACTGACTTAGGACCAATGGAATGATAATTAGTTTTGCAGACAAAATACACCAAAGTTTTGACATATGTTACTGCATTCTGACATTTATAAGACAGTAATGAAGAACTATTATTAAATGCTTTTAGTGATCTTTGAGGTTCCTTGCTTGCTGACCAGCAAAATGGTTAATTTCTGTCAACGCTTGTTTTATAGTAAAATTCCAAAAGAATTCTGAAACAGGTTTGGCAGTCTTTGAATCACTTTTCATTACACAATATTCCATTCAATTATTGTTCTTTCTGCAGTTCTGCAAGACTGTTTTCTGATCTAACCTCAAATTCTGATTTGCATACTGGTTTTTCTTAGAAAAAAATCCTGAGCACATGAGTAAATGTAAATTTACACAACAAAAGCCTGAAAATCAACCAAATTTTCTTATGTATGAGTGTTCAAAAGCACAACATAACAATCAAGGATTATAACAGTTTTTCATCTTGTATATCACATGAGTATATATTTATATATTTATATATATATATATCCTGCCTTTTTAATCTTTATAAATAATTTAGGACAGCGAACACATCCAACATACCTTCCTCTTCCTATTCTTCCCACAGTAACAACCCTGTGAGATGAACTGAGTTGAGAGAGAGAGTGTGGCCCAGAGTCATCCAGCTGGCTTTCATGGCTAAGGCAGGACTTGAACTCATGGTATCTTGCTTTCTAGCCTTAATCACAATTTATAAACTGTCCATCTCACTATCCAAAGTGACTCTGATGGCTTACAACACAATAAAAACATATATAGACTGCAGAAATTCAGCTATTAGCTATATCAGAGGGACCGAATTTTCTAAATTTCTCTGCTGACCTCTGCTGATTCTCTGGATTTTACAGCCTACCAAATCACGTGGCCCATTTAAGATAACTAACTATATTGAAAATAATGGGCAAGCATTATTGATCTCAGAATTCTTTGGGGAAAATAACTTAAACATTTCAGTGCAGAAAAAAGTGCTTTGGTCAGATGGCAAGAAAAATGAAATTTTTATATTTTATATTTTTATAGCTATAAATCATATTTTTAAAGTTATTCTTTACTCCAAATATTTTATTAAATATAAGAAATAAAACCACCATTTTTAGAAGGGAAGCTTCTTTCAAATGACTTAGTACAGAATTGTTTTCTAATTATAAACAAAACTAAATGTATTTTTAATTACAGTACACATGCACATACAATGTAACACAATAAATCAAGCATAAAATGTCTATTTTAACAGGTCTAGTTTTTTTAGTTAAGCTTACTATATACATTAGAAGTATCTTCAGTCTATTACCAGGATATTTCTGAAACAAAAACTAAATTTGGACAGCATTCTTCATGAATATTTTATTTCAGTACAATATACTAGCACTAGGTCTATTAATAAGTATCATGCCAGAACTTACAGCATTCTTGCAAAGAGTACATAGGAACAAGGCGTTGAAAACTACTGCCATTAGACATGTAATGCCCTATATCAGGAGTGTCAAACTGCCGGCCTGTGGGCCAGTTACATCATATGGAGACTGGGCCAACCTCAGCTCCAACAATGCAAAAAAAGTCGCAATACATTGCAACACATCACATGATGTGGCGAGTTTGACACCTGTGCTCTATATAGTTAGAGGATTGGAGAAAACTCAGCTTGTTCTTTGGCTTTAAATTGAAACTAAATTGATATAAAAGATTTGTATTTTTTTTTAATTAAAATGGGTCTTTGTGCAGTGAAAGAAACTAAGAGGACTAAATACAAGCAGATTCAGATGGCTGCAAAGCATATCACCATTTCAAAAAGAAAGATTAATTTTATGTCTTTTTAATTTTGGGTTTAAATCTAATAGAAAAGCTCAATAATGTATGGAGGCTTTTCTTTGGGACCACAAAGAATCCTATGATTTCTAGGTTGTATACAGTCCACAAGAGCAGTTTGGCATTGTAGATCAAGGTATGGGACAATGATAGAAAATTAAGCATTGAACAGCACATGGAAATGATATCTACTGTACATTTGGCCAGCCTATTTTTGAAAGCAGAAAGTGATGTAAGGAGTGACAATTTCTTTTGATAATAAGCAGACATAAATAGCAACAGTGATAAACAAGGCATATTTTATCATTAATCTAAAACCTATTATAATATATTCTAATTATTAAACCAGTGTCTTACAAAATAACTGTAAAAGCAAATGTCAAAATAATTGTGAGAGGACTAAGCCAAACACTAATATAATTACACTCTGGATGGGTAGAAGTATTTATACAAATTGGGTTTTGGGGATAAGAATAAAAAATGGAGCTAAGCCAGTTACAACTCTTTTATCAATTATGCTTAGAACCAGGGCTTTTTTTTCTCATAGAACGCTCAGAACGGAGTTCAGGATGTTTTGGATATAACCTTGTAGGGTAGGCAAGGCGGGTTGTATGACATGTGTGAGTTCCAGCTCCTTTTTCTTTTACAAAGAAAGCACTGCTTAGAACAATATATGGAGTATATGGGTTACTTTCATCTGAAATAATTTTCAGCAGCTTAATTAAATCCCAGAGGCAAACAGTATAACTTCTTTAATCTATAAACAGAAATATTACAGATCATAGTATGTAAAGTATGTATGTAAACTTGCAGGCATATGAAAATAGCACTTTTTTCTAAAGCCATTATGAGCTGAACCTCTATGCTCTGTTGTTAAAATACTGAGTCTATCTCCCCATGGCTGTATACCATTTGTAAACAGGCTTTTCTAACATTTATACCAACATCCTGGCAACAAAGCAGTGCAATTTCAAATGAGCTAATTAACTTAATTGTTGATGAAGCATGAAGCAGTTCATTCAACCTGTTAGTTGCACCATGACAACATAAGAGCATACACTTGTGAAGTTACTCATCTATATAAACCTACCTATTACTTTTCATTAGGATTCTTTGTTCACTAAAGCCCTGCATGACTCTTTTAGCAAAGTGACTCCATTTGGCTTCAGTCCTTTCACAGTACACAGAAAGAAAATATAAGATAATTACACAAACTTTATAAAATTGTTGGATAGTTTGCTCTTAATTTTATTTTGCTCTGATGTTACTCCTAATTTTAAAAAAATACACTCCACCCATTCATGCTGAATGCAAACAAATATGTTGGATTTTTATTCTATACTTCATAGTATGACAGGGTACAAATTAAAACAAAGGGTTAATCTAAAAACATGATAATGTGGTGGGATGATAGAGAAACTGTAATTCTCTAATGAACACTTTATCTTCTCAAACATGTCATTAAATGTTTGGAGTTATTGCTTATATGTTCTAGCTACACTTAATTTTTTCTGCATTTGTGCCAGTAAGGGATTATTCTAAGGAATAGTGGCATTAGAAAAGTGGGTAGTCATCTTATAAATTTCCTACTAACTGATTTTTCACCCAGAATATGAAGAATATTTTTACAAAATATTTGTATTCAACATATGTAGAAATATCTGTGGTATTCTGGTTGAGGGTTTTGCTACCCTTTCACATTTGTTGGGTTGAACATAGTATTGCAACATTTCCTTGTGGAAAAGTGGCATAGAAATTAAAACTGAATGTATTTCTCTCATGCTCCCAGTTTTCCAAAGCAAAAGAGGAATGCCTGTGAGTAAGGACTCTGCATTCATTGCAAGGTTAAAAAGTAGTGCCCTCATGAAGCCTTGTTCCATGCAGGTTGTTGTCCCAGACTAAAGTAAGTAGGAACTTTGGTCGCCATGTTCTATAAAGGTGCTGGAACTCCAAGCAGTGTTTGCAAGCCAAGAAACCAAAAAGGTAGCTGTTGCAGTATGACCAAAGCCCTGCCACTTTGCATGGATGTGTGATACCAACACATGTACAAAAGGGCAAAGTTTTGATCATGCTGCTGTGATGGCCAACTTAATATTGGAAGGGACCTTCCAAACACCTTTTTTAGAAACTTAATATGGAGTGTTCCAATAATGGAGATTTATTTGAAAGCTATGTTTAAGAACTGATGAATAAATTCACACTTCATAGTAAGAACAATGATTATGCATGCTAATTAAGCATCCTTATTTCTTCTACCAAGATATCATCTATAGTGCTGAATCTAGTGGTGGGATTCAGCCAGTTTGCACCAGTTCGGCAGAACCAGTAGCTAATTTTTTTGTTGCCAAGGCCCAGAATGGGCCCACAAGCCCATAGCTGTTCTAACTCTTGTAGGTAGTATAGTTGAGTACAAGTTATTTTCTAGGAAAATTTCTGCAAAGAGGTAAATTAAAAACCATGCTACTAAAAGTCTTTAGAATTATTTTAGATGAAAGAAAGGGGAACAATTCTATTTGTGGAATAGATGTGATAAATTTTGCCAACTAAACCAGTAACAGCAGCAATGCCATATATTTACAGCTCAGTTTTATGTCTTTGTAATCTTATAACCTATAATCAAACTCAAAAACCAACTTACTTTAAAAACTGGCCAAAATCTTCACAAATGCTTTCACATCCAGGCCATTTGCAAACTCCATGCCCATAGAGAGTATGAGAGGCTCCAGCCTCCTCATGTGATGAGCTGCAGTAAAAAAAAATATGGCTTAAGATTCATCTCAAAAGCATAGCACTCTAATTTGACAGGTTGTGATAAGGCTCAAAAAGGCCAAAACAGTAAACCTATGATAATAAAAAAAATTACAATTGTCCTGCTGAAATTTCAATTGCAGGCTCAAATCAGATCAGAGAAGAAAAAAACCAAAAATGATTGTTTATGAAAAATGAAAAGAAATACTTTTATTGCATGGTATGCTCAGTTTTATTTTTGACCTCAAATTAACATTTTGCCTATAAATGAAATATCATCATCATCATCATCATCATCATCATCATCATCATCATCATCATCATCATCATCATCTTAAATCAGTTTGGATAAAATGCACTGTATTTCCAGTCTTTCGTTTCACAGTTGAGACAAAATATTCCGAATTTATCCCATTTATCCACCATTTCTGACAGATGGCAGTCCAGTCTCTTCTTGAAAGCTTTCAGTGATGAAACTCCCATAACTTCTGAATGTAAGCTGTTCCATTGGTTGATTGTTCTCAGTGTCAGAAAATTTCTCCTTATTTCTAGATTGAATCTCTCCTTGATCAGTTTCTATCCATTATTCCTGGTCTGGCCTTCAGGTGCTTTGGAAAATAGGTTGACCCCCTCTGTTATGTATCCAGGTGCAGGCTGCAGTTTGGAATCAGCATAGCTCCTGGCATTTTCCAGGAAATCATGGAAAAAACCCTCAAGGGCATCCCAGGAGTCTGCCGTTATTTTGATAAGGAGTCTGCCCTTATTCCTCAGCTGATGAAGTATCAGCTGAGGAACTGGCAGGTAGGCTGAGGGAGGTTCTAGCCAGGCTGCGTGCTGCTGGCCTCAAGCTGAAGAGGGAAAAGTGCAGCATTGGAGTTCCTTCCACAGAATTCCTGGGGTTCAGGATTGATGCCAAGGGAATCCACCCCACAGAGGCAAAGGTAAGGGCTATCAAACTGGCACCCACACCAAGAAACAAGGCAGAGCTGCAGGCATTCCTGGGCCTGCTCAATTTCTACCACACCTTCCTTCCCCACAAGGCAGCAATTGCAGAACCACTACACAGGCTATTGGACAAGAAGGCAGCATGGGCCTGGACTCCTGTCCACCACCAAAGCTTCAGAGCCTTAAAGGCACTACTGTCTGACAAGTCCACAGTGACACACTTTATAGAACCAAAGCCCATATGCATCACGTGCGATGCATCCCCTTATGGTGTGGGTGCTGTACTAAGTCACCTTGAGCCTAATGGGGCCCAAATCCCAATCGCTTACTACTCAAGAACACTGTCTGGAGCAGATTGATAAAGAAGCCCTGGCAATAGTGGCAGGGGTAAAAAAGTTCCATGATTATCTATACGGCAGGGAGTTCACAATTTACACAGACCACAAACCACTGCTCAGCCTGTTCACAACGGACAAGCAAACCCCCCAAATACTATTGCCCAGAATGCTCTGGTGGTCCATCTTCCTTGCAGCTTACAATTGCAAGCTGGTGCACAAGCCAGGGAAGGAGATGGGCCACGCAGACAGCCTAAGTAGGCTACCCTTAGACACCGCAGAACCAGACCCGGCCCCAGCAACACAGGTCCTAGCTCTGCAGGAACTACCAGAATGCCCAGTACATGCCAGGGACATTGCAGCCAAGACAGCCTCTGACAACATCCTGAGTAGGGTACATTCGTGGGTTTGCACAGGCTGGCAGGACAAGTCCCCAGGGCCCGAATTCCAGGCATACTTCACCAGGCGGCACAAACTCTCCACACACCGGGGTTGCCTCCTGTGGGGAAGCAGGGTCATCATTCCCACAGTGTTCTGGGGCAGAGTGTTGGAGTCCCTACACAGGGGACATCCGGGGGTGGTTAGGATGAACGCACTGGCCAGGAGTTACCTCTGGTGGCCAGGGCTGGACAAGGACATTGAGGAATGGGTCAAGAGTTGCTACACATGCCAGAGATCCAGGCCAGAGATGCCCCACGCCCCCGTGAACAGGTGGGAGGCAATACACACGCCCTGGTCCCGCGTTCACATTGACTATGCGGGGCCTTTCCAGGGTCAACTGTTCCTAGTAGTAGTAGACAGCCACTCTAAGTGGCTGGAGGTAGTCCCTGTCCCCAACATGACCTCATCAAGGACAATCCAGGTGCTCAGAGTCCTCTTTGCCACACACAGCCTCCCCGACATAATTGTGTCTGATAACGGGCCTCAGTTTACTGCTAATGATTTCCAGGCGTTTTTGAAGGTGAACTGGATTAGACACACCACCTCTGCACCCTTCCACCAATCGACTAACGGGCAAGCTGAACGGATGGTAAGGACGACCAAGGACGCACTCCGGCACATCATCAGCGGGGACTGGCATCACCAACTGGCAAAATTTTTGCTCGCCCAGCACACCACACCGTGCATGGCCACAGGGAAGAGCCCAGCAGAACTACGATGGGGGCAGTGCCTCATCACCAAGCTTGACCGGCTGCACCCCGATCGAGTGGCGGCAGAGACCGAGAAGCCCTTGGCACCTAGGGTGCTCAACGTGGGGGATCTGGTTTGGATAAGGAACTACGGGGCAGGACACCCATGGATTCCAGGGACAGTGGTTGTGAAAACTGGGCCTCTCTCCTACATCGTGGGGGTGGAGGGGGTTCAACACATCAGGCGACACATCGACCAGCTCAGAAGAAGGGCCCCTGAGTGCACCACCCTTGCCCAACCTGATAACCACACCCCAGAAGAGACCAGACCAACTGGAAACTGCATGGACCCCAAACAAGTGGAGGATGGCCTCCTTCAGCCAGCCCTGTGGCAGCATCAGGGCATTGGCGGCGGTGGGGATCCGGCGACCGGACCCAACCCAGCTCAGGAGCACCATGAGCCAGACAACCAGGCCCAAGGCGAAGCCCCACTCAGATGATCCACCAGGCCCCACAGGACACCCGTGTACCTAGCGGATTATGTGTGCAAGTGACCCATCAACCTCGCTGTATATGTATATAGTTAAACATTGTAGATAGTTGTGTTATGTTGCATAGTTGTGAGGGAGGCTCTCTAAGGGGGGAGGGTTGTTATGTATCCAGGTGCAGGTCACCTGCATAACAGCAGCCACTAGGGGGCGTTGGCCTGGACGGTTTGGCGGAAAAACCTAGTTTCAGCAGGAAACCTAGGGCCAACCCCATTGGCTAGCTACCTACCTGGCCGGGTATATAAGGAGGCCAGGTAGCCCTTGTTCGCCAGTATGGAACCCCCCCCAATAAAGAACTGAACTCCAGCTGGCATCTCTTCCTTGCGTCGAACCCACTACATTACACCCTCCTCTCTGTGACAGCCCCTCAAATATTGGAAGACTGCTATCATGTGTCTCCTAGTCCTTCTTTTCACTAGACACTTTTTCTTGCCTAAGTGTAAAACTTTACTTTTCTCTAGCCTGAATTTCATTTTGTTAGATAGGGCCCAGTGTTCAAGACTGTCAAGATCCATCTGGATATTGAGCCTATCATCTAGGGTGTTGGCTATTCCTACCAGCTTAGTATCATCTGCAAATTTGATAAGTTCCCCTTCTATTCCCTCATCTAAGTCATTTATGAAGATATTGCAGAGTACTGGGCCTAAGATGAAACCTTGTGGAACCCCACTGCTTACTTCCCTCCATGTAGACATAGTACCATTAAGGACTACTCGTTGAGTATGGTTTTTCAGCCAGTTACAAATCCATGTGATGGTGATAACTATCAATTCCACTTTTTCTAGCTTACTAAGAAGTAGGTTGTTGTCTACTTAGTTGAATGCCTTGCTGAAGTCCAAGTATACTATGTCCACAGAATTTTGCTGGTCTACAAATTTAGTCAATTTGTCAAAGAATGAAATTTTTTATTTTTTATTTTATTTTAATTCCATTGTTCGCAGATCTGTTTTTTTATTAGCTTTTCTAGTATCTTCCCGGATATTGATGTTAGGTTGATTGACTGTAGCTTCCAGGGTCTGTTTTGTTTTGTTTTTTCCTTTTTTGAAGATGGCAACCACACCAGACATTTTCCAATTCTCTGCTAGACAAATGGCTCTTCTTAAAAACTTCCAGTGTTGGAGCATTCACCACTTCTGGAGGCAGGTTGTTCCATTGATTAATTGTTCTAACTGTCAGGAAGTTTCTCCTTAGTTCTTTGTTGCTTCTTTCCTTGATTAGTGTCCATCCATTGCTTCTTGTCCTGCCTCCAGGAGCTTTGGAGAATAGCTTGACTCCCTCTTCCTTGTGGCAGCCCCTGAGATATTGGAACACTGCTATCATGTCCCCCCCCCATCCTTCTCCTCATTAAACTAGACATACCTAATTCCAGCAACCATTCCTCATATGTTTTAGCCTCCAGATCTCTAATCATCTTTGTTGCTCTTCTTTGCACTATTTCTAGAGTCTCAATATCTTTTTTACATCATGGTGACCAAAACTGGATGCAGTATTCCAAGTGTGGCCTTACCAAGGCATTGTAAAGTGATATTAATACTTCACACGATCTCGATTCTATCCCTCTGTTAATGCAGCCTAGCACTGTGTTGGCTTTTTTGGCAGCTGCAGCACACTGCTGGCTCATATCTAAGTGATTGTCCACTAGGACTGCGAGATCCCTCTCTCAGTTATTACTGTTGAGCAAGGTACCCCCTATACTATACCTGTACATTTGGTTTTTCTTGCCTAAATATAGAACTTTACTTTTTTACCACTGAATTTCATTTTGTTAGGTAGCACCCAGTGTTCCGGTTTGTTCAGATCCTCCTGTATCTTAAGCCTATCTTTTGAAGTGTTGGCTATTCCTGCCAGCTTGGAGTCATCTGCAAATTTGATGAGTTCTCCATCTATCCCCTCATCCAAATCGTTGATGAAGATGTTGAAGAGCACTGGGCCCAGAACAGAGCCCTGGGGCACCCCACTACACACTTCCTTCCATGTAGATGCAGTTCCATTGAGGACCACATGCTGAGTACAGTCGGTCAGCCAGCTATGAATCCATCTGGTGGTGATGCTGTCTAACCCACATTTTTCTATCTTATCAAGTAGTAGGTTGTGATCTACTTTATCAAATGCCTTACTGAAGTCCAAGTAAATTATATCCACAGCATTCCTCTGGTCCACTAATTTTGTCACTTGGTCAAAGAATGCAATAAGATTTGTCAGGCATGATCTGTTTTTGACAAACCCATGTTGGCTTTTAGTAAATGACTTTGTTTGCATCAAGGTGTTCGCTGATTTGTTGTTTGATTATCTTTTCCAGAATCTTCCCAGGTATTGAGATCAGGCTGATAGGTCTGTAGTTTCCTGGATCTATTTTTTCTCCCTTTTTTGAAGATGGGAACTACATCAGCTCTTTTCCAGTCCTCTGGTAATTCCCCAGTGCTCCAGGATCTTTGAAAAATATAGTTCAGTGGTTCTGAGATCCCATCTGCCAGTTCCTTGACAACCTTGGGGTGTAATCCATCTGGTCTTGGTGATTTGGACTCGTTTAGGTTGGATAGGTGCTCACTTACTTTTCTTGCCTATCTTAACTTGTGTTTCTAAACTATTTTTTTATGGTACTGTTTCTGATAGTTGGACTGTTTTTCCCTTTGTGTAAAGACAGTGGCAAAAAATGAGTTAAATAGTTCTGCTTTCCCCCTGTTGCTTGTTACCTTCTTGCTACTTTCACCCAATAATGGACCAATCATTTCCTTCACTTTTTTTGTTTTTTACATGTTGAAAGAAGCTTTTTTGTTATTTTTTACTTGGGTCACAAGCCTTAGTTCATTTTGAGCCTTAGCTTTCCTCGCTTCATCTTTGCATGCTCAGACTATTTGCTGATATTCTGCTTTAGTTATGTGCCCCTCTTTCCACTTTTTATACTTGTCCTTTTTATCTTTCAATTTATCAGAGAGTTCTTTATGAAGGCATGGTGGTTTCTTTTGAGAGCTGTTATTTTTCTTCTTTGTTGGTACTGTGCTGGACTGGGATTTTATTACCGTATTTTCCGGCGTATAAGATGACTTTTTAACCCATGAAAATCTTCTCAAAAGTTGGGGGTCGTCTTATACGCCCAGTCGTCTTATACGCTGGAAAATAGTACATAAACCAATTGAGCACCCCTGTTCTTGCAAAGCAACTTCAAGCCTCCTTAGTCCAGTCCCCCCTCCAACATGACCCTCCCTTCCCACCCCCAAGAGCCTCTAAGCCCCTTCTCCTCCCCCTTGCAAACGCCAGACCCCGGGAGCGGCAGGAAGCCCCTCCCCCTCACCCAAGTGGCATCTGAGCACAAGCAGAGCGCACCCTGCTACCCACTCTCTCTCCCAGCAGCCCGGACAGTGGTACTTGGCGGCCTGTCACCCCTCTCGCACGCAGACCACGCAGCGGCCCTCACCAGCCAGCCTCGTCATGGCCACCCCGAGCCTGGCTCTCCAGCACGTCTTCTGGGCCCGCCTGGCCAACCGCCTCCTGGGCGGGGCTTGGATCCAGATGCAGCGTCTGCTCCATCTGCAAATGCGTTCTCAAAGCCGGATCGCGCTTGGCCGTGCAGGCTGCCGAAATGCGGGGACTCGGAGTTCCCGTGGTGGTTGCGGCTTCTGCCGTGCTGTTTGCAGAGTCTGGCCTGAAAAAGCGTGTCGTGTGAACGCAGCTCTTGCGTGTATTCCAAAGGGTGGGTGGAAGGAAAAGCCCCTTTAGGCTTCAAAAGGGTGGCTTTGCACCATCTGCATCAGACGGGGCTGAATCGGGCTTGTGTCGGACACTTGGCAACTGGCATGTACCCTTATTTTCCGGCATATAAGACAAAAAATCTTGAAAATCTTCTCAAAAGTTGGGGGTCGTCTTATACGCCCAGTCGTCTTATACACCGGAAAATACGGTATCTCACTTTTCAAAATTTCCCAAGCTTCTTGAGTTGTTTTCCCCTTGAGGATTCTCATCCATGGAATCCTTCCCAAGTTCTCTCTAAGTTTACTGGAATTAGCTCTTTTAAAGTCCAAGGCTCTAGTTTGACTGTGTTCTATTGCTTGTGCTTCCATAATATTGAATTCCAATATTGCATGATCACTTTCCCCAAGGTTCCTGTGGCTTCAACACCTTCTGTCATTTTATATCTGTTAGTGAGAATTAGATCCAATATGGTTAATCCCCTAGTTCCCTTCTCTACTTTTTGGGAAACAAAGTTATCTGCTAGGTTTGTCAGGAATCTGTTTGATCTTCCACTTGGTGCAGAGTTTGTCTCCAAGTTGATGTCAGGGTAATTAAAGTCCCCCATTACTATTGTGATGAGCTTCCTACATACCTTAGTTAGCTGACTAGCAAAAAGTTCATCTATTTCGTCTGTTTGGTTGGGTGGCCTATAGTATACACCTATGGCACCCTATCCTGCTAAGTTCCTGCCCCAAGCTCTAGAAATCATTCTGCACAGAGAGTATATCTTTTTGGGAAAGATTATTAGTGCCAATATGTACAATAGCATCCACATCACAGTCCTTGCTGGCATTGTTGACTATTTTGAAAATATGCTTGTTGTTCCTACTGGCAGTAGACACCTGACCTCTTTCAAAACCTCTATGTCCTTTCCTAAATTTACATCCCTTATAATTGAATAACCAACCAGAAGGTGGTTTTTCTTTTGGGATGCCTTTCTGTTCTTGCATGACTGATGTGTAATACCTGATTTGCACTTCTCCCTGTTAATAACAAGTTCTTCATCTCAGACCATTACCACCTGCTTATTTGAGTTATCATCACAAGTACTTTTACCTGTCTCCTTAATGTCCCTATTAAGGTCAGCAAGGGCACTGTATCTATTGTGCAGGGACACAGTGAAAACTTTGTGTTTATGGTTCACAGCTCTCACCCTGCCAGAACCCATGGTTGTCCACACTGCCCTTCTCTTGCAGGATCTTTGTGGTAGAGGGGGCTGATAGCGCGGTGGCTCAATAGAGTAGAAGGGCTGAACTGGACCTAATTTCTGCCTGAAGGGCACAGATTACAGACCCTAGATAAATAATCTGTCCTTGTGATTTGTTTACAATAGGACAGTTTCCAAGTTTGAAAAGTGTACTGCAAAAGACAGCTGCAAAACAAGTGTTGCACTGAACTAAGCCAGATATTCTGAGATACAAGGAATCTCAGATGTACTTGCCCTGAATGTACCACTGCTGTTTTTGATTTTTAGTTTTTTCTCCTCTCACCTTCTTCTTTTTAACTCACTGTTTGTAGCACTTGCCAGCAAGCTCTGGGCAGTTTAAATGCAATGGAAGTTCAATCAGCAGGGCCTCAGCTACTTTTCTCCTCCCACGTGCTTCTTTTTAACTCACTGTTCTATTTTTTACTTTTTTCCTGCACAAATGTAAAACTT
The DNA here is from genome assembly GCF_947247035.1 of Vipera ursinii. Lineage (NCBI taxonomy): Eukaryota > Metazoa > Chordata > Lepidosauria > Squamata > Viperidae > Vipera > Vipera ursinii. Next base: position 29,851,724 of record NC_139515.1, read on the forward strand.
TGCTTTTCTCCACATTAAACTTCATTTTGTTGGAGAGGACCCATTGTTCCAGTTTGTCAAGATCTTTTTGAATCCTGAGCTTGTTTTCTGGGGTGTTGGCTATTCCTGCCAGTTTAGTGTCATCTGCAAATTTGATGAGTTCCCCTTTTATTCCCTCATCTAAGTCATTGATGAAGATATTGAAGAGTACTGGGCCTAAGATGGAGCCTTGTGGTACCCCACTGCTTACTTCTCTTCACTTGGATGTAGTATCGTTAAGGACTACTCACTGAGTATGGTTTGTCAGCCAGCTACAAATCCATCTGGTGGTGATGTTGTCTATTCTACCTTTTTCTAGCTTACCAAGTAGTAGCTCTACTTTGTCAAATGCCTTACTGAAATCTAGGTATACTATATCCACAGCATTTCGCTGGTCTACTAATTTGGTCACTTTATCAAAGAATGAAATAAGATTGGTTTGGCATGATCTGTTTTTAACAAACCCGTGCTGGTACTAGTTATAACTTTGCTTGTTTCTAGTTGTTCACAGATTTTTTTATTGTTTTTTCCAGGATCTTCCCAGATATTGATGCTAGACTACAGTAATTGATCTGTAGTTTCCTATGTCTGTTTTTTTTTCCTTTCTTGAAGATGGGAACCACATCAGTCCTTTTCCAATCTTCAGATACTTACTTCCCCAGAGCTCCAGCAGTTCTCCCAGCTGCTTCAGAACTCTGGAATGTAATCTGTCGGGTCCTGGTGATTTATATTTGTCAAGGTTGGATAGATGTTCTCTTGCCATTTTCTTGCTTATTCTAGTTTTGCAGCGAATGTTTTTGGTATGTTGTGCTATAATTTCTTTTTGTGTGAAGACTGATGCAAAGAATGAGTTAAGCAGCTCTGCTTTCTCCCTATTGCTTGTTATTTCCTTGCCATCTTCTCTCTTTAGTGGACCTACAATTTCCTTGACTTTTTTCTTGTTATTAATATGTTGAAAGAAACTTTTTTATTATCCTTGATTTCTGTTGCAAGTCTTTGTTCATTCTGAGCCTTTGCTTTCCTGACTTCGTCTTTTCATGTTCTGGCTGTCTGCTGATAATCAGCCTTTGTTATGGGACCCTCTTTCCATTTTTTTGCACTTGTCCTTTTTGTCTTTCACTTTGTCTGAGACATCTTTGTGTAGCCATGCTGGTTTCTTCTTGACTTTCCTGTTTTTCTTTTACAGTGGTATTGTGCTGGATTGGGTTTTTATGATAGCATTTTTCAGAGTTTCTCATGCTTCTTGAGTTGTTTTCCCCTTTAGGATTTTCATCCATGGAATCTTTCTTAGGTTCTCTCTGAGGTTGTTAAAATCAGCTCTTTTGAAGTTTAAGACATTGGTTGAATTATTTTCTATTGCTTGTGTTTGCATTATATTGAATTCCAGTTTGACATGGTCACTTTACCTGAAGGTTTCAGCAACTTCAACTCCTTCTATCATTTCTTCTCTATTAGTAAGAATTAGGTCTAGTATAGCTTTACTTCTAGTTCCCCCCTCTACCTTTTAGATGATAAAGTTGTCAGTTAGGTTGGTTAGGAATCTGTTTGATATTCCACTAGCTGCAGAGTTTATCTCCCAGCAGATATATGGGTAGCTGAAGTTTCCCATTGCTACTTATCTTATTACTTATTACTACTTATCTAGTTCAAAGGAAGAAACAGCATACATCTAACAAACCCCTGCTGCCCAATCTAACCCACCTAGAAACAGCACCATTAAAACTGAGCAATCGATTTATCTCCCTAGATGGAAATACACAGACCCACAACCTCTCCCTCAAAGAAAACTTTCAGACACCTAGCAAAGAAGCAACACCAAATATCCCTAAAAAAGCCACGTTGACATACACACGAGACAAAGAAAAGCACCTCAGACTGCACCCCCCACCCCCAAAAAAACAAGGTGAATGCTGGTGATAGGAGATTCTATTTTCAAAGGAAAAAAATTAGTCATCTGCAGACAGGATATACAATCCAGGGAAGTATGTTGTCTCCCTGGAGCAAAAATCAAAGACATGGCTAAGAACCTAACCAAAATAATTAGGGCCACAGATTACTACCCACTCCTACTCCTTCACATTGGGATGAATGACACAACAAGGAACCTGAGCACAATACTGAGAGACTATAAGCAACTAGGCAATAAAGTTAAGGAGCTAGCAGCACAAGTAATGTTGTCATCAGTACTCCCAACAAAAAACCAACACCCACTGAGGGGAAAAAGAATTCCAGAAATAAACCACTGGGTAAAGGTTGGTGTCACCAAGAAAAATTTGGTTTCCTGGACCCTGGACTGCATTTCCTAAGTGATGGACTCTTGGCAAGGGATGGGCTGCACCTCACGAAAACAGGGAAAATGTACTTGGAAAAAGACTGACCCAACTCATTAGAAGGGCTTTAAACTAAAATTGAGGGGTAAGGGTGACTAATCATTAAAATCTCTAGAACACAAAACCAATCATAAATCCCAAGAAAACAAATCAAACAAAGAGGTAGGGAGTGATGAGAAGAAGAAAAAATAAACAACAATTAGGAGATCCAGAAAACATACACACAGACAGACATAAAAGTCTTAAATGTTCATATACAAACCTATTTGAAGGGCTGCCACAAAGAAGAGGGCATCCAACTATTCTCCAAAGCACCAGAGGGAAGGACAAGAAACAATGATTGAAAACTGACCAAAGAGAGAAGCAACTTGGAATTAAGGAGAAACTTCCTAACAGTGAGGACAATTAACCAGTGAAACAGCCTGCCTTCAGAAATCATGGGCGCTCCATCACTGGAGGTTCTATTTTATAATGAAAATATTAAATCTTTCAGTTTAACCTAGTGGATGCTCAAGTACACACGTCGCTGTCAAAGAGATGCAGCTACAAAGAGCAGTAATAGGTAAATTGTGCTACTGAAGGTATAATTTACAATGAATGAAGCAGCCAGAAAAAAGGAAAATATTTGAAGGCATTAGACCTGATGCAAATATTCAAATTATGGCTTTGTATGGCTAGCCCTTTAACACAGTGGATGATTCAAACTTTAATGCCACTCTAGTTGCTTCTCCTTGACTAGGAACTTCTTGCACATTAGCAGCCTTCTTTATATCACCAAAGTAATGAGGAAATTTGGATCTAGAGAAAATAGCAGGTTCTGGCAAATGTAAGAATTCATATAAGACATTTAGTTGAGTTGAAGTAGAAGCTACATGTAATCTCAAATAGAATAGAAGTTAAATGAGGCCATGGCAACCAGGCTTGAGAGCTGGCTATGAGGACAGCTACGCTTCAACTATAGTTTCATGGTCACAAAATTCATAGATAAACATGCATAAGTTGTACTTGCAGGTTTGTCCCATGGTACTTAGAGAAAACTTGAACAAATGGGGTCTCAGAACAGGACAGCCTAATTTGCAAATATCCACCATTCAGTTTCCCCTCTCCATGGTCCAAATCCCATGGTATGGTCTCTTCCATGCATAGTCCAGTCATTTGATTGTGGCAATAAATAAATAAAGCTGATCATGGTATAATAATAATAATAATAATAATAAATAATAATAATAAGAATAAGAATAAGAATAAGAATAAGAATAAGAATAAGAATAAGAATAAGAATGAGAAGAAGAAGAAGAAGAAGAAGAAGAAGAAGAAGAAGAAGAAGAAGAAGAAGAAGAAGAAGAAGAAGAAGAAGAAGAAGAAGAAGAAGAAGAAGAAGAAGAAGAAGAAGATGGAAGGGACCTTGGAGGTCATCTAGTCCAACCCCCTGCTCAGGCAGGAAACCCTATACCATTTCAGGCAAATGGCTGTCCAGTCTCTTCTTAAAAACTTCCAGTGTTGGAGCATTCACCACTTCTGGAGGCAGGTTGTTCCATTGTTCTAACTGTCAGGAAGTTTCTCCTTAGTTCTAGGTTGCTTCTCTCCTTGACTAGTTTCCATCCATTGCTTCTTGTCCTGCTTTCAGGTTCTTTGGAGAATAGCTTGACTCCCTCTTCTTTGTGGCAGCCCCTGAGCTATTGCAACACTGCTATCATGTCACCCCTCACCCTTCTCTTTGTTAAACTACACATACCGCAAGCTGCATTGGCTCCCGGTTGCCCTCCGGGTGAGATTCAAGGTGCTGGTGATGACCTATAAAGCCCTAAATGGCTTGGGTCAGGGATATCTGAGGGAACACCTCCTGCCAGCATCAAGTTCCCTTCGTCCAGTGCACTCCCACAGGGAGGGTCTGCTCAGGGTGCCGCTGGTAAAAGATTGCCGGCGGATAACACCCAGGGGGAGAACCTTCTCAGTGGGTGCGCCTGCCCTCTGGAACCAGCTGCCAGTGGAGCTCAGGACTGCCCCCGACCTCTGTTCATTCCGCCGGGACCTGAAGACCTGGCTCTTCGAGCTCTCTGGCCCAGGCTGAGAATTTTAATTTTAATTTTAATTGGGGTTTTTACTTTTTTTCAGGGATTGATGTAATTTTTTAAATTGTTTTTAACTTTTGTATTTCTTGTTTTAAATACCCTGTAAACCACCCTGAGTCCTTCGGGAAAGGGCGGTATATAAATCTAATAAAATAAATAAATAAATAAATACCCAATTCCAGCAACCATTCCCTATATGTTTTAGCCTCCAGTCCCCCAATCATCTTTGTTGCTCTTCTCTGTACCCTTTCTAGAGTCTCGACATCTTTTTTATATCGTGGTGACCAAAACTGGATGCAGTATTCCAGGTGTGGCCTTACCAAAGCATTGTAAAGTGGTATTAGTACTTCACTTGATCTCGATTCTATCCCTCTGTTAATGCAGCCTAGCACTGTGTTGGCTTTTTTGGCAGCTGCAGCACACTGCTGGCTCATATTGAAGTGATTGTCTACTAGGATTAGATAGGCTGTAGGGGCAGAGACCCTCTTTGAGGGAGATGGGCAGCCTAGAAATGCAAAATATTAAATGAATGAATGAATGAATGAATGAGTGTGTGTGTGTGTGTGTGTGTGCGTGTGCGTGTGTACTAGGCAGAATAATACTTATAGAAGCATATCTGCCTGTCTGATAGAAACATCACTACTTTTACAGCATTCCCTCTTTACCCCGGGATTCATATGTTTCTAGTAAATGCAGGTAAAAGAAGACAAATGTGTCCAATATACTTTGCATACATTATCGTACTTCATATGAGGATGCTGCCACATCTATTGTAAGTTGTAAGCTATATATGTGACTACTTCTATGCCAGTTTAACTAATACATTGAGATGTGAAGAGTAAATGATCTAATTTTTATATTGATGGCAAGCTTCAGGATGCATTTAAAAATGACTGTCCACAGTTATTACTGTAAGTAGTTTGAATTCAAATGGACATAAGATTCCATTTAATTAACTTTGTTGAACATAGCCATGGCACTACTATCTCTGCTATTCTTTTGCAAACTTCATAAGTGTTGTAAGCTACCCAGTTTCACTTGACACTGAGATGGGTGGCATATAAATTTACTAAATAAATAAAATAAAAGAATAAATAAATAAATAGATAAATACCACTGAGTTAAATCCTAGATATATCCTGGATTAGAATTACACTATCATACCATACGTTTATAGTCTTGTTAAAATCCTTATATGTTTCAGAAATGATGTTATGCTCTAATAAATACCAGATAGGTTCCCTTGTTAGTTGACTAATTACAAAATACTGGGATTAGTGGCTTGGATCTAGAATCTCAATCCTAAAATGATGTACTTGGATAGAATAAGATCCTCTGGATCCAGTCCAATGTTCACTAGCAATTAAAATTTTTGATCAGAAAAATTGGTTGCTATTTATCACCAGTGGCACACTGGTGGTATGATGTCCTTTAGTTTCAGTGTGGCTTTTATGTGACCCTTAAACAAGATTACTTAAATAAAATAAGTCCAGTTTTATGTAGTGGCTTGAAGAGGTGGAGATCAGGCTTTAATGTGGCTGAATGAATCTGGTCCTTTCACAATCTTTTACTTTAACCCTCTAAGGATAAAGAGGGCAGCAGTTCATGTATGCTGAATTATGCTCTTGGAGGAAGAATAGGGCAGAAATAACATTTTTAAAATTACATTGCATGATTGGCTTATTTATATAAGCCCTCTTTCAGGGTGATCCTTGTGTGCTATAAGGCAGAAAAAAACATATCCAAAGAACAGTAACAAATCCCATAAATCAGACAGGGAAAGTATGATAGTTCTCTTCATTGGTTAAAACTGTTTAAAATAATCAATTTTTAAACTAAATCAAAATGACTAGGTTCAAAGCAATATTTTGCTCAGTTTTAAGTTGACTTAATTGTGTGATCCATACTGATGAATATTTATACCAGATGAAAAAGCAGATGAGTTCTCTTATTACCTGTCTCGTCTTGCATTTAAAACTGATGACTGTCCATTCACTATGGACTGATGAGTTATTGGTGGCGATGCTTTGGAAGTGGTAGAGGAGGTAGTAGAAGAAGAATTGTTAGTAGTGAGGTCTAGCCCACCATGCTTAATGCCATTGTCTTCCATATTGTGAACTCCAGTAACTTCTTTCCATAACTGCTGAATCTCAGCAGGGCTTAAGCCAGCTATAAAATGAAAGAGAACTCCAATAATATAAGAAAGTGAGAAGTTCATAGATTGTTAATGGATTAATGCTAACAATAAAGGTGATATACTTCCCAATGTATCAACATGTAGTAAAATACAATTTCATTTTGCCAAATTTCAATTAAAGTCAATTAAAACTCACCAACCTACATAATATAATCTCTCTTGAAACACTTGTTCATGGATCAATAGGAGGAAGCTACAACTAACAAAAGCAACTGCTATTTGAAAAACAGGTGTTAAAAGAAATATTTAAATGAGATTTTCCATAGCTTTTGGAATATTTCTTTATTTCTGAAACATGGCTAAATGTATATATCCAAAGTTCACAATTATCTTTATAAAACTGAAATGAAAAACTAAAATGAAAAATGGCTTTAATGCAAATGCTAGTATTCACAAGCTCATTTCAGAAAAAAAAAATACAAGAAGGAAACTAAAGATTTTAGTAAGATTAAGGGCAAAATTTCAGCTAATAGGTTATTTTTGTCTCATGAATTAAATTTGCATTTAATTTAAAATTTCAATCAAAAAATCATTTCTAAAAGGAAATTGTTTTAATAGAAGAAAAATACTTCAATGGTCATTTCTCCAAGTGTGCCACTTCAGCAGGGAAGAAATGAAAGAAATGAATAGCAAGAGTTTTACAAATTAGCATATCAAGACATCCAGCATTACTTTGACCAAATATACATAACACATTTCTGATCATTTTGGGGTATTTTTTGGCCCTATACAAAAACAAACAGTGGAAATCCTTAATATCTGAAGCAAATATATACATTCTACCTTCTCTTTTACTATTAGGAATGTTTTCAAAAATGCAGTATTTCATTTCAATTATTCAAATGGACACCATTAATTTTATAGGTAAAGGTAAAGGTTCCCCCGCACATGCGTGCTAGTCGTTTCCAACTCTAGGGGCCGATGCTCATCTCCGTTTCAAAGCCAAAGAGCCAGTGCTTGTCCGATGATGTCTCCGTGGTCATGTGGCCGGCATGACTAGGTGCCAAAGGCGCATGGAATGCTGTTACCTTCCCACCGTAGTGGTCCCTATTTTTCTACTTGCATTTTTATGTGCTTTCGAACTGCTAGGTTGGCAGAAGCTGGGACGAGTAACAGGCACTCACTCTGTTACGCGGCACTTGGGATTCAACCCGCCAAACTGCCGACCTTCTGATCAACAAGCTCAGCGTCCTAACCCACTGAGCCACTGCGTCCCTTTTTATTAATTTTATAAGCAAGACTAATATTTTATAAGCATCTACATGTCAATAATCTTAAATAAAATTGAATATTACTTTTAGAAAAAAAGAAACATTTCAGTGCAGGCTTGGCTATCTTTTATCAGAAATTTGTTCCATAAAAAGGAGATTGTCACCATAAGCATCTGCAGATAAGGCAATGACGACTGACAAAATTAGCTTCACAGTATAACAATGCAAAATCTAGCATTTATGTATTTTGGTATAATGCCACAATACAAGTATAAAAGAGCAGAGCTTGCACTGTGAAGTCACAATTCACTTTTCATCACTTTTCATCAGTATGGTTAAGAACAGATGTCTATGGTCACTACGAAGTCTTCTAGCCACTCCCCTACCCCTATAGCCAATATAGCAGCAGAACAGCTTCATCAGAATGAAAAAGTGTTGAGGCTTTTAAGGAAGCAGATAATCCCTTAAATATTAATTGATTAGAGTTTTTTAGGACACCTCTCCCCAAACAATGATTAATGTCTAATTGGCAGTCAGGTCATAGCTGTCAGCCTACCACCAACAAATATAAACTTAAGGAGCTTAGTACATTAATTGTATACTGGACTGAAATATGAAATCACACTTAGTTGAAACTATACAAGAGAAGTGTGATAATAATCTAATATTGAGGCTACTAATGAATAACTATTGTGACAAAGCAATTGTGTCTCTCATACTATTTTAATACAAAAGTTCTTTTCTCTCTGAAGATAAATCAACAAGCACACTCTACTAAATACTAATTCAATCAATTCCTATACTGAAACAAAGGGATGTCAGTTTTACTAGGATTCACATTTACCTTATTTGCTCACTGCTGCACAGTTGTGCAGAGAAATAGAGAAATAGAGCTGAATCAGAGAAATAGAGCTGCCATTCACTAATGTATTGATAATATCTCATTCTAAATCCTCCAACAGCCATTCCCAGAAGCTTCATATAGACAATAAAGAGCATTTGGAACAAAACACCTTGGCAGATCCTCATGGATGCAATCTTCCAATACCATCTCTCTGAAACCAACTTTGAAAACAGAAGTGTAACAACTGCAACACAATGTTTCCCATTTCTGGCTTATCTGCAATTCTAGAGAAATTGATCCAAACAATCAATTTCTTTCAAAAAGCTGCTGACAGATGAAATAGAAATAGCAATATGATTCCCCTACTCCTAGTCCTCCTTTTACTAAAGGTCCTCCATGACACTGAACAATAATACTTTCTCTTTCAAAATTTGATCCCAAATTAGAAAGGATACAGATAACCAATGTTCACCCAAACACTGGCAATTGTGCTACCACAATGCCAAAGGCACACACAAGAAGGCATTTTTTAAAGTCTACAACTGTATACCAAGTAAAATTAGGATGCAATTGACTGATCAGAGTGTATGATTTGGGTACCATCTGATGCAGTGTAACTATAATCTGATTGAAGGCCCTTAAATCCTGACAGAAAGGGACTTCCGGTGGCGACGCGATGCCGAAGACAGCCGTTTTCGGGCTGCCCGCTCCGCAGCTGTGTTTTTCCATCGTAAACAGTGCCGATCAGCTGTTTAGATGGATTTGAAGCCCCCTCCTCGGGAGAAGAGGAGGGGGTGAGGCCCCAGGTAGGGGTTGAGCTCTCCGGGGCCGCCTGAGCTGAGAGCTTGAGCGGCTGAAGGATGAGCCCCCCCGAAGCCTGGGTTGCTCCGAGCTGCGCAGCGCCTCTGCTCTGGGATTCTTGGAGCAGAGCCAGGTGTTAGCAACCACCCCTGCCAAAAGGAAATACTTTTGATTATCAAGATGCAGGCAGAGCGGTACAGGAGGTCAAGGTGAAGTGGACTCTTTATTTTTACTCTCTAGCTCAATGGATTTTATAGCTTCAAAGTGAAAGTGCGTAATAAGTGAAAGTGGGGGAAGATGGCGGCTAAAACTTCAAAAGCTCTTCGGAATGCGGGATCTTCCCTGGTGCAAGAGACCTCATTGCAAGCTTTGCTTCCTCCTGCATCTCCCCCGGCATTGACACTTAAGGATTTACAAGACGCTCTTGGAAAGCATGCACAATTGATGTCTGATATGATGGATGAAAAGTTGAAAAAGCTGGAGGAGAAAATGGAGGAGAAAATGGAGAAATTGGAGAAGAAGATGGAAGAGAAGCTGGGAGCAATGAGGGTGGACATCTTGTCTAAGGTTGAATCCGTAGCTGAATGTGTGCTACAGCTGGATATAAAAGTGGAGGATCTCAGTCAAAAGAACTCTATATTAGAAGCAAAGGTATTAGAAAATGAAAATATAAGGGATAAAATAGACGAAGAATTGAGCCTTGTTCAGTATAATCAGATGCAGTATGCTATTAGAATTAGGGGTTTAAAGGAGAATGGTAAAGAAGATTTAAAGCAGCTGATTTCTGAGGCTCTGGAAGGGGTACTGGGCCAGTCAGCATCTGAAATTGAGGGAAATATGGACAAAGTTTTTCGTGTAAATTCATGGATTGCAAGACAGAGGAAGTTACCCAGAGATGTGGTGGTCTATTTTACAAAGAGAGTAATGAGAGATGAAGTTATTCAAGCTGCTTATGATACTAATTTGGTAGTGGCTGAGCAAGAAGTTTTGGTTTTAAAAGAGATCCCTCCGAAGATCCTAAGGAGAAGGAAAGATTTTGCATTTTTGGTACAGGAACTTAAGAAACGTGATATTAAGTTTAGATGGGAGATTCCAGTTGGATTGGTGGCGACGCATGAAGGTAAAAGACATCGTTTGGTTACTGTGGCTCAGGCACGTGATTTTTATAGTAATGTATTAAAAGCAACCCCCCTATCATTTTTGGAAGCTGCAAAAGGATACGGTGGGGGAAAGCTTCAAGACGTTGCAGATAGACAGACAGAGGACAATGGTGTTGGAGGGGATCAAGTCACAGTTTCATCGGTTGCTGCAGGAGGCCAGAAGAAGACGCGTGCCGCCCTAAGAAGAGCGAGACGAGAGCAAGAGCAAGACCAGCAGAAAGTTATGGAATCTTCAAAGTGTGCTTACAGTGAAGATGTGGGAGGAGAGCAGTCTAAAGAAGTTTTGGGGTTCATGACAGAGGTGCTCCAAAAGTTTTGGGGCGTTAAGATTGCTGATTAATTTTTAGATTAGAATGTTAATGGAGTAAAATTATTATAGAGGAGAAAGAAAGCTTTTTTTCTTTTCTTTTTGTTAATATTTTACACAATTTAAGATTGCTTGCTAGAAAAGTATATTAGGGTTATGGACTTAAAGTATGTGTTGAACTAAGAATGGGTATGTAAGCTCCTAATTAACAACAAGTTGTCTTAGAGATTGCCTAAATCTTTTTTTATATATACTCTTTGTATTTGAACTTTTATTTGAACTTAAGGATGATTTGGAACTGCGAGACATCTGACGTGATACATGCAAGAACTATTTTTGATCATAGTTTAGTTTGGTTGGAGATTATTAAGATTAATAGAGATAGGCGCTTTTGGCGTGTAACTGAGAATTTGTTTGGAAATTAGAGAAAGGTGGGAGAATGCAAATAGCAGGTGAAAGTTTTTTTGTTTTTTTTCTTTTCTTTTTTTCTTTTTTTTGAAATTAATATGAATAAGGACTGGGATTAAGAAAATTTATTTTGAGTAAAGCTCTTTTTCTGTTTTCCTTTTTTTCTACTTTATTTGTAATATTAATATTGTTTGTATTCATTTTATATGAGTTAGAGAGAGATAGAATTTATAGTTTATTGTTGATAACATAGGGGTGTTTATGTTTGTTTTTTGATTTTATGCCCTGTATTTAGCTCTGGGAAGTCGGGGGGGAGGAGGGAGTGGGGGAGAGGGATAGGGAGGGTTGGATAGGGGTGGGGGAGGGGGGATTATAGTCAAAATGTATTGTAAAACTTTTTAAATAAAAAAAAAATCCTGACAGAAAGGACAAGAGCCATTGGGTTTTTTGACAGATCGTCTTGGTGTATTGTAAGGGCTAATAAACTCCTTAACAAGCCCATTAGGAAGGAAGTTCTCAATAATAGGTTCCAAGCCCTTCAAATCTTCAACATTGGTAGGGTATTGGCACACAGAAACAGACTGTAAATTGCAAACGAGGAATTTCAACGGGGGATGCTTTAATAGCCCATCCAGTAGACATTTGTGTACTGAGTAGGATGCCCTGATGTCAATAAAAAATGGCACAGGTCTCCCTCTGACTTGGATTTTTACTAGGAATGCAGACAAAGGGTTTGTGAAAGGCCTGGGAGACAAAAGTCCCCCTGCCCGTGATTCCCCTAATACTGTATCTCTGACAAGAGATGGGGTATGGAGCAGACTGGGTACACAAAGGGCATTTCCTACTCAAGTGGGAAAATTTCTTGCAGATCCTGCATTGGCTATGCTGCAGGGAAAATAGTTGTAGTTGATTACGCTGAAACCTGGAGATCATTACCTTATTCCTGACAAGACCACCTCGCCCACCTGTTCCATGATAAGCACTTCCTCCCCTCCCCCATTTCCTAATATTCCTTTCTGTAGGACTTGGGCAAGCTTGCCCAGATTCGCCTAGTGCACCAGTTGCATCCCTATCTGGACCGAGATGCTCTACGTACAGTCACTCAAGCGCTCGTGACCTCCTGGTTAGACTACTGCAATGCCCTCTACATGGGGCTGCCCTTGAGGACCACCTGAAGGCTTCAACTGGTGCAGAATTCAGCCGCACGAGTTTTGATGGGAGTTTCCCGATACTCCCGTGTAACACCTCTTCTCCGTGAGCTACATTGGCTTCCGGTTGCCCTCCGGGTGAGATTCAAGGTGTTGGTAATGACCTATAAAGCCCTAAATGGCTTGGGTCCAGACTATCTAAGGGAACACCTGCTGCCGGCATCATCTTCCCATCGTCCTGTGTGCCCCCACAGGGAGGGCCTTCTCAGGGTACCGCTGGTTAATGAATGCCAGTGGGTTATTCCCAAGGGAAGGGCTTTCTCTGTGGGTGCGCCTGCCCTATGGAACCAACTACCCACAGAACTTAGGACTGCCCCCGACCTTCGCTCATTTCGCCGGGACCTGAAAACTTGGCTCTTCGATCTGTTTGGTCCAGACTGTGGGGTTGTTAATTTAACTGGGTTTTAGATTTACTCTTGGGGCTTGAATTTTATTTAATTGTTTTAATTGTTTTTAATTTTTTGTATTCATGGTTTTAACTGCCCTCTAAACTGCCCTGAGTCCTACGGGAATAGGGCAGTATACAAATCCAATAAAATAAATAAATAAATAAATAAATAAATAAATAAATAAATAAATAAATAAATAAACTAACTAACTCTGTAGGCCACTTCTAGCAGTTTTTCCATTTTTTTCCCAGCGGAAGTGCTATCCAATTTTTGCATTTTCTGTTTCATATCAGGGGCACTACTTTGACCAATAAAAAGCATGTTAACTAATCAGTGGTTCTCTGGAACCTCTGGATTCAGATCACTGTATTTCCAAAACACCCGAAATAGAAGCTCAAGGAAATCACTCAGGCTTTTGGAAGGTATAATCCTAAAATTCCTTTAACTTTCCATAGTCTGTTGGGTCACAAGACATTCATCCCTTACAATGTAAATACCCCTGGTCAGCAGTCAGAGCACTTAGCAGGGGGTCAAGCCTAGGCTTGGTCAACAGCTGGAATTTTATAAAAGACCACTGAGCAAATATCATTTGCAACCTATTGAAGCAAAAGAGTACAGGATTGTGGGGGGGGGCGGAGCCAGCTGTCAGAGCGGGCAGCTGTGTGAATGGACTTCTCCGTCTCACACAACCTCTCACCCAGTGTCTGTGGGGGCTCTTCGGAGCCATAGGAGGTCCTGTAGGGACAGCCGAAGCTGCGGGTGTCCCAGAGAACCTACATGAGTGGCAGCCCGTGTTGGAGATCCGGAGAAAGCCCGATACAAGCAGACCGGGGAGAAGGAGGCCAGTAATGGCCGACAAGAAGATCTGACAGAGGGACAAAGCTAGCATTGACTTAGCGGCACAATGGTGGAACGGAGCTGATGGAAAGTAACTCTAAAATATTTACTTTTGAAAGTATTAGGGAGCGCTTGGGAAAGAAGCGCTGATTTGAAGAGGGTGTCTTACAGAGAGGGAAGGAGTGGTGAGAGAAGCATTGAGAAATAAGATGATAGGTGAGAGTGACGAGAAGAGGAAGCCAGGAAGTTAACAGACTGCAAATTAACTGTGAGAGCAGACAAACCAACAGAGAAGCAACGGGGAAAAGATAAACTTTGGAGTTTTGGAGACTGAGTTTTTGAGAAAATGTGCATGGATCATTAATTGAAGGAAAGTGAACTGTTTGGACTGTCTTGGGAAAATTTGAACTTCTGAACCTTCGTCTTATATGCCACGGACCTAAGATGGAGTAAGTGATACAGCAATCTAAGAACTGAAGTCTGGATAGTGGGACATCTACTGGCCTTTGGTAGTTGGGAAAGATACAAAAGGGAGTTAATCTCGAAGTTGGAAATTAAATAGGAAAGTGATTTTGATACAGATTTGATACATATTTAGATAAATGCAATATATATATATATATATATATATATATATATATATATATATATATATAAACTGTCTGGTTGTTTATAAACAGTTGGCTGTAACTGTTGATTACTAGAATTGAATAGAATTGAAATAATTAGCTAAGAAATGAATTATATGATTGTTAAAGCTATAGATATACACATAACTATCTGTTATATAGTTAAAGGTTTATATAAAGTTAAAGAAATTAGGCACCTGTAAAGTGCAGTATTGATTGAGCAATTTGGCTAAATATGACAAGTATTCCGAATCTAACTAAGATTAGTGCAGGAAAGAGGGCGGCGCCACAAGGGTTAGGGATGTCTTCAAGCCCTTCTAGCCAGAACTCCATTGAGGACATGTTACAAAGGGAAAGATCAAACTCTTTTAAAGACTTACAAGTCCTCTTACAAAATATGCATGAGGCAATGACTAAAAATCATGAGGAGATGTAGAAAGAGATAGGTCAAATAAGAAATGATACCGGTGAACTTAAGGGAAAAATCCAAGTGATTGATGATAAATTTGAGGGGATTCAGCAACAATTAATTAAAAATGAACAAAGATTACAAGATATGAAAGTGAGAATGGAGAAGGAGGAGAAGAAAGTAGAGGATTTAAGTGAAACATTACTTCAGGCAAATAAGGAGCTTGAAACAACAGTGATATTTCTGGAAGCAGAGAAGCCTGCTCACTACTTGCACTTTCAAAATGTTCTAGAAAAGGTGAAGATCTGCCGGATATGATGGCAGACTTAATGGCAAAGGCACTTGGCATAGGGAAAGAGGAAATGTTGGCGGAAATTGATGAGACGTATAGGGTTCAAACTAACTATGTGAGGAGACATAATCTCCCAAAAGAAGTACATGTAAGGTTGGTCAAAAAATCGATTTGGGATGAACTATTACAAAGATCAAGAGAGGAGCCATTAGAATTTCGAGGACAGCAGATAACAATCCTTAAACAAATACCTAAAAGGATGAGGGACTTGAGATGTGGTTATCAATTCTTAACATTGAAATTGATTAGACACAATGTGAATTTTAGATGGCTACACCCAGAAGGTATTTTACTCACATGGCAGAAGGTACAGATTGGACTCGATAGAGTAGGCAGAAGATTTCTATAAACTCCACGTTAATAACCAAGATGAAGTAGAAGTAGAAGATCAAGCTGGAATGGAGGTAAGAGAGAGAGATGCAAGACAGATAGCCATAGAAGGGAAAATATCAGGAGTAGAAGACAGAGGGAATAAAGCTGGAGAGACTACAGAGGTATATGGAGGTAAAGATGCGAGAGAGCCCCGAACAACGAGAAGCACAAAACCTAGATATAAGTAAAATAAAGGGAGAAGAGTGTAGGATTTTGTCCTTAAATATTAATGGGTTAAACTTGCCAACGAAAAGATGGAAATTTTTTAATAAACTTATTCGCCAAAAACTAGATTTAGTTGCAATCGAGGAAGTTCATATAAAGGAACAACAAAAATATTTGTTAGCCCAACCAAAACTAGGGAATCTATTTGTCTCATTAGATCGACAAAAAAAGAGGGGGGTGGTAGTATATGTGAATGAGAAACTGGCAGCTAAACAAATTTATAATGACAGAGAGGGTAGAATACTGATAGTCAAGGAAGAAATAAATTACAGGAAGGTGATGATTGTAGAAATTTATGCCCCGAATCGAAATCAAGAACAGTTTTTTAAAATATTACATAATAAGATATGTAGCATAGACTATGATGAGATCTGTCTGTTAGGAGATTTTAATGCCATTTTAGACAATTTGGACTATAAGGGTAATATGACTAGGAAAAGGAAAAGAAGAACATTACCGGGCTCCTTTTTCAAATTGGCTAAAGATTTAAACATCCAGGATATATGGAGGGAAAGGAATCGTGAGGCAAGACAGTATAGATATTATTCTATTCAACATAGTTTGTGGTCCAGAATTGACATGGTGTGGATGTCAAAAGAAATCAGCTCTGAGGTTGAAGAGGTGTGTATTGAGTCAAGCACTTGGGCAGACAATAACCCTATGAAATTTAGTTGGAAAGCCCCCCAAAAAATACCTAGATGGACTTTACAAAGATCAATATTAAAAGAAGACGACTTTAGGTTAAGGACGGAGAGAGAATTAGATTTCTTTTTTAAGGAAAATAAAGCTGAAGACACCTCTGTACAAAATAATTGGGATACAGCCAAGGCGATTATGAGAGGGGTAGCAATGGTATATATGGTTAATAAGAATAAGGAGAAAAAACAACAGAAAAGGTTAAAAGGGGAATATAAAAGATTAGAAACAATACTCCAACAGGAACCACAAAAAAGAATGTCAAACAATTAATGGTTTCAATTAAATATAAACTTAATATTTTAGATAAATAGAAACCAGCACAATAGATGAGAGGCATAAAACAGAATTTCTTTGAAAATGCAAACAAACCGGGCCGATGGCTCGCATATAAATTGAAAAAACAAAAGGAGAAAAGTTGGATTAGTAAATTATGTGATGATAAAGGGAGAATACACTATTAAGAAGAGGAGAAAAGAACTATAGCTCAGGAATTCTATGAACAATTATATAAAGATGATAGTCAGGAACGTGTGGGGAAAGTGGATTGTTTCCAAAAAGCCAAACTACCCAAAATTACAGAGGAAATCAGAAACATGTTGAATGATGAAATTAGGATGTCTGAGGTGATAACGGCTATTAATAAACAAAAAAATAATAAAGCATTGGGTCCTGATGGCCTCCCGATAGAAATTTACAAGGAACAACAAAATATTTTAGCACAACCATTATTGGAGATGTTCAATGTGGTCTTGGAAGAAGCAAGAATTCCTAAGTCATGGTCTGAGGCAAATATAGTCCTCATCCTGAAAGATAATGCTGATTATACATCAATTCAAAATTACGGACCTATATCTCTACTCAATTCTGACTATAAGATATTCACAACAATCATAGCTGAGCAACTTAAAAGGTTCCTGAATGATTTTATACATGCAGACCAGAATGGTTTCCTTGCTAAAAGGCAAACTAAACATAATATTAGAGTAATATTGGACACGTTAGAATATTAGGAACTACACAGCAGACAACAGATGGCGTCATTATTCTTAGATGCCCAGAAGGCTTTTGATAATGTTAAATGGTCATTTTTATATCAACAACTTAGTTACATGGCTATGGGTGAAAAAATTATAAATACAATAAGGGCAATCTATACTAATCAGGAAGCAAAAGTAATTATAAACGGGGAAACATCTAGGAAATTTCAAATACAAAAGGGAACATGGCAAGGTTGCCCCTTATCTCCATTACTGTTTATATTGACACTAGAAGTTCTAACAAGAATAATTAGAAATGAACCGCAGATAAAAGGATTAGACATTAAAAAGGAAACTTTCAAACTTCAAGCATTTGCGGACGATTTGGTCTTTATCATGGAGGACCCACAACAATCGGGACCAAAGTTATTGGAAGAATTAGTTAAATATGGTGAAGTCGCTGGCCTGAAAATAAATAGAAGCAAAACCAAGATGATTGTTAAAAATATGACTAATAGAAAGAAAATTTGGCTAGAATTATGGACATAGAAATAGTTAAAAAAATAAAATATTTAGGAATCACTATCATGGCTAGATGCACCTCACTTAAAGAAGATAATTACGATAAAATAGTGAAACAAATTAAAGGAGATTGGGAAAGATGAGGAAACTTGAATCTTTGACTACTGGGGAGAATTGCGGTGATTAAAATGAATGTCTTGCCTAAAATTTTGTTCCTGTTCCAAAATATCCCAATACAACTTGATTCAAATTTTTTTCAAAACTTGAACAAATTGTCATTAAACTTTATCTGGCAAGGGAAAAAACCAAGAATTAAAATGAAATATTTGCAGGATGTAAAACGGGGGATTTGGAGTGCCAGTCTGGGAAATATATTATCATGCCACAGTGTTAAATTGGATTAGAGAATGGATAATTCTGAAGAATGCAAGATTACTGACTTTAGAAGGCCATGATTTACAATTTGGTTGGCATGCTTTTTATGGACTGAGAAACAAGGATTATCTTTGCATTTTCAAAAACATCGGATTAGACAAGCGTTATTCAATATTTGGAATAAAATCAGAAATCATAATTATACTAAAGTACCAGTCTGGCTATCCACCCTTGAAGCGATTGTCTATCCAAATCTGTTTAATTTGGGCAATATTATTACATATAAAGACATCATGTATAATGAGGGGGAATTGAAATCTAGAAGTGAATTAGAACTACAAGGGATAAAACTAGATTGGTGGGCCTATCTAGATACAATCAAGATTCAGGAAGGATAAGAAAGAATGGGGGATAAATACCCAGGAAACCACTTTGGATAAAATATTATTGGGACCAGATAACAAACAGATAAGGAAACTGTATAGTCTGCTCCTGGGATATAAATTGTTTGAGGAACAAGTGAAGGAACCTATGTTGACCTGGGCCAAATATTTGGGACATGGCATTGATCTTGACATATGGCAAATGCTCTGGGATAGAAACAAAAGGATAACACTGGCCTCAGCCTACAAAGAAAATTTATTTAAAATGTTTTACCGATGGCACCTTTACCCAGCACGCTTAGCCAAAATGTGTAAGACAGTATCTCCTAAATGTTGGAAATGCTCCGAAGAAATAGGCACATATTTTCACATTTGCAGCAAGACGCAAAGATATTGGCAAATGATTTGGACTTGGCTAAAAGAAATACTAAGACGAAAAGTTGAGTTTAGTCCAGAATTTTTCTTATTGGGCATAATAAAAGAGAAATACTCCAAAGAAGAGGTTTATTTGATGATTCATATCATTATGGCAGCAAGAATGTTGTTCGCCCAAAATTGGAAAAGGAGTGAAATTCCAGTAGAAAGCGAGGTGATAAAAAAAAATTGGGAGTGTGCAGAAATGGACAAACTAAACTGGAAATTAAGAATAAAGATCAATCAGGCTACTATAAAATCTGGAATAAGTTTTACTTTTGGTGGGAACAAAAGGAAGGTCTCCAGTTGAGTTTATGGATTTGTTGATTGTTTTAAATATGGTATTATTATGTATAACTGATGTGTATTCTATGTGTATTTTATGTGTATACATATATGTAAATTTCAAAACAATGTAAGACAAGAAGGTATGTCAGTCAGTTCACACCGTGTCCAATGTTTTAAATAATAAACTCAATTTAAAAAAAAGAGTACAGGACTGGGTGTTTTGTTTTGTTTTTGACAAATAACACATTGCCTGACTATTTTAAGAACTTTAAAAATTCTGGACAAATATAGTCCTTTAACAGAAATTCAGCCATGGCTTTTGAACCCCAATGTGTGTTTGCATGTAATTCTCTTAAAAGGGGCCATTACTCATATATTGAGAGAAGGTTTTTTTTTAGCCATCTCACACCCACAGCTCCCCTGGTAAACAGCACCCACTTTATGAGCTCTGTGCCTATTCTGAGTGGTATATGACAGACATAATGCAGGAAACTAGAGGGGATGACTGCATACACATACCAAATAGAAAGGGAGCCTAAGGCAATAGACTTGGTAGTGTAGTCGGCAAGACTATTTCCTCAACCATATTTGCTGTCATCCTTACTGTGGGCCCTTATATGTATAATAGCTACTTTGCTAGGAAGCAAAACAGCATCCAATAAATGTAATATCTCTGTTCTGTACCAGCCTGCTACCGGCCCTGCAGAAAAAGCAGGGACAACCCCTTTACAAACGGCAAGAGGCTGGAATAAAGCCTGCCAAATTTATTAACATAAAACAGAGCAAGACAAGACACCAACCATGAAACAGGAACTATGAAACAGGAACTATCCAAGCGGTTGCCTTCAGCAAACCAGCCCTCCCACACATTCCCGTTAAATACAGTTCAGGGCGTGGCCTCTCTCTGCCTCCTTCCGAGGTGCCCCATTGCCTTCCTCTGTTTACTCCTGATTGACTGCCTCCTGCGTTGGGTGTCCTTGAACAGGGCCAGCTGTGGGTCATCTTCATCCACGCTGTCAGGCTCACACAGCTGGGTCTCCGTCGTGACCAGGCCCGGCTGAGGGCTCTGCGGAGCCTCAAGGCCATCATTCAGCAAGCTCTTCAACACCCCCCTCCTCCTCCTCTGAGTCGTCCGACCCAACTGCCGAACCCACAGGCTGACCCTGAATCACAACACTATCCCGCACCGCAGGGCCCTTCCCCCGGGTATGCCGATCCGGATGCGGTCGGGATGGAATTTGTTCATGAAAAGCAGTCACCAACGCAGGGGCATGAACGGCGGTCGCGTCTTCCCAGGTGAAGTCCTCTGGTCCGTAACCTTTCCATTCAATCAGGTACTGAAAACGACCTTTCAGCCAACAGGAGTCCCTGATGCTGGCGACCTCGTACTCGGGGGTGCTGCCTCCATCACGAGATCCTGATGGGGGAGGTTCTGCTCAGCAGAGTGGACAGGCCGGTTGCTCGGGGACCAACAGAGCCCGATGAAAGACTGGGTGCACGCGCAGGGAATGTGGCAGTTAAGCGATAGGCGACCGGATTGATGACAACCTCTACTGGGAACGGTCCTAAATATTGGTGATCTAACTTTCTCACCAGCTGTGTTGATGGTAGGTTCCTGGTGGACAACCAGACCCGATCTCCCACCGATAGTGGAGGCGTATCCCATCTTGACCGATCAGCAAACCTTTTGTAATCGGCCTTGGCCTTCTCTAACTGACATCGCACCAATCGATGGATCGCCTGTAACTCTGCCATGAAGTCGTTCGCTGCTGGCTCCGGTGAGTCCACAGGAGAAAGGGGGGAAAACCGGGGGTGATATCCCACATTGGCCAAGAACGGTGTCATCTGTGTGGAGGTGTGCTGTGAATTGTTAAATGCAAACTCAGCTATGGCCAGATAGTCCACCCAATTGTTTTGCTGCAGATTGACGTAGCAGCTCAGATATTGTTCCAGGATACCAATGACCTTCTCGGTTCCCCTGTCAGTTTGAGGATGATGCGCGGACGAGAGGCAAATCTTGATATCCAATGCATGCATCAACTCCTGCCAGAAGCGGGCTGTAAACTGGGCCCCCCTATCAGAGACGACTCTATCAGGGAGGCCGTGCAGCCGAAACACCTGCTGAATGAATATACGACTAGTGGCGCGGGCTGACGGTAAGCCGCGACAGGGGATGAAGTACGCCATCTTGGTCAGCATGTCCACCACCACATACACTGTCGTAAAACCAGAGGATGGGGGTAAATCCGTCAGAAAGTCCATGGACACAGCCCCACAGGGTCTTTTGGGTGTCGGCAAAGGCTGCAGTAATCCAGGCGGGGCCCCTGTCACTGACTTGGCCTGCCTGCATGGGATGCAGGAGGTAACATAGGACTGGACGTCGTGTCAGACTTGGGGCCACCAGAAGGTACGGGAGACCAGGTTCAGGGTCTTGAACAGGCCAAAAAACCCCGCCGCCAGGTTATCGTGACATTGGCTGAGGATGAGTCCCCTGAGTGGCCCTCCCGGAACGTAGAGCCGGTCATGATAATACAAGAGTCCATCCGTGACCATCCAAGGAGAATCTGGCCCCACCTCCTCCTTCCGCTGAGCCACCCACACCTCCTGCTGCTGTGCCTCCCGGATCCGAGCCCGTATATCAACCGGCTCCCGCACCACAGCAAAAGACTCAACGGGGATCACTGTCCTGGGCAGAAGCTTGTCTTCCACTCGGGAATATTTGGGCTTCCTGGACAGAGCACCCGCTCTTTGATTGTGCCCGCTAGGTATGTACCAAACTCGGAAGTAAAACCTCCACATGGGAACTGATGGCCATACATAATGGTTGCGTGGCAGTCATAATTGGCCCAGACAGGAGCACTCGACCATCGATAGTCTCCACTAACATGGGCGGATCCACCGGGCACTGGGGAACAGCCCATTTGGCCACAAATGCCATAAAATTTGTGGTGGCCCCAGAGTCAATTAAGGCATGGAGTGGAATCCCCTCTGGCTTGCCAGGAAGGATCAGACGTGCCTCCAATATCAGATGCCGTGGAGGTCCACAGGCAGCATCGGAAAGACGTCGCTCAGTGTTGTTGTGGGCCGCCCGATCTATCACACCGTCTAGATTGGGCTCAGGGCATTTCCTGACAGAAAAGTAGGGGACTTTCTCAGGGCAGACTCAGTCACTGATGCCCACTGTCGCTTCTTTGGGCAAAAAGCAGCCAAATGCCCAGGATCCCCACAGTAAAAACACACACCCCCTGATCGTCGTCTGTTCATTTCAGTCACCGATAGACGAGACCTGGCGGCACCCAGCTCCATTGGCTCCTCCCTTTGAACTGGGGGCTCACGCACAACAGGGGCTGCAGGGGTCTGTGGTGTGGCATGGCGACTCCTTGCTGCTGCAACCGAGCATTGATCCGCAGGCAGAGATGGATCAGCCCATTCACGTCTGAAGGAATATCCACACGGGCCAGCTCATCCAACATCTCCTCCGACAATCCATCCTGGAAGGCATCCACAAGCGCAACCTCATTCCAGGCGGAATCCTGGCTAAGCAGCCGAAAATCGCTGATATAGCCCTGTAGGGGGCGTTGACCCTGCCTCAGAGCTTTCAGGCATTGAGTAGCAGTCTTTGTCTTAATAGGGTCCTCATACATCAGACGCATATGATCACAAAACCCCACAAAGTTGTCCAACAATGGGCTAGGTTGAGCCAGCAGAGGCGTGCCCCAACGAGCTGCATCACCCGAAAGAAGGCTTAACACAAACCCCACCTTTTCCCGGTCAGTGGGGAAATCAGCTGCTCTCACGCTGATAAAGAGCTGGCATTGTCCCAGGAAAGCAGGAAACAGTTCTGGATTGCCAGTAAATTTATCCGGCATCGCAACTTGGCATTTTCTCCTGGGTGGGGGTGATGGTGGGGGTGCAGAATGGACCTGAGCTTGCAGTTGAGCCACCTGAGCTGCCAGCAAAGTGAGTTGCTGGGTGAGCTGGGCATTCTCAGCACGTAGCTGCTCCATAATAATAGTAAGGGTTGGGAGGCTGAAGGCAAACTGTTCTGTACCAGCCTGCTACCGGCCCTACAGCAAAAGCAGGGACAACCCCTTTACAAACGGCAAGAGGCTGGAATAAAGCCTGCCAAATTTATTAACATAAAACAGAGCAAGACAAGACACCAACCATGAAACAGGAGCTATGAAACAGGAACTATCCAAGCGGTTGCCTTCAGCAAACCAGCCCTCCCACACATTCCCGTTAAATACAGTTCAGGGCGTGGCCTCTCTCTGCCTCCTTCCGAGGTGCCCCATTGCCTTCCTCTGTTTACTCCTGATTGACTGCCTCCTGCGTTGGGTGTCCTTGAACAGGGCCAGCTGTGGGTCATCTTCATCCACGCTGTCAGGCTCACACAGCTGGGTCTCTGTCGTGACCAGGCCCGGCTGAGGGCTCTGCGGAGCCTCAAGGCCATCATCAGCAAGCTCTTCAACACCCCCCTCCTCCTCCTCTGAGTCGTCCGACCCAACTGCCGAACCCACAGGCTGACCCTGAATCACAACACTATCCCGCACCGCAGGGCCCTTCCCCCGGGTATGCCGATCCGGATGCGGTCGGGATGGAATTTGTTCATGAAAAGCAGTCACCAACGCAGGGGCATGAACGGCGGTCGCGTCTTCCCAGGTGAAGTCCTCTGGTCCGTAACCTTTCCATTCAATCAGGTACTGAAAACGACCTTTCAGCCAACAGGAGTCCCTGATGCTGGCGACCTCGTACTCGGGGGTGCTGCCTCCATCACGAGATCCTGATGGGGGAGGTTCTGCTCAGCAGAGTGGACAGGCCGGTTGCTCGGGGACCAACAGAGCCCGATGAAAGACTGGGTGCACGCGCAGGGAATGTGGCAGTTAAGCGATAGGCGACCGGATTGATGACAACCTCTACTGGGAACGGTCCTAAATATTGGTGATCTAACTTTCTCACCAGCTGTGTTGATGGTAGGTTCCTGGTGGACAACCAGACCCGATCTCCCACCGATAGTGGAGGCGTATCCCATCTTGACCGATCAGCAAACCTTTTGTAATCGGCCTTGGCCTTCTCTAACTGACATCGCACCAATCGATGGATCGCCTGTAACTCTGCCATGAAGTCGTTCGCTGCTGGCTCCGGTGAGTCCACAGGAGAAAGGGGGGAAAACCGGGGGTGATATCCCACATTGGCCAAGAACGGTGTCATCTGTGTGGAGGTGTGCTGTGAATTGTTAAATGCAAACTCAGCTATGGCCAGATAGTCCACCCAATTGTTTTGCTGCAGATTGACGTAGCAGCTCAGATATTGTTCCAGGATACCAATGACCTTCTCGGTTCCCCTGTCAGTTTGAGGATGATGCGCGGACGAGAGGCAAATCTTGATATCCAATGCATGCATCAACTCCTGCCAGAAGCGGGCTGTAAACTGGGCCCCCCTATCAGAGACGACTCTATCAGGGAGGCCGTGCAGCCGAAACACCTGCTGAATGAATATACGACTAGTGGCGCGGGCTGACGGTAAGCCGCGACAGGGGATGAAGTACGCCATCTTGGTCAGCATGTCCACCACCACATACACTGTCGTAAAACCAGAGGATGGGGGTAAATCCGTCAGAAAGTCCATGGACACAGCCCCACAGGGTCTTTTGGGTGTCGGCAAAGGCTGCAGTAATCCAGGCGGGGCCCCTGTCACTGACTTGGCCTGCCTGCATGGGATGCAGGAGGTAACATAGGACTGGACGTCGTGTCAGACTTGGGGCCACCAGAAGGTACGGGAGACCAGGTTCAGGGTCTTGAACAGGCCAAAAAACCCCGCCGCCAGGTTATCGTGACATTGGCTGAGGATGAGTCCCCTGAGTGGCCCTCCCGGAACGTAGAGCCGGTCATGATAATACAAGAGTCCATCCGTGACCATCCAAGGAGAATCTGGCCCCACCTCCTCCTTCCGCTGAGCCACCCACACCTCCTGCTGCTGTGCCTCCCGGATCCGAGCCCGTATATCAACCGGCTCCCGCACCACAGCAAAAGACTCAACGGGGATCACTGTCCTGGGCAGAAGCTTGTCTTCCACTCGGGAATATTTGGGCTTCCTGGACAGAGCACCCGCTCTTTGATTGTGCCCGCTAGGTATGTACCAAACTCGGAAGTAAAACCTCCACATGGGAACTGATGGCCATACATAATGGTTGCGTGGCAGTCATAATTGGCCCAGACAGGAGCACTCGACCATCGATAGTCTCCACTAACATGGGCGGATCCACCGGGCACTGGGGAACAGCCCATTTGGCCACAAATGCCATAAAATTTGTGGTGGCCCCAGAGTCAATTAAGGCATGGAGTGGAATCCCCTCTGGCTTGCCAGGAAGGATCAGACGTGCCTCCAATATCAGATGCCGTGGAGGTCCACAGGCAGCATCGGAAAGACGTCGCTCAGTGTTGTTGTGGGCCGCCCGATCTATCACACCGTCTAGATTGGGCTCAGGGCATTTCCTGACAGAAAAGTAGGGGACTTTCTCAGGGCAGACTCAGTCACTGATGCCCACTGTCGCTTCTTTGGGCAAAAAGCAGCCAAATGCCCAGGATCCCCACAGTAAAAACACACACCCCCTGATCGTCGTCTGTTCATTTCAGTCACCGATAGACGAGACCTGGCGGCACCCAGCTCCATTGGCTCCTCCCTTTGAACTGGGGGCTCACGCACAACAGGGGCTGCAGGGGTCTGTGGTGTGGCATGGCGACTCCTTGCTGCTGCAACCGAGCATTGATCCGCAGGCAGAGATGGATCAGCCCATTCACGTCTGAAGGAATATCCACACGGGCCAGCTCATCCAACATCTCCTCCGACAATCCATCCTGGAAGGCATCCACAAGCGCAACCTCATTCCAGGCGGAATCCTGGCTAAGCAGCCGAAAATCGCTGATATAGCCCTGTAGGGGGCGTTGACCCTGCCTCAGAGCTTTCAGGCATTGAGTAGCAGTCTTTGTCTTAATAGGGTCCTCATACATCAGACGCATATGATCACAAAACCCCACAAAGTTGTCCAACAATGGGCTAGGTTGAGCCAGCAGAGGCGTGCCCCAACGAGCTGCATCACCCGAAAGAAGGCTTAACACAAACCCCACCTTTTCCCGGTCAGTGGGGAAATCAGCTGCTCTCACGCTGATAAAGAGCTGGCATTGTCCCAGGAAAGCAGGAAACAGTTCTGGATTGCCAGTAAATTTATCCGGCATCGCAACTTGGCATTTTCTCCTGGGTGGGGGTGATGGTGGGGGTGCAGAATGGACCTGAGCTTGCAGTTGAGCCACCTGAGCTGCCAGCAAAGTGAGTTGCTGGGTGAGCTGGGCATTCTCAGCACGTAGCTGCTCCATAATAATAGTAAGGGTTGGGAGGCTGAAGGCAAACTGTTCTGTACCAGCCTGCTACCGGCCCTACAGCAAAAGCAGGGACAACCCCTTTACAAACGGCAAGAGGCTGGAATAAAGCC
Organism: Vipera ursinii; assembly: GCF_947247035.1. Classification (NCBI taxonomy): domain Eukaryota; kingdom Metazoa; phylum Chordata; class Lepidosauria; order Squamata; family Viperidae; genus Vipera; species Vipera ursinii. The sequence continues at coordinate 29,878,640 of NC_139515.1, forward strand.
TGCCAAATTTATTAACATAAAACAGAGCAAGACAAGACACCAACCATGAAACAGGAGCTATGAAACAGGAACTATCCAAGCGGTTGCCTTCAGCAAACCAGCCCTCCCACACATTCCCCTTAAATACAGTTCAGGGCGTGGCCTCTCTCTGCCTCCTTCCGAGGTGCCCCATTGCCTTCCTCTGTTTACTCCTGATTGACTGCCTCCTGCATCGGGCGTCCTTGAACAGGGCCAGCTGTGGGTCATCTTCATCCACACTGTCAGGCTCACACAGCTGGGTCTCCGTCGTGACCAGGTGGGAGGGGCCCGGCTGAGGGCTCTGCGGAGCCTCAAGGCCATCATCAGCAAGCTCTTCAACACCCCCCTCCTCCTCCTCTGAGTCGTCTGACCCAACTGCCGAACCCACAGGCTGACCCTGAATCACAACAATCTCAGCCCCATATTTAATGGGATTTCCTTGCACAGTTAATAAGCCATCCTCTTTCCATAAGGTGCCAAGGACAAGTACCACTCCAAAAGAAAATCTGCTATCAGTATAAATATTGACAACCACACCTTCTGGCAACTCCAAGGTTCTAGTCAAGGCGGTAAGTTCAGCTTTCTGAGCTGAAGCTCCAGCCAGGAGAGCTTCTGCTTCTACTACCTGAACTAAACTGACCACAGTGTTGTCAGTTTAAAACTGACATATAAAACTATCAGTACACACGTCCCTGTCTGGATCCTCGAGGGGCTGATCAGTCAGATCTGGGTACACAGAAAACACTTCAGAAATGGTTTGAACACAATAATGTGCAATATCTTGTTTCAGTTGGTGAAGAAAGGTGGCCAAGTTAAATTGAGCCCTGCTTTACTGTAACTGAATGTATTATCTAGAAGAACTATTTGATATTTTTCCAAGTTACTTGCCATTGGCCAATAATCTCCCTTTGATTCAAGCAAATATTTTATGGAATGGGAGGTTTCAATAATGATGGTGATGCAAAATTTAATTATTTGGCAGCATTTCAACATTTAAACCAATCATCAGAGTTAATAGAATCCTGTTCAATATATTATAATCAATATAATATAACCCCCCCTTCATACTTTGAGTACTGCGTAAAAGAATGATCAATTAGTATAGGATAAACAGTGACAGCATATGAGTGTTGTTTACTAGGGCAACACACTGACATGGAGGTAGACAAACAATGTATACAACGACAAAAGAAGAGTATTAGAAAGATGATGGTCTTCCCAGTTGCAATGTATGGCAGTGAAAGTTGGACCATAAGAAAGGCTGAGCGCCAAAGAATTGAGGCCTTTGAACTATGGTGCTGGAGAAGACTCCTGCGAGTCCCTTGGACTGCAAGACGATCAAACCGGTCAGTCCTAGAGGAGATCAATCCTGACTGCTCTTTAGAAGGCCAGATCCTGAAGCTAAAACTCAAATACTTTGGCCACCTAATGAGAAGGAAGGACTCACTGGAGAAGAGCCTAATGCTGGGAAAGATCGAGGGCAATAGAAGAAGGGGACGACAGAGAATGAGGTGGCTGGATGGAGTCACTGAAGCAGTAGGTGTGAGCTTAAATGGACTCCAGAAGATGGTAGAAGACAGGAAGGCCTGGAGGAATGTTGTCCATAGGGTCGCGATGGGTCGGACACGACTTCGCAGCTAACAACAACAACAACAGAAAGATGATAAAGAGCAAAGGCAGAAAAAATTCTTCAAGCCAGGAGTAAATGCTTTCTTGGAAAGCATAAAGAAGTTTTCCTCATCTGCAGGCCCAGGAAGAATGAGTAATTTTGGAAAGAGAGAAGGTTTTAGTCTCTTTTGCTTGGGAGAAATCAAGTACTTTATCTTGATTTTTTGAAGCTCAGTTTGAGAAGCTGAAAATTTGATGAATATCCTACCTAGTATATCTGGAGGAGCCACACATTTTAAACAATAGAACCATATTAAACCTCTATTTTTAAAAATGATAATTGAACATTTATGTAAGAATCTTCACATGAGATCAAACTCTTGCTTGTGCGTTTATATTAAAAGAAAAAAAATCATTGAAATTATAATATGACTCTTCACTGAATTCTCTAACACCCACAGTTAAATATTTCTCATTCTTGGAAGTTTCAAGCATAGTTATCCAAACATTGCTACTGAGATAAAATATTTAACCTAAAGCTAGACATGAGCAGTGGATCAACCTTTCTTCCTTCTTGAATTGCTGATCTGAGGAAAACCCTACCTGGAATATGAAATATGTGGTGGATTTGTTTTTTTTTATTTTTAAATTGATACATTTTGATTTTACTAGTTACCAACTTGAAGGGTGAGTTGCTGCTAATAGGGATAATTCAGGCTACCCATTCCAATTTCTTAGAGAATTGCATGTAATGTATGTTTTCCTGTGCCTTATAATAACAACGGGTGAGTACTTGCAAACCTGTGCCTTATAATAACAATGGGTGAGTACTTGCAATTTTCATTACTTCAAACTACATTTAATGGAGCAATGCAACTAGTTCATTTTGGGCCTTTTTTTTCTTTTTTGGTATTTTTTCTTTTAAAAGTATATAAATGTAAGCCAATAATAAAAATAATCACATCCTTTCCCACTGAATCATATATCTTTTAACCTGGACCAAAATGACCTACTTATACCTGGAAGGATTTGATCTCATTATAAATTTGAAGAACATGGATAAACTCATATGACTTTCATCTGCATTGATTTTATTGCCAAATGATGAAATGTTATGATTAACTAAAATTATTCAATTAATCAAAATTACCAGAATTTTGACCATTTGCAAAAATCTCATTTAATAACACTAAAGTTCTAAACAATGTCTGACTGTAAGTTTCATCTTAAGCTAAGTATTAATGTGCATTACATTTACACCCTTTAGGACAAAGATGTATGAAATGCACACACCTCTCAAAAAACAGTCCTCTCTATTGAATTGTAATTTTTCATGGGAGAATTATGAAATTTATGGAGTGTAATAAGTTGCTGTTGCATCTCCAAGGATATACATGTCTGCTGAGCTATAGTCATTTTTAATTCTTATGTTGTCAATAAACAGGAATGATTTATTAATCCATTCTGCAGTTGATTCCAGATTCCAATATAATCTGGCAAACATTCTGAGATTAAAATTATAGCAAAAGTAGAATATACTTGCTATTGGAAAGACTGCATCTATATTATCGCCATACAATGCAATGTAAAGGAGAAACACTATATTAGCTATAATTCTGATACTTCCATGGTAAAGAACAAATGTATTTTACAACCCAAAGATGTAGCTTTCCTTTCCTTTCATAAATGTATGGTAAAAAAAAAAAAACATTATGTCAAAAGTGGGACTGCAAAAGGATTCTATATTCAGTTAAAAAAACTGAATATACTAAATATACAAAAACAAGCTCTCAGAATCTGCATATTCCTTCCCATCAGTTTCCATTCTATATCCCTGAGTTGTGATTACTAAAAAAACGGTGAATCATGGAAAATTGTTAAATTATTTTCAATCTTGGAAATAACAGAAAATGTGCTAAACAAAGTGTAAAAATCCTGCTTTTACAGTTTGTTTTAAAATATCAATGATACCCCTTTTGTTTTTAATTAAATGGAACACAATTATAAAAGTTTTCAGCATATAAAAATGAACTATTCCCAATCAGCATTCTTCTATAAAAGCTACACACTTAAAAATACCAAACACCTTGCAAGTATGTATCCGAATTATCAGCCTAAATGTTGGAGGTGTGGTGATGAAGAGGCAACATATTTTCACATATGGTGGACATGTAAAAAGGTCAAGGCTTTTTGGATAAAAGTCTGGTGGAATATGCAGAAGATTTTTAAACGGAGGATAAAGTTTTGTCCGCAATTTTTTTTGTTGGGAATAATTGTTGACGCTACAGTTGTGGACTCTAAGTTGATGTTGGATTTAGTTACGGCAGCAAGACTTTTGATAGGTCAATATTGGAAGAAAGAGGAACTGCCGACTATACAAGAGTGGATTTTAAAGGTTTCCGACTTGGCAGAGATGGCGAAGATTTCGGCCTATTTGAAAGATTACTCGCAAGAACATTATATTATGGAATGGAGAAAATGGATTGAGTTTATCCAGAATAAGTATAGGGTCAAGAAGTTTTATCTAGCATTTGAATAAGTCTTCTTTCGTTTTCTTTTTTCTTTCTTTATTTTGTCTTCTATATATATTTAATAATGCTAAGTTTTGTCTGATCCTATATAAGTTAGAGAGTGATGGATTTTAGAATTTATAGTTGTTAGTATATGGTTGTTTATGATTGCTTTTTTATATATATATATACCTTGTATTTAGCTCTGGGAAGTCCGGGGGGGGAGGGGGGTTGGGGGGAGGTGGGGGGGAGGAGGGAGGGGGGGAGGGGGGGAAGGGGGGAGGTAGGGAGGGGAGGAGGGAGGGGGAAGGGGGTTTTTTAAAGGAAAACTGTATTTTTAAAACTTTTTAATTAAAAAAAAATACCAAACACTGCTCATATGAACAGCCTCCTGAATAAAATAAATGAATTTTAAATATTTGAATAATCAAACTAAGTAAACATCTGAAATACTAAGTTGGAGATCATGATAAAGCTGCAAACAGAAGAAGCTGTGATCTAGAAATCAGTCATATCATACCTTGTGGCAATGACTGGACAGGAAGAGCGGGCTGGCCAGGAGGAATGGAAATGAGTCCCTGACGCTGAAGATTCAGCAGATGTTGCTGCTGTTGAAGTTGTTGCATTTGGAGGAGCTGCTGCTGGAAGACAAGCTGCTGTGCTGCTAACTGCTGCTGCTGTTGCTGCTGCTGCAAAACAGAAAAAATGTAACAAAGAATGGAAAAAGGCAAGATTCAGTCAACAACTCTGGTTTATTTTAGTGATTAAATAACAATAGCATTTGTAGAAATAGGGCTTTTTCTTAAAAAAAGAAAGCTTGGTTTACAAATAATTAGATTTTAGTGGGAAAGATGATCTGCTTTTAGGACTCTTTTTTAGCAAAGTGTCAGAAGAAAGAAGACAACCACTTTTTCAACTTAAAGAACAAATGGATAAAATTCATGACATCTAAGTACAAATTTATCTTGGCTGAAGGTGTAATTCTTTATCTCAAACTTTAATTCAAAAGCAGTCTTATTTTTCCAGCTGAATAACTATGATCTGCAATGGCCCGTAAAGGAAATCTCCAGTGATCTATTAGTAAACTGGGATGTAGCCTTCATTTTGCTAGCCTGTTAGTTTCTTTGCTGCTCTTGTTGGACTACATTAGGTCCCTAGCATTATATTCATGGTAAAGAAGGATTCTATTATAAAGGAAAAAGCTAACTTCCAATTTTGTGAGGCGTTACAAGACAAGACAGAGTTCTTTAGGCTCAGGAGGATACACGAATGTAGTCACACTTCAGAGAAAGACAAGCTGCTGTGGAAGACCTTTCTTTTTCTTAGTTTGGAGAAGAGAAACTTCCGATGCGCTCATTGGAAAACCGACTGCATAATGGAGCAAGTTGTGTGGATTGCTCAGAGCCTCAGGAGAAATAAGGGAGCAATTTCTATTCTGTAGTTGATAGCTGTCTGAAATTCTATTTACAAATCCAAACAGAAACAATGCCTTGGGAGGTCAGAACTGGATGGTGCATGTTTGCATAATGGGCAGCTACTAGACAATGTCTAGGATACCTGCTGATTAATTTAACTACTTGAACATGTTTTGTTTGTATTATATTTATAGCTGATGCAGTTTGCTGACAGGTGCAAGCTAGGCCTGAGAAACTGGCTTGTCAGGTTGATTTATGAGCACATCAAACTGCAACTTTCTACTCACCATTCCAAACATACAGTAACAGTTCACTAATCAGAGTCTGTGACTTCAAAGTCTATGCCCATTTTTTTTACAATTTTCTACTAACCATTATCCATTTCTGAACTAGAGGTACACTTGAGTCATCCCTTTCTTATATCACAAAGAGAAGTTAAGTCTTTCATCAGTTCAAGCTTCCTTACATATATCAGTCAATCAGTACTTTGTTCACCACTGAATGGACACTGAAAGACAATAGAACTGGATGGCAAACTTCAGCCTCCATAACTGCAAACAAAAGAAGCTGTGACATTCTATTTCAATTGTTATTAGTTTCATTGAACGTATTTAAGAACTGACCTTCAGGATGAAAGGGCTAAGGACTGTATCATTCTCATAGAAAGATTTAAATGAACTATTACAATCATAACCAGTGCTTTTTTTGTAAAAGAAAAAGGTGCCGGAACTCACACACATCATACAACCCGCCTTGCCTACCCTATAAGGTTCCATCCAAAAAAGGTGCTGGAAGTCCGTTCTGAGCGTTCTATGACAAAAAAGCCCTGATCATAACCTTTATTATATAACCCAGTTCTTTAAAGTTTAAAATGCTGAAATACAAAATTATACAGAATCCATCATTTTACTGAATGAATATTCAGAGTACTCAATGTAAATATTATACCCAATATACAATCATTCTATATAACCTCCAATTTGTGTAATCTAAGTATTTATTATATCATATTTATTCTATCTACTGTAGCAATCTATCTGATCATCTTACCAATTCTGTGGGCCATTTCATGAAGTCAGTTTTGTCTTCTTGCAATGTTCCCCAAGGACATTTTTGCACAGAGAATGTCTTGTGTGAACCAGAATCTCCATGGATACAGCTGTCACTTCCTGGTGGTGATTTCTGCAATCACAGTACAGAGCATTTTTCCCAACCTCTTCAATTATTGAATCATCCTTGAGAAGCAAAATCTGTATCTAGAGATAGTTTAGTTCACCCAAGATATTCTCTATATGAATAATATCCTAAGGGGACATTATTTACACACAATATTGGCTACATGAGCGATTTTGGAATTGTTTCAATACCAACAGCTTCCTATAAAGATGACCTTAGCAATAACAAACACCAAACAAAAATCAACATAATCAGAATAACTTATTCTTCTCCTCCCCAGCTGCCCTACTTGCAGAAATAATTTATTGATTAGTTATTTAGGCTCTACCTCTTTTGCTTGCTTTCCTGGTGGGTGCTGCTGCTGCTGCTGCTGCTGCTGCTGCTGCTGCTGCTGCTGCTGCTGCTGCTGCTGTTGCTGTTGCTGCTGCAAAAGCTGAAGATGTAACTGCTCTTGTTGTTTCTTGTAAAACTCTTGAAGTTGTTGCTGAATAAATCATTTTGACTTTAATAAATAAAGGTAAAGTTTCACATATTATGTATCTCCTAAACTCTTCTAGATTGGCATGTGGCAAAGTAGTCGCTGAGCATAAAACAAAAAAAAAAATTGAAGATGCAAATCTATATTGACTTCTCTCCTCTTAAATCAATTCTGAAATATCCCAGTGCAGATTTCAAAGTATCCTAAAAAAGAGCATTAGAAGATCCATATTCTAGATCACAAACAACAAAGGCAAACTAATGCTTTCCTTCCTTCCTTCCTTCCTTCCTTCCTTCCTTCCTTCCTTCCTTCCTTCCTTCCTGCCATACCTAAATATAAACTTCCTCATATGTAATAAGAGTGCAGAGTTCAATAATCTGCCTGTGCAGGATTAGCAACATGCCAGATGTATAGCAAAATGTTATTTCAGTGTAATTTCTATGAAACCACATTTCTTGTTTAAACATTCTGAAAATAAACATATTTTCATCATGATAATTAATTATATTCCTCTTATGTTTAGTTAAAAGTGATAATAGATATTGTAATGATATGTGACAATATTGTTCTTTGGTTTTCAATCAAAGGTATCAGAGATTCTTGACTTTCATTCCAGATTTACTCCTCTCCAGTGCTTTTTTTTAAAAAAAAAAAGGTGCCGGAACTCTCATCTTGGCGGGTGCAGGAGGCGGGGGGGGGAGGCGGTGCTGCTGCAGTCACAGGTGTGAAGGGTGTTGGCGGCGGGCTCCCCTCCCTGGGGCTGGAGCCGGCATGGCTAGTGCTGTGGGAGCAGCAGAGCCCACTCTATACGCAATGCGGGCAGCGGAGGCGGTGCGGGCCAGGCGATGTTTTAATCTTATGATTTTAAAAATATATTTTTTCTATTGTAAGTTTCCCCCAAACCTTGCCATGTGGATTGCATACAAATATTATATAATTGGCAAATAAAGGTAGAACATATGTTAAATATACATCAAATGATAATATGCTTCCCTACAAAGTCACCTCTTGCTCAATGACAGACCAAGGAGTTAACTCAGAAAGGCAAGAGGAAAATCTAGAAGAGGTCTGTGCAGCTCTTCAACATCTTCATCAATGATTTGGATGAGGGGATAGATGGGGAACTCATCAAATTTTCAGACAACACCAAGCTGGCAGGAATAGCCAATACTCCAGAAGATAGGCTTAAGATACAGGAGGATCTGGACAGACTCGAACACTGGGCACTATCTAACAAAATGAAATTCAATTGTGAAAAAAGTAAGGTTTTACATTTAGGCAGGAAAAGTCAAATAAACAGGTATAGTATAGGTGGTACCTTGCTCAATAGTAGTAACTGTGAGAGAGATCTCGGAGTCCTAGTGGACAATCACTTAAATATGAGCCAGCAGTGTGCTGCAGCTGCCAAAAAAGCCAACACAGTGCTAGGCTGCACTAACAGAGGGATAGAATCAAGATCATGTGAAGTACTAATACCACTTTAAAATGCCTTGGTAAGGCCACACCTGGAATATTGCATCCAGTTTTGGTCACCACGATGTAAAAAAGATGTCGAGTACAGAGAAGAGCAACAAAGATGATTGGGGGACTGGAGGCTAAAACATATAGGGAACAGTTGCTGGAATTGGGTATGTGTAGTTTAATGAAGAGAAGGGTGAGGGGTGACATGATAGCAGTGTTCCAATATCTCAGGGGCTGCCACAAAGAAGAGGGAGTCAAGCTATTCTCCAAAGCACCTGAAAGCAGGACAAAAAGCAATGGATGGAAACTAGTCAAGGAGAGAAGCAACCTAGAACTAAGGAGAAACTTCCTGACAGTTAGAACAATGGAACAACCTGCCTCCAGAAGTGGTGAATGCTCCAACACTGGGAGTTTTTAAGAAGAGACTGGACAGCCATTTGCCTGAAATGGTATAGGGTTTCCTGGCTGAGCAGGGGGTTGGACTAGATGACCTCCAAGGTCCCTTCCAACTTCTTCTTCTTCTTCTTCTTCTTCTTCTTCTTCTTCTTCTTCTTCTTCTTCTTCTTCTTCTTATTATTATTATTATTATTATTATTATTATTATTATTACTATTATTATTATTATTATTATTATTATTACTATTATTATTATTATTATTATTATTATTATTATTATTATTATTATTATTATTATTATTATTATTATTATTATTATTATTATTATCTTGTAGAAAGGAAAGGCCCACACTGATGAATTAAAAATCTTTGTGGTCTGCAAAGGAATGCTGGTGGGCTAATCAATGATTTGGTGACTAGAGGAGCATCTACAGTGTTGGAGCTTGTGGTCATGGTAAGCCATGGAGGCACTAGGCAACATGACTTTCAGGGCAGTGGTGTTGATTTCATTACTTTTTTTTAAAAAAAGTCTGTGCTCTGTCCAAGGGTGCTTGGTAGGCTGCATGTACAGGCCTGGTCTAGAATTTATTTTGCAGCATTCAACTATCTAGAGCAGGCATGTCAAACTCATTTTGTTTGAGGCAAATTTTTATAAAAGAATTGCCATTAATTTGTTTTAATAAAATTAATTTAAATCAATTTTTCACTTGATTTCAAATTAAATGAATGAGATTTTTTTAGTACAATTGCCAAATGCAATAAACTGGTTTTAGGTATATGTTACTGGAAGGAAAAAGCAATCCCTGTTATGTTACTGATCCCAGAGAAACATTTGCCATAGTTATGGATGAGAAATATTGGTTGCAAAGTTGGCATTTCTGGATGTAATACAGATATTTTGGACTTATTTTTGTTTCTTTGCATGTTTGATATTTTTAAAAAGGCATATGCTACTGACTACGCTTATGCACATATGCAACATGATCACTGCTTGTCCAAAATTTTACTATACAGATAATACCCCCAGAAATTATTTTAGCCTTTTTAATAAATGTTGTTATTGATGTTAAGCTCACCAGGGAAAACATCATATATTGTTATGTAAATTCTAGGTTAATTATTTAAAGACTGAAAGTGCAACATAACTAGATTCTAAATAATCTATTTTTCAAAACACACAACAGTCCAAAGAGTAAAAGTAAAGTCCAAATTAAGAATATTTCATTCTTAAGAATTGTTTAGATTCAAAATAGTTTTCAAGAGTGTACAAAAGATACTATTTTCTTTCTAGAATCAGCTAAATTAGACATATTACATTGAGAAAAAATGTTTCTCATTTCTTTCCTGTTACCTTTGATTTCATTGCAGAGATGTTAACATAAGAAATAGATTATTTTGTTATTTAATTTTACCTTCCAAAAGACAGAAGCAGATGAAAAATGTGAGGTTCTTTCATGTTGGCTTTTGTGAATTAGCTGTTTTAGATTCTAAAAGTTTAGTTCCTAAAGAAGTAATCCTGTAAATAATTTTAATGTCCTCCTCTAGTGCAGGCTCTTTTATGACTCAAGGACTTCAACTCCCAGAATTCCTGAGCCAGCATGGCTCAGCTTGGAAACCTCTCCCTTTCCCCTCAGCATGGCTGGCTCAGGATTTCTGGGAGTTGAAGTCTACGAGTCATAAAAAAGAGCCAAGATTGCTAGCCCTGCAATAGGCTTAGGAAAACCAATAAGGGAGCTGTTTGTTTTTGTTTTTTTTGAAAAAAAAAGTTGTGGAACGCCATTTTGAGCGTTCTATGAGAAAAAAAGCCCTGCTCCTCTCATTCTAACTTCTCTTTCCATTTGATTAAAAAAAACTAGGTTCAAATTGCTAACATCATATAATTTTAAAGCAACTATGATCTTAAAGTATATTTACATTATTTGTTCAACTGATCACTCATAAAATACTTAAGTTCTTGAACATTTCAACATTGAAATAAACATTGGTTTATTTCAGGATTATTGTGGGGAAAAAGGAGGAGGAAGATGTACTCTATTAGCTACAATTGTCACCTTGAGATATTTATAAACAATAATAAAAGTGGGATAAAAAATTAAAATGCCCTCTTCACACTCCACTTGCCATTGTTATTCCTGAACTAGATATTAAAGTTGTATTCAAAGTTGCAGAATCAATTCTCTAGATCCTTGAAATGTTTTAGACTAAGAAATTTGTCATAGATTTACATTATTTCTTTGTATAAGAGCAAACATATGATCTCTCACTAGAAAGTAAGGCTGATTATATAATAAGCTGGAACACTGTTAATTATCCAAAGAAATATCCAACATTACCTGCTGTAACATAACTGCTTGCTGTTGTTGAAGAAGTGCTTGGAGCTGCTGAGGAGACAAAACTTGTTGTTGAAGAATCTGTTGCATTTGCTGAGGGGTGATCACTTGGGGAGTCATCATGGCCACTGATACAGGAACCTATAGAAGAAAGATTGGATATATATTTTTTTCCTTCTTAACACCTGAGTAGAATATTTAATAAACATTTTTCCCTAAGTGCAAACTATTTGTTCCATATAATTCTATTATACAATAACTTGTCCATGGATATATTGTAACTATTATTCTCTTTAACTATTACTTTACTTTGAAGGCTAGAAGTGCCACAGATGTGTAGCCTGACACATACTTAGACTATCTACTCATTCAGTTGCCTAGTTGAAAATAATTAAACTCTGAAGGTGTGTCCTGTTTGTTCCATAGCCTGTTTCATCCTAGTAATTATCATTACCAGGTAAGGTACATGGCCCATGTTTCATTTAGAACTTTCCTCTTATTGTTTAAAATTTACAAATTAGAATAATATTTTGGCAGATGTATGAAAATAAAATGATATTTAGCATTCTTGTAACTTTTTTCCTGTTTTTAAAAAATTACATAATATCAGTGGTTCTCAGTCTTTTTTTCACCACACCCCTTTTAAATAACTCGAGATTTAAATCATAACATTTCTTCAAGCTTTTGTGGACCCCCTGTGACGGTTTTATGGACCCCCAGGGGTCTGCACACCACAGGCTGAGAATTATTGGTCTATTGTATCAATTACACTATAGTAACAACAGTTAATTTTGATTTTACAGCTGGGCCATTAGACCTGGGTTGCAAAAATCCAAATAACCCTTATATGGCATCCAAGATATCTTTGCAGTATCAGTGGTCATCAGGAATTTTGTAGCCCAGGTATGGTGGTTGTACCATATAACTTCTTAAATGTTTTGTTCCAACATTCCATAAATGCTGACCATCTCTGTAATGTTAGAGTGGCAGATTTTATATTGCTCAAGTAAATTTGTTTAACTGCTTTGATTTTATATTTAAATTGAACACTGGATATTTAAATATTCATATCTCACATCTTTAACCCATTGATTGCATTATATCTTTATATTTACTTACAATACACAGCAAGCATATTACTACTCTTGAAAAAAAAACAACCACAGCTCTAGTTCCTTAGCAAATGATGCAACTTATTTCATGACAAAACATTATAAAGTTCCATGGTTCTTATAATTACAACCCCCAATAATATAGAATGGGATCAGAGTAATATGAAATGTTAACATTATTTCTTTATTTAGCAATCAAATTTGTATAGGCATCCATCTCACTAAAGGCAACTTTGGGTGGTGCACAGCCAAGATAAACGGTTTTATGTATATTAAAGATAAAATAATATAAAAACAGCAAATTCAGATATAAAAAACTGTAATAACAAAATAACCTAAAAATCCAAATGACAATCAAAGTGAATGGAAAACTGAAAAATGGCTCTAACCATGGAGCCATCTACCGTATTTTCCGGCGTATAAGATGACTGGGCGTATAAGACGACCCCCTACATTTCCTGTTAAATTATAGGGTTTGGGCTATACTCACCGTATAAGACTACCCCTCTTCCAACGCACACCAAATAAAAATTTAAAAACATCAGATTTGATTTTAATATGGTAATTTTAATTCAAATGCTTATGACATGCAGGTGCTTAGTAGGAAAACTGTCACTTATAAACATAAGGCTGTTTGTCATCAAACATGTAAACATAAAACAGTGCAAGTGGATTAAATAATAATAATAATAATAATAATAATAATAAATAATAATTATTATTATTAATAATAATAATAATAATTAATAATAATAATAATAATAATAATAATAATAATAATAATAATAATAAGAAGAAGAAGAAGAAGAAGAAGAAGAAGAAGAAGAAGAAGAAGAAGAAGTAGTTGGAGGGGACCTTGGAGGTCATCTAGTCCAACCCCCTGCTAAGGCACGAAACCCTATACCATTTCAGACAAATGGCTGTCCAGTCTCTTCTTAAAAACTTCCAGTGTTGGAGCATTCACCACTTCTGGAGGCAGGTTGTTCCACTGGTTAATTGTTCTAACTGTCAGGAAGTTTCTCCTTAGTTCTAGGTTGCTTCTCTCCTTGACTAGTTTCCATCCATTGCTTCTTGTCCTGCTTTCAGGTCCTTTGGAGAATAGCTAGGCTCCCTCTTCTTTGTGGCAGCCCCTGAGAGATTGGATCACTGCTATCATGTCACCCCTCACCCTTCTCTTCGTTAAGCTACACATACCCAATTCCAGCAACCGTTCCCTATTTTCCTAATTCACTTTTTCACTTTTCCTAATTCACTCTAAAGCTTTCCCTGTGCAGAGCCTTAAGTAACACCAGCTGCCTGCAATTAGTGCAGGTTCGCATCCCACCAGGCTCAAGGTTGACTCAGCTTTCCATCCTTCCAAGGTAGGTAAAATGAGGACCCAGATTGTTGGGGGCAATAAGCTGACTTTGTAATAATGCTGCTTGGGGGGGGGGTAAAAGCCCTAATAAACAGGCATATACACAGAATGAAGGCTATTGCTAAGCACATTGATTTGTGCTTTAAATTGTAAGCCACCCTGAGTCTTCGGAGAAGGGCAGGATATAAATGGGATTTTTTTTTAAAAAAAAAAAAGACCAAATGGGAGATCCGCTCCAGGTTTTCCAGCCAGCCCGCCCAGTTCCTGAGTCAAATGTGTCCTTAGAGTTAAGCCGCTGCTCTGGCTGCTGCCTTCCCCACCTGCCTTTCAAGTTGGGATATACTACAGCTGCTCTTCAACTTTAGAAGGAAAGACACCCAGACCCCAGCCTGTAAAAAATCACAGACTGCAGCTTCTTCTCCAATTGGTCCCACTTTCCCTGCGCAGACTAAATGGGAGATCCGCTCCAGGTTTTCCAGCCAGCCCTGTCCCTAAATTTTCAGCACCCGGTGTATAAGACGACCCCTGACTTTTGAGAAGATTTTCATGGGTTAAAAAGTAGTCTTATATGCCAGAAACTACGGTAGTCAGGTCTCTGCTCTCGTGGGTTTTGAGAGCCTTTCAGAATATCAAAAGGGATGGGGCTAATCTAATTTCAGGAGAAAGGCTGTTTCCTAAAAGGGATGCCTCATAATATGAAGCAACATTCATCACATATTATAGTAGAGAAAAGGGAAACTGGGTGGACTAATAATATTTTTATAAACAGTTTATAGTTTGAGTCACACCCTCTCGTGTTAATTGGTAAGAAAAAATCTGTGAGACAAATGGAAATTCTGTTATTGTCTGTTTTAAAACAATAAACCTTTAGTTTAAGTAAAATAGGACTTCACTGCAGTAGTTTATAATGACCCTAATATATATAAAAAATTGGCTGTTCTTCTTGGCACCAACAGAGTTTGCTATTAATTGTATGTTAAGATCCATAATTCACCTCAATAAATTACACTCTTTACTCAATGTTATTTTTACTCAAAAGTCTCACTTTGTTTAATAGGACTTAACTTCCAGTTATACATGCATAGACGCCTTAAAACGAGAGACAGGCTAAGCATCTTTAAATATGGATTTAACTTTGACTCTCTTTTCAATGGTGATCTGTTTTTTTAAGACCTCAGAACTGTGGCACTCCAATTCTAGACACATCTGATTTTATCAGGCTCAAAAGTTTACATTTCACATGTCTTGTGAATTATTGCTAGATATTTTTAATGTTGGGTAGGATAAATGAGCATTTAAAAATAGATGATTACATGGTAGGCTTTCAACACGGTACAATCAATCATCTTATAAAATGTCATAATACTACAAAAACAAATGGATAAAAAATCCAGACTTTTTCTCAAAGTATAAAAATACATGTGTATAAACCTGCTGTAAATGATCTTTAGACAATATAGATGTTTAGATGAAAACATATCTCTGTTCTTACATTCTTAAAATAAAGAAATCATGAGAACAGAAAGAACTCTGAAATAAAAGTTGATGCTACAGCAAAATATATATTGCAGCAACAATTCTCTAAGGGCTAATGTGTCTAATTTGATCGTTTTAGAAGTAACTGTGCTAAAATGAAGAAAGCAATGTTTATTCCTTCATGCAAGAAATAACTTTTGTAATATAAGGTGTAAGTGTAGTAGCATACTTTTTATATTGTAAGAAAGTACTTATTTCTTTAAGAATTTATAACTTTCCTAAGGCTATAGCAAATTCAAGATAGCATAAAGATTAAACTAGAAAATACCACAAAAAATTAACATTTTAACAAGGTTATAAATGTCTTGCTTACTTACAGCTGTTGCAAATGCAACTAGACAGAGAAAACTGTCCTACATATTCTTACGCACATTCTGGTCCTACTAAACATATTAATGTACTACAATCTCAATAAATTGTTCTCATATATAAAATAAAGCAAATTTACATTAAGACTGGATTCAAGGGCTGCATCAAGCTTTTCTTTCTTTTTTATTTTTATTGAAAAGTTTTATAAAAAGTTACAAAATTATCCCCTTCCCAACCCCCCCTAAACCCCCCTCCCCCACTTCCCAAAGCTGGTTACAGAGTGACAAATATATATTAATCATAATCTAACTAACATTAATCAACTATATAAAAACCAAATACATAATACACTTTAACCCGCCTTTAACATAATTACCAACACTCTAAAATACCCAACTTCTAAATTTTTTTTTAAATTATAACAATAACAATCTAAAATTTACTCATAAGCTAAATGGAACTTTTTTGTCCCATATTTTTTCTGAATATAATCTATCCATCTTCTCCAAACCGAAATGTATCTCTCTTGTGAATGATCTTTCAAGTAAGCAGAAATCTTAGCCATTTCTGCTAGATTCGACACTTTAAGCGTCCACTCCTCTATAGTAGGCAGACAATCCTTCTTCCAATATTGCCCTACCAATAACCTCGCAGCTTTTATCAAATTCAACATCAGATTAATTTCTTTAGTGTCACAGTCTGTAATAACACCCAATAAAAATAACTGTGGAGTAAACTTTATCTTTCTCTTAAAAATCTTTTGAATGTTCCACCAAATTTTAATCCAAAAAGCTTTTATATTTCTACAAGTCCACCAAATATGAAAATAAGTAGCATCCAAACTACCACATCTCCAACATTTGGGCTGTAAATTAGAATACATACAAGACAACTTTTTAGGATCCAAATGCCATCTATAAAACATTTTATAAAAATTTTCTCTTAAGTTTTGGGCTTGAGTAAATTTTACATTTCTAACCCAAATTACCTCCCACACATCCAGTGGAATCGATTCTTGAATATCTTGAGCCCACTTTACCATGCAATCTTTCAACAATTCCATTTCCAAGTCCAATTCTATTAAAGCATTATAAATTCTCTTTATGTGCGCTCGAGTTTGATCTTTGATCTGTTTTACCAAATTTTCATCCATCAGCGTCAAACCAACCTTCTGGTCTAACTTCCACCTGACTTGCAATTGAGTATACTGAAACCAAGACTGTACAATATTTTCTTGTTTTAACTCGGCTAGCGACCTTAGTTGCCAGTGACTCCCTTCCAATCTAAGTAATTGCTTATAAGAAATCATATCCAAATTCACACCCATAGATACCCCCTCTATTGCGTGTCCAGGAATCCCCCAAATTGGTATTTTATAATTTAACTTATAATAATACTTTTTCCAAACACAAAATAAAGCACTTCTTAAAATGTGAGATTTAAAAGCCTTATCAACTTTTTTTATCATAATCAAATATGCATGCCACCCATATAATAAATCCCATCCCTCGAGATAAAGTATACTTTTATTAGTTAAATTAAGCCAATCATTAACCAATGTTAAAACCACTGCATCATAATATGATTTCAAATTAGGCACCTTAAGTCCTCCTCTTTCCCAAGCATCTTGTAAAATCTTAAGTTTAACTCTCGGTTTTTTCCCCGCCCAGATAAATTTATTAATACCCTTCTGCCACTCATCCAAGTTAGCATCTTTTTTCAAAATAGGTATCATTTGAAACAGAAAGAGAAACTTTGGTAAAACGTTCATTTTAACAGCTGCAATTTTTCCCAACAAAGATAATAAGCTTTTCAATGCATATTGAAATCAATTCCAATGATTTATGATTTTGATGATTATACAAGACAGATTATAGAAAAAAAATCATGATACAACTTTAGAGATAGTAATTAAAATGTAATTATACTTACATTGTACTTTATAACTGCTATAAAGAATATTGGGAACTACTTGTCTATGTCTTTACATCTTTTTTCATATTTTGCTCTTTTTCCCATTTTCTTCTATTTCCTTTTCTTTTAGCTTTTTCTGCTTTTTCTTCTTTCTTTACATTTTCTGTTCTAATTAAGTTTGTTATAGTTATTATTCCTAAAAAATATGTTTGTGTGTGAGAAAGAGAAATGGTAGGTCACAATTCTAAACATGAGTAGGGCCAGGAATTTTTTATTTTTATTTTTTGGGTGGGGTTGCCTCTTGACTTTCTCCAAATTTTGTTTCTCCAGCATAAATCTGTGACATTAAGTTTTACCGAGAATGTTACTTCTATCTCAAACAATTACTATATTGACAACTAACATAGCATTTAAGAAATGGCAAAAAGATATTTTCAAATTTGTTTGGCAAGGCAAGAAACAGAAAATTCATACTAATTGCTCTAGGATACTAAAGAAAGAGAGCTAGTATTATCAGATTTGAAGTTGTATTTTGCAGCTTGCTGTTTTGTGTAGATGAAAGAATGGGTAATTTTGTCATGTTGTTGATGTTAGTTGCGAAGTCATGTCCAACCCATCGCAACCCCATGGACAATGTTCCTCCAGGCCTTCCTGTCCTCTACCAACTTCTGGAATCCATTTAGGCTCATGCCTACTGCTTCATTGACTCCATCCAGCCACCTCATTCTCTGTCGTCCCCTTCTTCTCTTGCCCTCAACCTTTCCCAGCATTAGGCTCTTCTCCAGTGAGTCCTTCCTCCTCATTAGGTGGCCAAAGTATTTGAGTTTCAACTTCAGGATCTGGCCTTCTAAAGAGCAGTCAGGGTTGATCTCCTCTAGGACTGACCAGTTTGATCACCTTGCAGTCCAAGGGACTTTCAGGAGTCTTCTCCAGCACCATAGTTCAAAGGCTTCAATTCTTTTCTTATGGTTCAACAGACAAGCAAAATAAAAGATCTTATAGAACTTTGTTTTATATATGATAACAGCAGCAAAATATTTGTAGCACAAATGTGGGAAGCCTTACAAACACCTACATTGGAATTAAATGGTTGGAATTGGCGGAGATGGCAAAATTGACAGGAATAGAATAGAATAGAATAGAATAGAATAGAATAGAATAGAATAGAATAGAATAGAATAGAATAGAATAGAATAGAATAGAATAGAATAGAATAGAATAGAATAGAATAGAATAGAATAGAATAGAGCTTGAAGGGACTTTCCAGTGTTGCGGCAGTCAAAAAAGCCAATGCAATCCTAAATTGCATTAACAGAGGGATTCAATCAAGATCACATGAGGTACTAATACCACTCTATAAAGCCTTAGTAAGACCACACCTAGAATACTGCAACCAATGTTGGTCTCTACACTATAAAAAAGTTGCTGAGACTCTAGAAAAAGTGCAGAGAAGAGCAACAAGATGATTAGGGGACTGGAGGAAATAGCTTAGTTCTGCAAGACCTCTGCAGCTGAGAGATTGAATCCATAGCTTGGTTTTCAGCTGCATAGGCCTTCCAGAAAGGCCTGACTGCAAAATGCAGGCCGCAATGTAGCTGCAGAATGAAGCTTCTCCTTTTGCTGTAGAAGAAGTGGACCGGCTGGGCAGGGTTGTTGGTGCTGGAGATGAGTAAGACATCCCCCCAAAATAAGACCTGGTGCCTCTTTTGGAGGCCCAAAAAAAAAAGACTCGGTCTTATTTTTGGGGAAACATGGTATGTGTATTTAAAGTATATGTGCATTTTTTTTGCCTCCAAAAGAAGCACCAAGACTTATTTTCGGATTGGTTCTCTCCTTGATTAGTTTCCATCAATTG
>NC_139515.1:29903114-30118114 GCF_947247035.1 Vipera ursinii
ATGTGTAAGACTTGTATAATTCGTTTATTGCTTCCATGCATCTTCTATCTGTAGGTAAATTTGTTGCTGTTTCTTGGAGTCAGTTGCCTTTACCTTATATTTCAAGTTCTTTTGCAGTGCAATAATGAACTATTTCTTTTCCAGCAATTGAGATTACCTATCTTGTAGATATTATGGTTTGAGAAAAGGTTTATTTTTCGTAGTTTTGTTTTCTACTTTACTGTATCATTATACATCCAGGGAGGGAAAATTGCTAGCTATTTTTTACTAAGACCATTTTATTTGGTGTAACAGAGACAGATTTCTCCACTGCCATCCTGAATCATACATTACAGACTTATATCGTGTAAATGACATATGCAATGACATTTACATGTGTACTGTCATGCAAAACCACTTCCTGCTACACTGCATATAGTGCTATTCTGATGGGGGGGAATCTGACTTTGTTTCATAATTTTCTCTCGTTGTGGTCATTGCACATATAGGCTTTTTAATATAAGCCAAACAGAGTAAGACATCAAATTTCAAGTTGTATATTTTAGCTACATTATGGATAATCATATTTTCATTGTCTATGTCTCTTATTAAGAATACGTTGAACATCAATTAAATGAAAGAGCAATTCTTCTTGGAAGAATTCAGTACCAAGAAGGATAAGTATGCAATTTACTGGCAAATAACATTCAACATTTAATTCTTACAATAAATATGGAAAGCTTAAATGACAGATGCACATCTCTCAATATCTATATTGACTCATTGGAAAAAAACAATGCTAAGCATATGTATGTCAGTGATTCATTCAAAGTTCTCATGCCTGCCATGAATAACACACAGGGTTATTGTACAGATGGAATACATTCACCATGTAAATTAGTAGTCACTTTCAGAACATTATTTTGGTTAGTCACTATGTATATTTATATTCTGTAAATATAAACATTTCTCATTTCTGCAACAGCTTCATCTGAAGTGGACACTATAAATATGTTTACATTTACTGGTTGATTTTGTTTTGACAGTTGAGTTTTGTTTGGCATTTCCTGCAAGTTGCTACTATGATTAATTAATAGAAATATCAGCTAAATAATTTCAGTTTTAAAAGTCAACTTTTCTGATTGTAATGGCAGCGTCTTGACCAGCCATATCTTCATCATCATCCAGTTTCAACCAATAGGAAAAAAGTCTTAGGAAACCCTGTTGCAAGGCAGATCCAATTGGATAAAATTGCTGACTATCTAAAATATTGAAAATGAAATATCCCATGCTTTGCCATAAGGTATATTTTGCCTTATTCCAACTCTTAACTGTACAAATATTGCCTGACAAGGTGGATATATTGGTAATGACAAAAACACAATATATGATAGGGCTGGAAAAGATGTAGAATTCTTTGTGAGCTGATATAGAAACACTTCATTCAAGGAAATAACCTGAATCGGTAACCTCTACTCCTTCTTTGAGTATCTCTGATCATGTAAACAAAACCCTGGTATCCCTCATTGTTTTCACAGAAATAACATGTAAAGTTAAACTATGTTAGCAATGTACATACATATTCCCAATATGTCCACCCAAATTAGAAACATACAGTTTCTAATACTCTAAGATTCAGTTCAACCACAGAATTGGTAGGGACCAGAAAAACAAGGAAATAAGTGTAAGTAGTCTTTGTTAAGCAATTTGCAAAGTACAATTGAAGGGCTTTCATTACCTAACCTCCTCAAAATGCATTTAAAAAATAAATAGAAGGGCACTTGAGAACATTCCCCCACCACCACCATTAGGCAGGGCAGAATTTTCACTACAAGGAATATATTCATTTATACTAAATGTCCAACTCCTAGTGCTACCATGGGGATGAAATTCAGTCCTGGCAAATCCAGGGCTTTGCTAGCTTTGAAAAATGTTTTATTGCAGAAATGTATAATTTTCTGTCTTCATTGTTTGTGGATTAAAGAGAGTCCAACTACTTCTGCTTTTCTCTTCTCTCAGCATTCCAAACAGTGAGATACTGGACAAAAGCTGAAATCTTTATACCTGCTTTTCCACAGCTATATGGTCTACAGAACCACATTATCTCACAAGTACATATCCCATGGATGCAACTTGTCATGTTTATTTTCATCTTATTCGGGGTTTGGTAACTCTAATGTATACAGGCTAGACTTTGTGCAAAAATATATAGGTAATGGACCATTCTAGATCAATTTCTGATGTGGACCTGACCTATAGCAACAGTTCTATAGTTGCCAGCCTGTACAAGTGGGTAGTTTCATTCTGATAGATTGCATTCATCATGAAAACTGCCAGATAAGGTACTAACTCAACAGGGAGGCCAAAAATTGAATGCAATCTGACTAGTTGGTCAGCTCTTGAATGAAATTACTCCAAATAAGGTTTCAGATAAAACTAGCTGGATACTACAGAAAAAGAGAGACAGAAATTTCTGACTATTCATTCTTATTTTTTTTTCTTGCAGTCAACTGATAGAAACTGGATTTTCCAAGTTACTTTACAGAAGTCAAATCCATATGATAAAACCTAACCAAACTATCTGAATATTATCAGATGAACACATTTTTAGCTCATTACTAATTAATACTTCACAATTCCAGACAATTGCAAAATGGTAACATAGAGACCCTTGAGGTACCATCTAAAGTTGTCTTAATTTTTGTAGCTAGAATTAGTAATCCTAATATATTAAAAAATCATTAATACAACGTACAATTGATATTGCCATAACATATATGGATTTATGAAATTTATTAAAAAGTTAGTAAAGAATTAATATTAGAATTTTTAAAATGATGCAAATTTTAGTTGGAAGAGGTTTTTAAAAGTGGAAAGGAATAGAAGGGATACACAACAACATCTATAATGACTAACTCATGCCAAAAATGCAAACTACCTTGTTCCTAGTGAAGCAAGAATCTATATAGCTTCATTAAATCTTTGGCTAAAAGTTATTTTTTTTTCCTCAAGGCCTTGCACCATTAATTCTCTTAAGATAAATTCTCTTCTTCATGGATCAAGGCTGTTGAGTCCAACCTTATTAATCTAGGCTTTTCTCCATTCTCAATATTCAAATTGGACTATGATCAAGCAAAACAAACCCAGAGAGAAGGGGTAGAGGACATAGAGAGGCAAGCAGATTTAGGAAAGCTCCAATGTTTTGGGCTTCAGATTCTATCAGGTACACCGTCGCCCCTGCCAGTTATCTTATCATTGAAAAGCCTTTTTGCTTGCACAATGCCACGTACTTCCATCAGCCACCCTGGATGGCAAATACAAAGGGATACCATTGGTTGAAAGGTTTTGTCCCTGTGGTTCTTGAGAGGTGGAAACTTCTGAATACATCCTTCTTCACTGGTCTTTTTATAGAGACATTCAAACAAAATTTATTTTCTGGATTAAGTAATAGGTATCCTGGCTATTCTGACACCATTTATTTTCAGTGACTGCTTAAAGATGAACAGATCAGTCAAAGAGTAGGTCGCTAGATTCTGCATAGCAGCACTAAAGATTCATTGGAACCTGATGAATAAACTGTTATAGCTATTTAATACACCAAATTTTTGGTATTATCACTTTGTTGCATTTTAGTATCTAATGACTATATTCCTTCACAATTTAAGGACTGCTATTATATTATAGTTTAGCCCATGTTATTGTTTACGTGCAACTGACAGATAGGATACCAATAGATTAATATAGATATTTTGTTATTTATTATTATTCTGTTCTAGAACTTTAATTAGATACTCTTTGAGTATTTTTGATTGTACTGATCTTTGACTATAATAAACATTTGACTGACTGACACTGCTCCTAAGGATGAAAATATGCAGAGTTGTTTAATTGTATTCAGATTCCAAACATTTATTTAATGACTCACAATTGTAGAAACTTTGAGGAAGAATGCTTCAAATACTTTCTACTGTATTCCTACAGTTCTTTTTTTAAAAAACAAGTTTTATTAATTTTCCAATTTTATATCCAAATATTTAGGAAGCAGTGTGGTGATTGGGTAATCAATAGTCCAGTAACAAGATCTTTTGTACATGTCTCAGGTTACATCATCAAAAATTCCCTCTCTATTTCCCTTGATTATTATATCACATTCAAATTAATACATTTCTAATTATAGCTCAATCAGTTAAGACATTTATCAATATAATTTTACTTATACATAACCATGTCCTGTTTTTAAATTTTACCTAATTTCAATTACAGTGTTCTAATTTAGCCTTTAATATCCATAGTATTTAGATTTTGGGTAACCCAAATTTCCCTTATTTCATTACAAAATAGTTGTCATATCTAAAATACACATATTGTTTACTTAAATACATTCTTACTTTATTTCACAAATATTTTCTGTTTCTCATCCTAGTACCTCATCACTTACTAATAAAGTATCCTTTATTGTCTCAATCCAACTTCCGTATTATAATTCAAAACTATATTCTAATGGCTAATTTTCATTTCCCTTGTAGATCTAAGTCCTAAATATTAAATCAATTAATATCTTTAAAATCTCCTTAGCCCATTAAGTGAGATTTTAGGCTCTTCCATTATAAGTCAAAAAAATCCCATTTTTTAGTCTAACTCTAGCTTTCTTTTGTGCCAAGCAGGCTTCCATACCAGTCCCTTTAAATCCTCAGGTGGATCTCCCTTCATTCCTACACATGTTATTTGAATCAAGGGAGACCATCCAGTTATCAATTTTTCAAAGGAACTGGCCCCTTTGTAATCATTGGATTGCTGCCCTAATAGTTCAAATCTCCATGTTTGGTTTAGTACATTTGTTGTCAGTTCAGTCTGGTCTTCTTCTTCTTCTGGTTTCATCTGGCTTGAGTAAGAAGTCATGTCCAATGTTGTGATTGTTGTTTGGTTGTCTAGGTTATCTAGGTTCTCAATATGCTGTGCTTGTTGATCTTTAGCACCCTCCATCTTAGTGTTGCTTTCTTCGGCTTCTGTTGCTTTTTGAATTGCAGATTTTTTAGTTGAAATCAAGGTTTGACTATCAAAGTTCTCAGTAGATTGTACTTGTTGTTCTTTAAAGTCCTCTTTGATATTAATTTCTTCCTCTTCTATTGCTTTTTTGGATTGTAAGTTCATCAGTTGAAGTCTGGGCTTCATTTTGTAAATTTAAAGTGGCACCTTTGTCTTTCAATCTGGAATTCATTAGCTCAGTAGCTTCAAAGATTTTTTTTCAAGTATACTGTAGGTTTATAGTTAAATTGTGGGTAGTATTCCTCCATTTCTATGGTGTTTACAGATAGTCCTTTAGTGGAGGCTATTTTTGATAAAAGTTAGTGAATGTCCACCTCCACTATTCCTAGAAGTTGTTTTCACCATCCAGCTGTTTCAAATTCTTATCTTTTTCAGATGGTACCAAGGACAAATCTAGGCAATAAGCAGGTCTCACAGTCAAAGAAATTCACTTGCTATATCAGGCTTCACTACAAGATGTCCCTGGTAGCATGTAAAGTCTTTTTCCAAACTCAAGTTAGGCTTTTATCCTGTTTATTTTTTTTTCCAACTTAACAAGTAGATAAGGTAATAGGTCCCCATAGAAATAGGAACTTTTTGGAACTCCAAATATCCAAAAAGTGCAAGTCCAATTTTTTAGTTGTTTAGTTTAGTTGTTCTTTTCTTTTTTTTTCAAAGCTTTATTTTCCCAAGGTAGGCAGACGCCGCCATGTTAAAAGAGGGGAAGAAATTTCAAGAGGCTTTTACAGGAAGATAGTTCAGATACAAGAAAGGTAAGGTAAGGTCTCACCCAATTCCTCCGCGGTGCTTTCATTGTGCTTGGTGGTGATTTTGGCTTTCGGCTAGTACGGCTTAGTGATTGGCCATGTTGATGGCTGATCTTTTCTCCGTTGGTCCAAAGAAGCTGCCTCAGATCAAATGGATCTGCAATCTGTCGAGGGTCCTCCTCACGGTCATCGCCCCTCCAGGGCGACTTTCAACCCTTTTCAGGGTTGAAGGAAGGAAAACTGGGCGGCAGAGAGAGCGCTCTCCCTGCGTGTCTACCGGTGTCGTGATTGCAAACTGGAAGCCCATACTCCTACAGTTCTTGAATATAATTTAAAAGGTAAAGGTTCCCCTGCACATGCGTGCTAGTTGTTTCCGACTCTAGGGGCCGGTGCTCATCTCCGTTTCAAAGCTATATATATAAATTCAGAACATAAGAAATTGAAAATTGTGCAAAATTAGCTTTAAATTCTTAGTTTTAAAATAAATATATTATTCATATAGTGTTATTTAAATAATTTATGTAATCTTCTTCAGGGGAACTGATATGAATTGAATATGTAACAACAAATATAAAGTTCTGAAGGGCAGAAAAAAATTGGCCAATATTTTCTTGTGTAGTGAAAGCATATCACTAAATGGTGAAAATCCTTGAACATGAAAAAATAGATGAATGGATCTTTAATGATTTAAATAATTTCAGATTTCCAAATAAAATGTCTATATTTTTTTTAAATATGATTTTTAAAATATAGTCCTCGCAACTTGATATTTTAAATGAATACTATATTAGCAAATGCTAAAAAGCTTAAAAATAAAAGAATTGAGCATGTAAAAATTTATACTGTGTATCAGTCTTCATGTCTGATTTTTTCTTGCCAAGACCTCAAGTGGCTTGATTAAAAATATAGTGTGACAGAAAGATTCAAAAGCTAAGAAATCTAAGTCCTTGAGTAGTAATTAATAGTTTCATCTTAATTCTGGTTTCGTAAAAACTGGAATGCAATAATGCCCAGCAGATTCTTTTGAAATGTGTCACACTTCATTTTTCAAGAGTTTATTTTTGCTCCATAGAAGAGCTTTTTTACTCATTCCTACCTAATGCAGAAAGTCATCCTCTTGCTTCTAGAATCTACTACATAGCAAGTTGGGTTACAGTACCATTTGTAAATTTATTCTCAGTTCAAAAACATTTGCTTTTCCTTTAACAAACTGTACATTCAAATCAGATATTTGTATGCCTGCACACAAAGCCAATTAATCACTTATCTGTTCACATGCTTTCAAAAATACCTGATTTGTATACATATTAGCAGACATACTGGTTAGTTGGCACACTAATAAAAGAATATAAATGTTCTGAGCTTGTTTTCAAAATCTGATCTATAAAATTAGAGAAATCAGAACAATATGCTTTTTCTCTATTCTCATGTTATAGATATATTTTGTTCATTTAATATCTAATTAAAAATTCAGTAGATATACTCTGACGATTATCTTAATATTATTCTTTATATCCAGTTATACCACACATACGTAAGGTATAGATGAAATGGAAAAATCATATATATATATATATATATATATATATATATTCAAGAGCTAAACTTCTCTATAATTATGCTCAAATAGAAGAGCCTTGGTGGAGCAGTGGGCTAATGCCTCCTTAAGTAACACCAGCTGCCTGCAATTAGTGCAGGTTCGCATCCCACCAGGCTCAAGGTTGACTCAGACTTCCATCCTTCCGAGGTAGGTAAAATGAGGACCCAGATTGTTGGGGGCAATTAAGCTGACTTTGTAATAATGCTGCTTGGGGTGTGTGTGAAAGCCCTAATAAGCAGGCATATACATAGAATGAAGGCTACTGCTAAGCTTGTAAGCCGCCCTGAGTTTTCGGAGAAGGGCGGGATATAAATGGTTTTTTTTTTTTTAAAATGAGTAAGTCTGTTTAACCATTAATTTTACATTTATTTGTATGTGTGGTTGGGCATAGACAGGGGCCTCTGGTGGAAATATATTAAGAGGCCCCTGGTATGTATTTAGCTGGTTGTTTTAAGGGGTTAGGGAGGGAGGTGGATGGTAGGTTTGGGTGGGAATTGGGGGGTGCCTGGGAAAGGGCAGCCACCAAGGTGCTCAACCGTGTTGTACCCTTGCGACCCCTGACCTGGCGCAGATCCCGGTAGGCTCCACGGTTTTCCGCAGAGCTCCGGGAGATGAAGCGTCAGAGATGGGGCCTAGAGAGCTGTTGGAGATCCAGCTGGTCTGAACCTGACTGATTGCAGTTAAGAACCTCTACGAGGTCTTATCTTGCGGCGATGGTAGCGGCGAAGTCTAACTACTTCGCTGCCCTCATCACGTCCGCAGATAATCGCCCAGCTGCCCTGTTCAGGGTGACTCTCTCCCTCCTTAATCAGGAGGTGAGGGAGGAGTCCTTGCAGGGGCGGGCCGAGGAGTTTAGCCAGCATCTGACGGATAAAATCGCTCAGATTTGGGCTGGTTTGGATTCTGACTAGGCAGAGACTGATGGGGAGGGAGAGTCGAGCAGTCTTGGGAACGTTATCTGGAATGAATTTGATCCTGTGACCCCGGAAGAGATGGACAGGATCATGAGGAGACTGAGTTGCACCACGTGTTTATTGGACCCGTGCCCCTCCTGGCTTCTGTATGCAGCTCGGGAGGGGACATGAGGCTGGTTCCAGGCAGTAATAACTGCTTCTTTGAGGGAGGGTACCTTCCCTGCCACCTTGAAGGAGGCGGTGGTGAGGCTCCTCCTCAAGAAACCTGCCCTGGACCCAGCTATTTTGAACAACTATCATCTGGTCTCTAACCTTCACTTTCTTGTGAAGGTTGTTGAGAGCGTGGTGGCGCATCAGCTCCCTCTGTTCCTGGAGGAAGCCTATTATCTGGACCCGTACCAATCGGGCTTTAGGCCCGGGTACAGCACGGAGATGGCATTGGTCGCGCTGGTGAATGATCTCTGCCGGGCTTGGGACAGGGGTTGTTCCTCTGTCCTAGTCCTATTAGACCTCTCAGCGGCTTTTGATACCATCGACCATGGTATCCTACTGCATCTCAGGGGGTTGGGAGTGGGTGGCACTGTTCTACAGTGGTTCTCCTCCTACCTCCTGGGCTGCTCACAATCGGTGTTGATGTGAGGGCAGAGGTCCACCCCGAGGCCTCTCATTTGTGGAGTCCCTCAGGGGTCGGTCCTCTCTCCCCTCTTGTTCAATATCTATATGAAGCCGCTGGGTGAGCTCATTCGTGGTTTCGGGGTGGGGTATCATCAGTACGCTGATGATACCCAACTTTTTCTTTCCACCCTGAACCAACCCAGAGATGCCGTCGACATGATGTCCCGTTGCCTGGAGGCAGTCCAGGTTTGGATGGGGAGAAACAGGCTTCGATTCAATCCCACCAAGACTGAGTGGCTGTGCATACTGGCATCTCGGATTAACCAATCTATTCCATTGTTAACTATGGGGGGTGAGGTGTTACCCCCCGTAGATAGGGCCCACAACTTGGGTGTCCTCCTGGACTCACGGCTCAGTTTGGAAGATCATATAGGAGCCGTGGCCAGCGGGGCTTTTGCCCAGGTTCGCCTGGTGCGCCAGTTGCGGCCCTATCTGGACCGAGATACCCTACACACAGTCACTCATGCGCTTGTGACCTCCCGGATAGACTACTGCAATGCTCTCTACATGGGGCTGCCCTTGAGGACCACTTGGAGGCTTCAGCTGGTGCAGAATGCAGCCACGCGAGTTGTGATGGGAGTTTCCCGATACTCCCATGTAACACCTCTTCTCCAGAAGCTGCATTGGCTTCCAGTTGCCCTCCGGGTGAGATTCAAGGTGCTGGTGATGACCTATAAAGCCCTAAATGGCATGGGTCCAGATTATCTTAGGGAGCACCTGCTGCCAGCATCAACCTCCCTTTGTCCTGTGCGCTCCCACAGGGAGGGCCTCCTTAGGGTGCCGCCGGTCAGTGAGTGCCGGCGGGCGATCCCCAGGGGGAGAGCGTTCTCAGTGGGCACGCCTGCGTGTGGAACTCTGGATCGCCCCCGACCTTCGCTTGTTTCGCTGGGACCTAAAAACCTGGCTATTTGAGTTAGCCGGCCTGGACTGAGGGGTTTTAAGGTTGTAAATTTTAAATTTTAAACTCTTTTGGGCTATTAATTTTATTTTATTTTAATCTGTACATTGTACTGTTTTAATTTGCCCTGTAAACTGCTCTGAGTCTCTCAGGAAAAGGGCAGTATATAAATCAAAACAAATAAATAAAAATAAATAAATAAATAATTTTTTAAAAATAAAAATAAATAACTCTTGAGTATATTTTTCTTTAAATTGTGAAAAACATGGACATACTTGATAAATAAAAATGTAAACTTTCAAGCCCCCAATCTAATCCAACAACAAGTAACATAGGTTCCCAATTGCGTAGCCCATAATCTGTTCGTCCATCAGGTGCTAATGAGAAAATCAGCCATGGTATCCTATAAAACTTCATTTATTTAAAATAATTTCTTTTTTTATACAAATTTTATTGATTTTTTGATATTACATTCACATATTTGAAAAGCAACGTGGTGGCTGGGTAGTAGTAATTCAATTACATACAGATAACATTAGTACTGATTTCAAATTGCTACCATAAATATTTCTTCTCTTTTTCACTTCCTATATACCTATAGACCCAAAAGAACAGAGGATGACAAGAGCTGCATATAAGCGTATGGAAAAAGAGCAAAAACAAAAGCCTGTATCTGGTCCAACTACGCAAGACGCGGCTGTCTCAGAGCCTGTGGGAGGAGCACGTCCAAAGAGAGCAACAGCTGATCTTCAGGCCATGTTCCAAAGGCTCATGGTCACCAGAGATGGTGAAGTTCCTGACATGGAATGTTAATGGCTTAAATTCACCACAGAAAAGAAAGAAAGTATTTTTTTATCTGAAACAACATAAAAATGACATTGTTTGCTTACAAGAGACACATATTGCATTAAAAGACCAAAAGTACCTGATTATTTCCTGATTGGGAACACATTTTGCATCCTTTGCTCCGGACAAGAAGGCTGGAGTGGCCATTTATTTAAGAAAAGACTTTTCGGCAAGATTGATTGAATCGGATAAACAAAGGAGATATGTTAGTATTGAATTAATACTACAAGGAAAGAAAGTTCTTCTTATTGGATTATATGCTCCAAATCAACAACAGCAAAAATTCTTCAAATTTTTACATCAGAGACTAATCGAATTGGATTATAAATCTGTTATTATGATGGGGGACTGGAATGGAGTTTTGGTGCCATCTGAAGAAAAGAAGGGATCCTCCAAAAACTTTTTAAATTCGAAATTGCCTAAAGCTTTTTTTGATTTGAAGGAAGATCTGGAATTAAGAGATGTATGGTGGGAAAGGAATATGAGAGACAAGATTTTACTTTTTTCGGATAAACATAAATCTTTCTCCAGGATTGACTTTATTTTGATTACTACTGATCTTTTTTCTTCGGTTAAGAACGTTAAGATTTTTCCTAGGACAATCTCTGATCATAGTCCTGTTTGGTTGGAGTTTTTTTTTGCTGTAGATGGTAGTAGAAGATCCTGGAGGCTGAATGAGAATTTATTTACAAATGACTTGTTCTTGCAGAAATGTAGAGAACATATGAAAGAATTTTTTGTCACAAATATGCATAAAGGTACACCGATGGAAATGGTTTGGGATGCTAGTAAAGCTTATATGAGAGGGGTTTTGATTTATATGAACAATGCTTACAGGCGTAAGCAAATGCAAAAATGTTTAGATCTTGAGGAAGAGATTAAATCTAAGGAGAAAAAGCTTATTTTGAATCCATTGGATAATAATTTAAGGATCTCAATACATTTACTGAAAGAACAATTTAATATGCTACTGGCTGATCAAGTAGCAACTAATTTGCGCTATGCTAAACACAATATTTTTTGTAACGCTAATAAGCCTGGTAGTTGGTTGGCTTATCAATTAAGGAAGAAACAGAAATCACGTCCTATAGATAAAATAGAATATAAAGGAAAAGAAGTCTACCAACAAAATTTGATTAAGAGGAGTTTTTTAGATTTTTATTCGAAATTATATTCTAAAGAAAATATACAAGCTTTAGATATAGACAAGTATTTACAGGGAGCTCATTTTCCGAGACTCTCAAAAGAACAACAACTTGAGATGAATTGCCCAATTACATCAGAAGAAATTTCTTTAGCTATTAAACAGTTGAAATTGGGCAAGGCTCCGGGAACAGATGGATTAACAGCAATTTACTATAAAAAGTTGTTGCTTGAAATGATTGAACTCTTAAAGATTTTGTTTAATAAAATTCAGACTGGAGGTGCAGTTCCTCCATCAGACAGCTTTTGTATAATTGATTCCAAAGGAGGATCAAGATCTTACTCAACCTAAAAATTATAGACCTATATCGCTTTTGAATACAGATTATAAGATTTTTGCTAAAGTATTGGCTAATAGATTAATGCAAGTTTTGCAACAAATGATTCATAGTGATCAATCAGGATTTATATCTGGGAGGTATATGAAATATAATGTAAGACAAATTGTAAACCTGCTTGAATATTTGGATAAGAACAACCAAGTCTCCGCAGCATTGATATTTTTGGATGCAGAGAAAGCCTTTGACCAATTGAATTGGCAATTTTTATTGAGAGTTGTTGAGGAGATGAATTTTGGAGAAGGTTTTTTACATGCTATTAAAGCTATATATCAACAACAAACTGCACAAATTATAGTTAATGGGGGGCTAACAGAGACCTTTAAAATTGAAAAAGGTACAAGACAGGGATGCCCCCTATCACCATTATTGTTTGTTTTAACATTAGAGATTTTATTAATTAAAATTCGAGAGTCCTCTATGATAAAGGGAATTAAAATAAAGCAGAATGATTATAGATTGAGAGCTTTTGCTGATGACTTGGTTGTGACAGTATCTCAACCGTTATAGTCGGTTATAGACTTGATGGAAATTATAATTCAGTATGGTAAGGTTTCTGGGTTCAAGGTGAATAGTAATAAGACTAAGATATTATCTAAGAATTTATCTATGAGTGAAAGGGATATGTTATCTAAATTAACAGGTTTTGAAATAGTGAAAAAGGTTAAATATTTAGGAGTATATGTTGCAGCTTCAAATGTAAAATTGTATAAGAATAATTATGAAACACTATGGTTGAAGGTACAAAGGGATTTAAATAATTGGAAAAAATTACAATTATCATTACTGGGAAGAATTGCAGTTGTTAAAATGAATGTTCTGCCAAAGTTTCTCTTTTTATTTCAAATGATACCTATATTGAAAAAGGATGCCAACCTTGATCAATGGCAGAAGGGTATTAATAAATTTATTTGGGCGGGAAAAAAACCAAGAGTTAAATGTAAGATTTTACAAGATGCTAGGGAATGAGGGGGACTCAAGGTGCCGAATTTGAAATTGTACTATGATGCGGTTGCCTTGACGTGGGTTAGTGATTGGCTTAATTTAACTAATAAGAGAATACTTCATCTTGAGGGTTGGGATTTGGTATATGGATGGCATGCATATTTGCTTTACGATAAGAAGGTGGACAGGGCTTTTAAATCCTATATTCTTAGAAGTGCTTTATTGCGTGTATGGAAAAAGTATTATTATAAGTTAAATTATAAAATACCGATTTGGGGAATTCCTGGACACGCGATAGAGGGCGTATCTATGGGAGTGAGTTTGGATATGGTTTCTTATAAGGAATTACTTAGATTGCAAGGGAATGATTGGCAACTTAAATCATTAGATGAGTTAAGACAAGAAAACATAAGTTACTCTTGGTTTCAATATACCCAATTGAAAGCTAGGTGGAAGTTAGATCAAAAGGTTGGCATCACAATTATAGATCAAAATTTAGTAAAACAAATTAGAGATTTAAATTGTGCACATATAAAGAGGATATATAATGCTTTAATTGAATTGGATTCAGAAACGGAATTAGTTAAAGATTGTATGATAAAGTGGGCACAAAATCTTCAGGAACCAATTTCGTTGGACACTTGGGAGATAATTTGGGTCAGAAATGTTAAATTTAGGTAAAGGTAAAGGTTCCCCTGCACATGCGTGCTAGTCGTTTCCGACTCTAGGGGCCGGTGCTCATCTCCGTTTCATAGCTGAAGAGCCAGCGCTTGTCCGAGGACGTCTCCGTGGTCATGTGGCTGGCATGACTAGACGCCAAAGGCGCACGGAACGCTGTTACCTTCCCACCGGAGTGGTCCCTATTTTTCTACTTGCATTTTTACGTGCTTTCGAACTGCTAGGTGGGCAGAAGCTGGGACGAGTAACAGGCGCTCACTCTGCTACGCGGCACTCGGGATTCAACCCGCCAAACTGCCGACCTTCCGATCGACAAGTTCAGCGTCCTAACCCACTGAGCCACCGCGTCCCTTTGTTAAATTTACTCAGGCTCAAAACTTAAGAGAAATTTTTTATAAAATGTTTTATGGATGGCATCTGGATCCCAAGAAGTTGTCTAACATGTATCCTAATTTACAGTCTAAATGTTGGAGATGTGGTAGTTTAGAAGCCACCTATTTTCATATGTGGTGGACTTGTAGAAATATAAAAGCTTTTTGGATTAAAATTTGGTGGAACATTCAAAAGATTTTTAAGAGAAAGATAAAGTTTTCTCCGCAATTGTTTTTATTGGGTATTGTTGTAGATTGTGATGTTAAAGAAACCAATTTGATGTTGAATATGATAACAGCAGCACGGTTACTGGTGGGACAATATTGGAAGAAGGATAGTTTGCCTACTATAGAAGAATGGGTGTTTAAAGTTTCGAAACTTGCAGAAATGTCTAAGATTTCTGCTTACTTGAAAGATCATTCACAGGAAAGATATATTTCAGTTTGGAGGAGATGGATAGAATATATTCAGAATAAATATGGGATGCTGGAAGATGAGCCCCTCAGGTCGGAAGGCGTCCAATATGCTACTGGGGAAGAGCAGAGGGCTAGTACTAGTAGCGCCAGAAAGAATGAAGCGACTGGGCCAAAGCCGAAAGGACGCTAAGTTGTGGATATGTCTGGTGGTGAAAGGAAAGTCCGATGCTGTAAAGATTTTTTCTCCATAGGAACCTGGAATGTAAGATCCATGAATCAAGGAAAGCTGGACGTGGTCAAACAAGAGATGACAAGACTGAACATCGACATCTTAGGTATCAGTGAACTAAAATGGACAGGAATGGGTGAATTTAATTCAGATGACCATCAGGTATACTACTGCGGGCAAGAATCTCTCAGAAGAAATGGAGTAGCCTTCTTAGTCAATAAAAGAGTAGGAAAAGCAATACTGTGATACAATCCTCAAAACGACAGAATGATCTCAGTTCGAATCCAAGGCAAACCATTCAATATCACAGTAGTCCAAGTCTATGCCCCAACCACCGGTGCTGAAGAGGATGAAATTGACCAGTTCTATGAAGCCCTACAGCACCATATAGAACTAACACCCAAAAATGATGTCCTTATCATCATGGGGGATTGGAATGCTAAAGTAGGAAGCCAAAAGATAACTGGAATAACAGGCAAGTTTGGCCTTGGAGTACAAAATGAAGCAGGGCACAGGCTGATAGAATTTTGTCAAGAGAATACGATGGTCATAGCAAACACTCTTTTCCAACAACCCAAGAGACGGCTCTACACATGGACATCACCAGATGGTCAACACAGAAATCAGATTGACTATATGCTCTGCAGCCAAAGATGGAGAAGCTCTACACAGTCAGTAAAAACGAGACCAGGAGCTGACTGTGGCTCAGACCATGAGCTTCTTGTTCTAAAGTTTAGGCTTAAATTAAAGAAAGTAGGGAAAAGCGCTAGGCCAGTCAGGTATGAATTAAATCATATCCCTGTTCAATATACAGTAGAGGTGACAAATAGATTTAAGGAATTAGATTTGATAGATAGGGTGCCTGAAGAACTATGGACAGAGGTTCGCAACATTGTACAAGAGGTAGCAACCAAAACCATCCCAAAGAAAAAGAAATGCAAGAAAGCAAAATGGCTGTCTGAGGAAGCTTTGCAAATCGCTGAGGAAAGGAGGGAAGCAAAAGGCAAGGGAGAAAAAGAAAGATACGCCCAATTAAATGCAGAATTCCAAAGAATAGCTAGAAGAGATAAGAATGCCTTCTTAAATGAACAATGCAAAGAAATAGAAGAAAACAATAGAATAGGGAGGACCAGAGACCTTTTCAAGAAAATTGGAGAGATGAAAGGAACGTTTCGTGCAAAAATGGGCATGATAAAGGACCAAAATGGCAGGGACCTAACAGAGGCAGAAGAGATTAAGAAGAGGTGGCAAAATTACACAGAAGAACTATACAAGAATGAGCTTAACATCCCTGATAATCACAATGTGGTGGTCACTGACCTCGAGCCAGACATCCTAGAATGTGAAGTGAAGTGGGCCTTAGAAAAGCTGAGCAACAACAAAGCTAGTGGAGGTGACAGTATTCCAGCTGAGCTATTCAAAATCTTAAAAGAGGATGAAGTAAAAGTGCTACACTCAATTTGCCAGCAAATTTGGAAAACTCAACAGTGGCCACAGGATTGGAAAAGATCAGTTTACATTCCAATTCCAAAGAAAGGCAGTGCCAAAGAATGTTCAAACTATTGCACCATTGCACTCATTTCTCATGCTAGTAAAGTTATGCTTAAAATTCTACAAGCTAGACTCCTGCAGTATGTGGATCGAGAACTACCAGAAGTACAGGCAGGATTTCGAAGAGGCAGAGGAACTAGAGATCAAATTGCTAACATACACTGGATCATGGAGAAAGCTAGAGAGTTCCAGAAAAACATCTACTTCTGCTTCATTGACTATGCTAATGCCTTTGATTGTGTGGATCATGACAAACTGTGGCAAGTCCTTAAAGAGATGGGCGTACCAGACCATCTTATTTGTCTCTTGAGAAACCTATATGCGGGTCAAGAAGCAACAGTGAGAACTGGACACGGAACCACTGATTGGTTCAAAATTGGGAAAGGAGTCCGGCAAGGCTGTATACTGTCGCCTTGCCTATTTAACTTATATGCAGAGCACATCATGAGAAAGGCAGGGCTAGATGAATCAAAAGTTGGAATTAAGATTGCTGGAAGAAATATCAACAATCTAAGATACGCAGATGATACCACTCTAATGGCAGAAAGTGAAGAAGAACTAAAGAGCCTCTTGTTGCGGGTGAAGAAGGAGAGTGCAAAACTTGGGTTGAAACTTAACATTAAGAAAACCAAGATCATGGCATCTGGCCCTCTCAATTCCTGGCAAATAGATGGGGAAGAAATGGAGGTAGTGACAGATTTTAAGTGTGAATAATTGTTTCAGAATTGCTTTATTGCCATATCCAGTCTCACTTTTGTACTCCTTGTATGCCAAGTTAAGAGCTTTCTTGGATGCTATACAATCCTTATCAAACCATGGTCTGGAGGTGATGCAGGGCCTCTTAACTGAGAAATTTTGGTCATGTGCTGGTAATGGTTGTAGCTCATAAACTAAGCTTTTATATAGTTCTAATAAGTCTTGAGTCGGGTTGGCTGATATAAAGGATGCACAGATTTTTTTGAAAATTATCCTCTTTTAGGGCTCTCCTCACTTTCTGATCAAGTTGTTGGGTCCATTTGACCCAACATCTTGTTAGGCATGCTGTAGAAATTGCAGGGATGAAACTGTCCTTGGAGGGTATCTGCCAGATAAAGGGCTTCATGTGAATACAAAGTGGTAGATGATCAGTTTCTAGGTAAGGCAGGACTTCAAAATTTTCTATATAATGTAGTAAGTCCATAGAAGTTAAGATATAATCAATGGTGCTAGTTTTGGCCCTTGCCATAAATGTAACTTTGAACTATGGTGCTGGAGAAGACTCCTGCGAGTCCCTTGGACTGCAAGGTGATCAAACGGGTCAGTCCTAGAGGAGATCAAACCTGACTGTTCTTTAGAAGGCCAGATCCTGAAGTTGAAATTCAAATACTTTGGCCACCTAATGAGAAGGAAGGACTCACTGGAGAAGAGCCTAATGCTGGGAAAGATTGAGGGCAATAGAAGAAAGGGATGACAGAGAATGAGGTGGCTGGATGGAGTCACTGAAGCAGTAGGCATGAGCTTAAATGGACTCCAGAAGATGGTAGAGGACAGGAAGGCCTGGAGGAATGTTGTCCGTGGGGCTGTGATGGGTCGGACACGACTTCGCAACTAACAACAGAAATGTAAACTTGACAAGATAGTCGTCAGCCCATAAGCCATTAGATATGAAAAAGTTAAATTTATTTGCCAACTTTGCAAGACAGAGGCCAGCATAATTAGCTCTAATGTCTTTAGAGAGTCTATGAAGGAGGTGCTGATTTGTATAGGAACCTCCGATGGTGGGTATTGATATTTCATAAATAATGTATAATCATCTGGTCCCAATCTAGCATTAAAGTCTCCCCTTAGTAGGACCCTGGCATTTGGGTGTTCCATGAGTTGCTTATTAATATAGAGTTCCAACTCCAGCCATACAGCAGTGGTTTCAGCTTTTCTTAGTGAAGGAAGGAGATAAACATTGATTATTAAAATCAGGACCAAGTCCAACTTGAGAAGAAGGGCCATAGCAGTATGTTTTAAAGGGGTAATATGTGTGGGCTCTGCTCTCAAGCTGGTAGAAATAAATATACCCAGCCCTCCTTTCAGTCTCCTGTAGCCTCTGCCTGGCCTTGCTTCTAGCTTATATGAATGATAGCCATTAAGCAGGAGATAATCAACACTCTGTAACAGACTATTTTCAAAATAAAATGGCTTCATGAACAACATTTTTAAAAATTGTAACAACATACAACACAAAAGGGAAATTTTAAGGAGACTTACTGCACAATTTCCAAGCTACAGATACCCATTAAAATCAATAAAGCAGCATGTCAATCCCAGGTGACAGACAACAATTAAACTTCTGTTAATGCTCAGAATTTGTTGTGTCTTTTGTCTACCGAGTATTCCACAACTATAATTGTCTCTGCACATCATATAATTAGTGGTTTCAAACATTTTTCAGTTATAATAGCTGTAGTTTTTCCACCATCAAAGACCTGCTTTTTTAACTGCAAAGTTTTCTGAATGTAGCCATCAGTGTAGAAAAATGCTAAAATACTAGAATTATAATACTGGAATTAAACAGTCCACTAACTAAAAATTAAGTATGTGCAATCATTTGACTGACAAAAAGTGCCATGCAACCCACTGTCCTTGATAAAAAATTATGAAGTGTGTGACAGAAAAGAATGGTTTAATATCCAAGGATTATATCAAGCACAAAATGGATGATGAAAATAAACCAATCTTGTGCACAGTGGCATAGCAAGTTTTATTAGCATGCTGACCAATTTCAAGCAACTAACTTTCTTGTCTCATAAGGCAGTTTAAGTTATATAGTCTTTGCTCCCTGCAGTTGCTGCAATATCTTCATCTGAGAAATATTCTCCGGTTCACACTTCTTTCTTGTGTGAGAACAGAACTCCAAGCTAGGCCAAGCAAACCTAGCAATTGACAAATCTGAAGCATGTTTTGAAAAGGCAAAAAAGGGTCTCTTTTTGACATTTAGGGAAACAAAATACTTTTACTAGTGGTATTAACTAGAACTTTAAGGGGGGAAAAATCTAGACATTATCCAGAATATGAATGTTATGAATTATAGGAAGTAAGAAAGTGAACATTGTTTTTAAAAATATAATATAAATCACTACTGCATTTCAAAAAGCTACAAACTAAATGTAATAAAACAGAACCTCTAAACCAATGGTAGGCAATTTATGGAGGCCTTGGGCTACAACTTAGATTTTTGATCTTCTGGAGCTGACAGGATGTCATCCAGTGATAGTATTAGGCAATTGGAAAGGTAGAACTGAATTTTCTAAATGGGATTAGCAAGAGATCTCTGCAATGTAAACTAATTCTTTTCCTACTGTTACTGACCTCTCACAATGGAATTTGGTCATTCTGCTACTAAATTCTGAGGGAGAATTTTGAGATGCTATGGGGTCACATATGGCTTGTAGGTTGCCCATATCTTAAAAATATTTTAAGCTATATGTAAAATATCTTAATAAAAATAAAGTAGCATTGATGATGATAGATAATGAAATGTCTACAAGAAAATAATCAAGCTCAAGGACCCCTCAAAAATAAAATAACTTATGGAGATGTAAAATGTTTTCTAAAAAGTTTAAATGAAATTTTATTCAAAGCTACCTATCCATAATTATTATATTTAGGCTTAAAATAATTTACACCTATTTTTATTGCTTTATAATCAATTGTATTATGTAATAATTATAAATATTTCTGAATCATATGTTCAGTGATACAGAAAGGGAAGGAAGGAAGGAAGGAAGGAAGGAAGGAAGGAAGGAAGGAAGGAAGGAAGGAAGGAAGGAAGGAAGGATCGTTTAGCTCAAAGTTATGAAATGTGCTGGAAGTCAATATTTGTGGATCCATCTTGTGACAGCAATAGAATATAAAAGCTATAACAAGAATAAATGGTAAAGCACATGTATTTAGTAAATTATAAAAATCAAATAGTATGTTATATGTCTGTGACCCTAAGAGAAACAAGAAGAATTGAATGAAAGTGGTCTGAAATCATCCCAGGTAATATGAAATGACCCAAATAATGTCAAAAAGTATGAAATGGTGAGAAGCTATATAAAAATGGAAAATCATAGGTTGGCAATAATTTATCTAGATTTTCCTGGAGTTAGTTCCACTTTTTTTAAATAAAAGACAGGGATATTAATTTGGTGGTGTCAAAAGTGGATCTTGAGAAAAGTGGACATTTAAGAAAATGAAATGTGAAAGAAATGATAGTGAAAGTAGAATATTACAGAAATAAAAATCCTGTATAATTATGTATAAAAAAATCAAAGTTAAAATGAAAAGAGGTAGAAAAAATACAGATATATTTTGATGTAAATAAAAAACTGATTTGGAAGTGGATGAGAAGGACAAAAAAGAAGCCTCCAGCAAAATTAATGTGATGTAAACAAGAATGATGACAAAACTGAAGAAAGAAATTATGGAAGAATAATAAAAGGCAATGTATGAATTAATTTCTCTTAAATTTTCACATTGTATAATCTTGCAAATCATGATTTTAGATTTATATTCATTCCTCTAATATTTGTGCATAGAAACATGCATATCCACAGATTTGGGAAAATATACCTTTTTCTATGCAACTACCCAACAGTCACAACTTTCATTTAAATCTGGGTCTACAAATCACCAAGTACTAATTCTGTCATCTTGTCTTTTTCCCACCTTCATTTTTACTTCCCTGCATGTAATCATCAAATTACCTTCAAGTAACCAACAGGTGATGATCTCTTTCTTCCTTCCTTCCTTCCTTCCTTCCTTCCTTCCTTCCTTCCTTCCTTCCTTCCTTCCTTCCTTCCTTCCCTCCGCCCTGTGCGTTCCCACAGAGGGGGCCTCCTCAGGGTGCCACCGGTCAGAGAATGTCGGCTGGTGGCCCCCAGGGGGAGGGCCTTCTCTGTGGGCGCCCCGGCTTTATGGAATCAGCTGCTGGTTGAGCTCCGGATGGCACCTGACCTTCGCTCCTTCCGACGCGACTTGAAGACCTACCTATTTGAACAAGCCGGCCTGGCCTGATGGGGGATGCATTGGGGTTTTTTATTGGGGATTTTTTTCATTTTTTTACTGTTTTTAGTGCGGGCTCGTATTTAATTCTCTTTTTAATTTTTGTATTTTGTATTTTTATATATACCCTGTTCACCGCCCTGAGTCCTTCGGGAGAAGGGCGGTATACAAATATAATAAATTTAAACTTAAACTTAAACTTCCTTCCTTCCTTCCTTCCCTCCCTCCCTCTCTCTCTCTCTCCCTCCCTATCTCTCTCTCTCTCTCCCTCCCTCCCTCCCTCTCTCCCATTATTCATCTTAAATTTCAAATTGAACATTTTACTTAAAATTTGTCCAGGTAACATTATTCAGTAAGACAAAAAAGTGTAGACTGGTTTGTTTATTTATCTATACATATGTATCCTGACTTTATTAATAATCTAAATAACCCAAGGTGATGAACATACTGAATATTCCTTCCTCTTCCTATTTTCCTCACAATACCCTGTGAGGTAGCTTATGCTGAGAGAAGGTGACTGGCTCAGTCACCCAGTCAGTTTTCAAGCCTAAGGTGGAGTATAACTTGTCTCCCAGTTTTTAGCCTGGTGCCTTAACCATTAGACCAAACTGGCTCTAGCTGAGCTGTATGTTGCACAATATTCCTAGTTTATAAAAAAAAATATCAAATGATTTTGAAATATTTGGATCAATATGTCACACACCACATAACCAAAACCTAGTTTAACCAAAAGCAATCTCTGGGAGGAGTTTAAGACCATTGTACCTAAGGAAGTTGTCAGGTACTTGTAGCTTTTGTTTGACTATTCCTATGCTAGATTCATGATCCTTTTGACTGGTCAAGCTGCCCAGAAGAGAATACATGATTAAGTCTGACTAGTGGCTAATTCCTTTTCAAAGTAGGCAGCGGTCCTACCGGCTCTTAAGAAAACAGTGATGTACTTTCTCCTCAAGGGACAATCACTCACCCCATGGCTAAGAGGGCCTTTGCACAGCTTTAGCTTGTGTGCCAGTTGTTACCCATTCCTGCGCCAGGAGGTTCTTATTCACTGTTACTCATGCCCTCATGACCACTGAAACATACATTACATGAGGCTGCCCCTGAAGAGCATTTGGAAGCCTCAGCTGGTACAGAATGCAAGCTGCATAGATTATAAACAGTATCAGCTAATTGGCACATGCGACATTACTACTTTCTGGGTTCAATTGCTTGCCAGTCTGTTTCTGGGTGCAATTTAAGGTGCCAATTGTCACAATTAAAGTTCTTCTTGGCTTGGGATCAGATTACCAAAGGGAATGTCTTCTCCCAGTTGTTGATACCCACTCAATCGAGTCCAACATGAAGGGCATGCTCCTGGTCTCATCAGCTAAGGAAATTATAAATGCTTTGAGAATACTGAAAAAATTAACAACAGGTTTACATGGTCTTAACTGAAACAACTGTTAAAATGTAGACGTACTAGAATAGAATAGAATAGAATAGAATAGAATAGAATAGAATAGAATAGAATAGAACAGAACAGAACAGAACAGAACAGAACAGAACAGAACAGAACAGAACAGAACAGAATAGAATAGAATAGAATAGAATAGAATAGAATAGAATAGAATAGAATAGAATAGAATAGAACATTGGAGGTCTTCTAGTCTAGCCCCCTGCTCAAGCAAGAGAACATATACCATTTAAGACAAGTGACTGTCTAGTCTCTTCTTAAAAATCTCCAGTGATGGAGTGCCCACGATTTCTGAAGGCAGGCTGTTCCACTAGTAAATTGTCCTCACTGTTAGGTCGTTTCTCCTTATTACAGGTTATTTCTCTCCTTGGTCAGTTTCCAACCATTGATTCTTATCCTGTATTCTCTGATGCTTTGGAGAATGGTTTGATGGCCTCTTCTTTCTGGCAGCCCTTCAAATACTGGAATACTACTGTCATGTTGCCTGTTTCTTCTTTTCAATAGACTAGCTAAACCCAGTCCTACAGCCGTTGTTCATATGTTTTAGTTTCCAGGCCTTTGATCATTTTAGTTGCTCTTCTCTGAACTTTTTCCAAGGTCTCAACATCTTTTTTGTAGTATAAAATGTTTTATAGATGGCACTTGCCACCAGCAAGATTAGCAAAAATGTTTAAAAATATGTCAGATAGATGTTGGAAATGTAAACATAACTCAGGCACGTATTATCATATCTGGTGGACATGTGGTAAAGCAAAGGCTTATTGGAAAAAAAATACATGGCTGGTTAGAAAAAATGTTGGGAGAACATGTAGAATTTAATCCTGAACTTTTTCTATTAGGTATGATACCAGAAAAGATTAATAAACAAAGTTGATACTTGGTTCTACATATCACAACAGCAGCAAGAATAGCCTTCGCACAATACTGGAAAAATGAAGGAGTACCACCAGAGGAAGAAGTAATTAAAAAAATATTGGAACGCATAGAGATGGACAGATTAACTATGAGATTGAAAGATAAAGAAGAAACAGAATACTACCAAACCTGAGAGTCATTCTACAAATGGCTAGAGGAAAGAACCAAGGACTAGGATTTCACTATGTATTAGTGCTTTACAATCCAGACTGCACGCTGGTTGAAAAACTAACATATGTATGTAAGAAAAAAAACTAATAAAATTGTTATTAAAAAAAAGTTCAATCAATCAATTCCAACTTTGTGATATCTTTTTTTTTTGCAAGAAGTTGAAATTGATTGATTGAAACTTTTTTTTTTTTGCACATGGCTGTGGAGGCCTAAAGCGAAAAGGTTTTATTAAATCCAGCTGAAGGCCTAGGACTGGGGCGATGGCGTGCATGCCCATAGAGAGGGCTCTGCATGCCACCTGTGGCACATGTGCCATAGGTTCGCCACCACAGATGCAATGGTTCTAAGATAACATTTGCCAGCTCCTTCAGAACTCTGGGATATAATCTGCTGGGTCCCAGTGATTTATACTCGTCAAGGTTGGATAAGTGTTCTCTTAACATTTTCTTGCTTATTTTAATATTTGTTTGTAGTTTGTCTTTTGCAGTAGTTTTCTTGGTATGTTGTGCTATAATTTCTTTTTATGGGAAGACTGATGCAAAAAATGAGTCAAGCAGTTCTGCTTTCTCCCTATTGCTTGTTACTTCCTTGCCAACTTCTCTCTTTAGTGGACCTAAGGTTTCCTTGATTTTTTTCTTGTTATTAATGTGTTGAAAGAAACTTTTTTATTGTCCTTCATTTCTGTTACAAGTCTTTCCTAGGTTCTCTCTGAGTTTGTTAAAATCAGTTCATTTGAAGTTTAAAACTCTGGCTGGATTATTTTCTGTTGCTTGTGTTTGCATTATAATGAATTCCAGTATGACGTGGTCATTTTCACCCAAGTTTCCAGCAACTTCAACTCCTTCTATCACTGCTTCTCTATTATTAGTAAGAATTAGGTCCAGTATAGCTTTACTTCTAGTTCCCTCCTCTACCTTTTGGATGACAAAGTAGTTGGCAAGGTTGGTTAGGAATCTGTTTGATCTCCCACTAGCTGCAGAGTTTGTCTCCCAGCTGATATCTGGGTAGTTGAAGTCTCCCATTATTACTGTGGTATGCTTCCTACATACATTTGTTAACTGGTTGGCAAAGGTTTCACCTATTTCTTCTGATTGCTTGGGTGGCCTGTAAAATACACCTATGGCTTGTATTATT
Organism: Vipera ursinii; assembly: GCF_947247035.1. Lineage (NCBI taxonomy): Eukaryota > Metazoa > Chordata > Lepidosauria > Squamata > Viperidae > Vipera > Vipera ursinii. Next base: position 29,928,243 of record NC_139515.1, read on the forward strand.
TGTTCAATGTGTGTAAATATAATGAAAATCAGAAGATAGTTGTATACAAAGGAAAATTTACAAGATTCAATGCATAAACTAATTAATTTCAGTTTGCTGGGAAAGTGTTTGGCAAAATTTTAATTGAAAAGTACTAAAGGTGATAATGAGCAAAATCTTGTAGCCTGAGCAGAAGTAGAAAATGTTTAGCAAGTACCGTAGTTCAGTGAAGAAAAACAAGGATATATAATGTCTCTTGTGTTGGTTAATTTATATGGATAAATGCTTGGAGTAATATCAGAGGCATGTTAGTATACAGATGTTGCTAGCTAAGAACTCAAATGGTTTGCAGTGTTCATGAGATGGATTCTGTGATGCAACAAAGATTAAAGATATGAAAATTAACTTCCAAAGACCAAGACAACTGTCTTTGAAGGAAAAATGTATTTATTAAAAATGGAAAAAATTTAAGATGTGCAGATGTGAACAAAAAGTTAGCTGACAAGATGTTATCTATTGCTGGGAATAAACTAAAGTGGCTATATAATTGAGTGAGATTTTGAAAGTTGCCTATCTGAAGAAAAACATACAAGTATGTTGAAAGCTTTGGTAAAATGAAAACCAATGGGTGAAATATGAATGGTTGATGAATGAATGTGGATTGAACATGGAGTAATCGGTGCAAATGAAGTACATTAAGATTATTCTGATCATATAATAAGAAAACTATATAAACTGAATAAATGAAAAGAAATAAGCAATGTATAAATCAGTATAATGACATCATGGAAGCAAGGTTGGCTTGCAAGGATAAAATGCTATAGAGAAGTACATTGAATATTAAGGATATAAATTAACCTTTTATTTTCTCTTACGCTCTCTCTTAATTCCTTTTCTCATTGCTTTGTATTCTTTTAATTTTGCATAATACTTCTGGAGCATTCACAAGTTTCAATGCTTTCTTTCAAAATAATAAAAACTGGGATCATAAGGTTTACCCTTCTGGATATGTCCTAAACCTCACAATAAAAGAACAAAAGGGGTAGAACTTGTGTTGATGTAATGATGCTTTAATCATTTGCCCCTTTTTACTCTTTCTGAAGATATCTTTTTTTACTCATTCTTAAAGGATAACTTAATTACAGAACAATTTAATTAATAGTCAAATGCTATAATAATTCTGGAGATTTTGGTCCATCTATAACTTGAGACAATCACCTACCAATTTCTCTTCAGGAGAGGAAAACAATGTTTCCAGTGCTTTTTTGTAAAAGAAAAAGGTGCCAGAACTCACACATGTTATACAACATGCCTTGCCTACCCTACAAGGTTCCATCCAAAAAAGGTGCCGGAACTCCATTCTGAGCGTTCTATGAGAAAAAAGTCCTGAATGTTTCTGATAATTCTTGATATAGGTATTTCTTAGCTCAATTATGTATCCAGTTCCAATTCACATAGCATAGCATAATTATTTACTAAATCTCCTGGCCATCCAAGAGAGAGAGAGAAGATGGTTACAAACCACCATACATTGAATTTGCTTGTCAGACTAAACCTGCAGGAAAACCTGTCTTCTATATCAAAATGTTATTTTTTTCTGCAGTGGTATATTTGGAAGCTTAAAATCTGCTTTCAGGATTCTTAATTATCATTCAGTAACTAGTTACTCAGTATGTAAAATATACATGAAGGTGAAGCTCAAGTATAGAAATTCCTAATTGAAAAATAAAGGTAGTCCTCAACTTATGACCACAATTGGGTCCAAACTGTTGTTAAGTGAGAAATTTGTTAAGTGAGTTTTACCTCATTTTATGACTTTTCCCACCATATTTGTTAAATGAATCACTGCAGTTTTTAAATTAGTAACATGGTTGTTAAGTGAATCTGGTTTCCCCATTAACTTTGCTTGTCAGAAGTTCGCAAAAGGGGATCACATGACTGTGGGACACTAGAACAATCATAAATGTGAATCTGTTGTCAAGTGTCCTAATGTAAATCATGTAACCATGTGGATGCTACAATGGCCATAAGTATGAAAAATGGTCATAAGTCACTTTTTTCAGTGCCATTGTAACTTCGAACAGTCACTAAATGAACTGTTGTAAGTTGAGGACTACCTGAACTAGAGTTCTATGTTATGTAGATCTCATACTCATGTCTGATTTTATAATATGTTTACTTCTGTTCTTAGAGTATGCATACCCTGTTCCTAGAAATCACTTCTATATCAATTAAAATAGGAATAACAGGAACTATCAACCTGATAAATTATTTCATTAAGCTTTTCTGTTGAAGTTTGTTATTCATCGAAGTTTTTAAAGTCTACCATTCTGGTCCAAGTCCAAATTATCCTCCAGCAAAAATATATCAAGAGGTCCTACAGTATGTTTCTTTAAAATGATCAAATGTGAACAACTATTGTTAACGACATTTTTTTTACAATACTAGGCAAAAGAAATCATTGCAAAGAGAACACATTATAATATTTTGTCAAGATCACATAGTTAAAAATCTAAGAATCTGATTTACAGCTATTATTTACACCAGAGGTCCCCAACCTTTTGGGCACTAGGAACCAGTTATGTGAGAGAGGTATTCTGTGGACCGGAGGGGGCATGGTTTTGTTTGCTGCCTGCATCCTATGGATGGGCTTTGTGCAGCCTGGTTGCTGGTATGCTGCAGCCCAGTACTGGTCCACTGACCAGGGGTTGAGTACCTCTGATTTGTTAGCTGCAAAGTCGTGTCCGGCCCATCGCGACCCCATGGACAATGTTCCTCCAGGCCTTCCTGTCCTCTACCATCTTCTGGAGTCCATTTAAGCTCATGCCTACTGCTTCAGTGACTCCATCCAGCCACCTCATTCTCTGTCGTCCCCTTCTTCTATTGCCCTCAATCTTTCCCAGCATTAGGCTCTTCTCCAGTGAGTCCTTCCTGCTCATTAGGTGGCCAAAGTATTTGAGTCTCAACTTCAGGATCTGTCCTTCTAAAGAGCAGTCAGGGTTGATCTCCTCTAGGACTGACCGGTTTGATCAACTTGCAGTCCAAGGAACTCGCAGGAGTCTTCTCCAGCACCATAGTTCAAAGGCCTCAATTCTTTGGTGCTCAGCCTTTTTTATGGTCCAACTTTCACTGCCATACATTGCAACTGGGAAGACCATAGCCTTGACTATATGCACTTTTGTTGATAGAGTGATGTCTCTGCTTTTTAGTGTGCTGTCTAGATTTGCCATTGCTTTCCTCTCCAGGAGCAAGCGTCTTTTAGTTTCTTGGCTACAGTCCCCATCTGCAGTGATCTTGGAGCCCAGGAAAATAAAATCTGTCACTACCTCCATTTCTTCCCCATCTGTTTGCCAGGAATTGAGAGGGCTGGATGCCATGATCTTGGTTTTCTTAACGTTAAGTTTCAACCCAACTTTTGCACTCTCCTTCTTCACACGCAACAAGAGGCTCTTTAGTTCTTCTTCACTTTCTGCCATTAGAGTGGTATAATCTGTATATTTTAGGTTGTTATTATTTCTCCCAGCAATCTTAATTCCAACTTTTGATTCATCTAGCCCTGCCTTTCTCATGATGTGCTCTGCATATAAGTTAAATAGGCAGGGTGACAGTATACAGCCTTGCCGGACTCCTTTCCCAATTTTGAACCAACCAGTGGTTCCATGTCCAGTTCTTACTGTTGCTTCTTGACCCGCATATAGGTTTCTCAAGAGACAAATTAGATGGTCTGGTACTTCCTCTGATTTACACTATTCTAAAGACATGGGTACAAATTCTTCAAATTACATTATACAGATAATCCTCAACCGAAAACAGTTCATTTAGTGCCTGTGAAAAGTTACTATGGCACTGAAAAAAGGGACTTATGACAATTTTTCACAGTTATGACCACTGCAACATTCCCATGGTCATGTAATTAAAATTCAGATGCTTGGCAACTGACTCAAATTTATGACCATTGCACTGTCCCATATGATCCCCTTTTGCGATTTTCTCACAATTAAAATCAATGGGGAAACCAGATTCACTTAACAACCATGTTACTAACTTAACAACTGCAGTGATTCACTTAACAACTATGGCAAAAAAGGTTGTAAAAGGGGGCAAAACTCACTTAACAAATGTTTCACTTAACAACAGTCATTTTGGGCTCAATTATGGTCATAGTTTGAGGAATACCTGTACTTAAAAACTATATTATAAATCCAAAAGGTAACAAAATCTCCTATAAGTAAAAGGAATCAGGGTAAAATGGATTCTATGCATCAAAAAATCAAAAAAGACCAATACATGCCAAGAAAGCATATGGACAGTGTTATTTAGGACCCGTTTGCAGATAAATATTCAAATTAAAAGAAAAAGAAGGGAGCTAGGCTGCAAAGTCTTTTTCATTAAGATGTACCCACTTGTTGCCCTCAGTCATAAACAAAACCTATATATACTGTTTAAGTTATATTCAGTTCCAATGACCTCTTGGCAAAAGTTGGGATAAAGACTGATACAATGCACTCAGTAGAAATATAATATCATATGGAAGTCAGTGGAGAATTTGGTCTAAAACATGATTCAAATGGCGAATACCAGGAGTATATACTGCAGACATGAAATTGGAGAGCATATGCTAACACCATCTGTTCATTTTTGTTTTTGAATGCTACAAGGTAACAAATTAATCCTTGCATTTTTATGTCTTCTGTGATGGCACAGCTATCACTATCTAAGCAGTGCCTTCAGAGAAAAACTCCTTCAAATATTAAGAAAATTTTCTTCTTTAAAATAAGCACACAACAGCTGCCTGGATGAAAAAAATCTTTTAGTTTGAATCTCTCCATTTCAGTTTCTTTCAACTAACTCATTTTTTTCAATTTTTGTTTCACTTTCCAATTTTTAGGAACTTACATGAAAAGAATTCATATATTTGAAGAATAGATAAAAATTGGTGTAAAAATTGCTGCTGTAAGACAGGGTGAGGTCCTGTAATTTTCTCCAGCTCATGCCAACCTAGCAGTTTCAAAGTGTGCAAATGCAGATAGGTATCACTTTGGTGGGCTCAGTAATGGGACATGAAAGGAGCCCTCCACTGAGTGTTCCCTGGGTAATGGTGGTGTCCCCAGCCTTGGTGCTTCCGATACAAATATGATGATGACTAGATGCTAGATTCACTTTGGTATAGTGGTTAAGGCAGCAGACTAGAAATCGGGAGACTCTGAGTTCAAGTCTCACCTTAGGCACAAAGGCAGCGGGCTGACCTGGGGCGAAACACTCTCTCTCAGTCATAGGAAGGAAAATTCTTGCTAAGAAAACAGCAGGGACTTGTCCAGACAGTCTCCATGAATTGGACAGAATGATCACACACACCTCACCCAGAATATTGGCAAAACAGGACATACAATGCTAACTTCTTTATCTTAAAGGAAATTAAAACTGAGGAGAGTTAAATTCAGGGATTAAATTGCAAGCAAATATGTTTAGTAAATACAAAGTAATGTTAAATAAAGTTGTAAACTAATGGGGACAGAACTTGTGAGGAGGAATTCTTAACAAAAGGAAATATTAAAAGCACAGTTCCTAGCAATTCTTATTAAGGAAGGGTAGGTGGGAAGAAAGACAAGTATCAGTCCTTCAAGATAGTCCACACAAGGAACTCAAACCCAGGAAGACTATCTTTATTGTAAGGTTACAGTAACAGAATTGTGCAAATCTGAAAACACATCTTCCCTCCTTTACCTTTACATTCCAGAGAATTAGAAGGGTCCTTTCTGGGGTTCTTTCCCTGCCCCCATTCCTTCTGAGGTATATTTTGACTGTTGTCTAAGCCATGGCATTTCATTTTAGCACTTTAGATCCCTAGCCAAGTGTAGTGGGTGAGGGAATAAGCTAAAACGATGACACACAGGCCTGGAGGAGATGAGCTGGAGCTGCAGGGCTCGGCAGAAGCCCCAGGATCTGCGTGTAAGGCTACAGTATATGCTGATTGGAGCTTTTGGCACACCACGAAGAGAAAAGGAGAAGGAGGTCAGAGAGAGGAGAAGCTATAAAAAAGAATTCTAGAAATAAACCAATGGCTAAAGGATTGGTGTCACCAAGAAAACTTTGATTTCCTGGACCAGGGTAGGCAACCTTGGCTCTTTTATGACTCGTGGACTTCAACTCCCAGAATTCCTAAGACAGCATGGCTCAGCTTGGAAACCTCTCTCTTTCCCCTCAGCATGGCTGGGTCAGGAATTCTGGGAGTTGAAGTCCACGAGTCATAACAGAGTCAAGGTTGCCTACCCCTGTCCTGAACCATGGACTGCATTTCCTATGCAATGGACTCTTGGCAAGGGATGGGCTGCACCTCACAAAAACAGGGGAAAATGTACTCAGAAAAAGACTGGGCCAACTCATTAGAAGGGCTTTAAACTAGAATTGAGGGGGAAGGGTGACCAATCATTAGAATCTCTAGAACACAAAACCAATCATAAATCCCAAGGGAAAAAATCCAACAAAGAGGTAGGGAGTGATGTGAAAAAAGAAAAGATCAAACAAAAATCAGGAGATCCAGGACACATTCCCATGGACAGACATAAAAGTCTTAAATGTTTATATACTAATGCTCAAAGCTTAGGAAACAAACAGGGTGAACTAGAAGCAATAGTACATGAGGGTGGGTATGACATAGTTGGCATTACAGAAACTTGGTGGGAAGAAACCCATGACTGGAATGTATTGATGGATGGATACAAATTGTTCAAAAGAAGCAGAATTACAAAAAAGAGGAGGGGGAGTTGCACTATATGTAAGAGAATACTACATAACTACAGAAATGCACATGATCAAAGATAAAAGCCCTCCAGAATCTATATGGGTCAATATAAAAGGGAAAAAAGTGACATTGCCATAGGATTATACTACAGGCCACCCAACCAATCAGAAGAAATAGATGAACTTTTTGCCAGCCAGTTAACAAATGTATGTAGGAAGCATACCACAGTAGTAATGGGATATTTCAACTACCCAGATATCAGCTGGGGGACAAACTCTGCAGCGAGAAGATCAAATAGATTCCTAACCAACCTAGCTGACAACTTTGTCACCCAAAAGGTAGAGGAGGGAACTAGAAGTAAAGCTATACCCAGACCTAATTCTTACTAACATAGAAGATGTGATAGAGGGAGTTGAAATTGCTGGATCCTTGGGTGAAAGTGACCATGTCATAATGGAATTCAATATAATGCAAACACAAGCAATATAAAATAATTCAATGTCTTAAACTTCAAAAGAGTTGATTTTAGTAAACTCAGAGAGAATCTATGAAAGATTCCATGGATGAAAATCCTAAAAGGGAAAACAACTCAAGCTATCACAAAAGTCCAGTCCAACACAATATCACTAAAAAAGAAAGACAGTCAAGAAGAAACCAGAATGGCTGCACAAAGATCTCTGAGACAAACTGAAAGACAAAAAGGACTAGTATAAAAAATGGATAGAGGGACATATAACTAAGGCTGATTATCAGCAGATAGCCAGAACATGCAAAGACAAAGTCAGGAAAGCAAAGGCTCAGAATGAACAAAGACTTGCAACATAAATTAAGGATAATAAAAAAAGTTTTTTTCAACATACTGTGTTTCCCCGAAAGTTAGACCCAGACTGATAGTAAACCCCAGCTTGATTTTTGGGGGTGGGCCTAATATAAGCCCTACTCCAAAACTATGCCCTAGTTTTGGGGTGAGGCACACCCCTAAAATTCAAGCTAGGGAGGGGGTAGGGGATGTAGCTGCCCCATGCACTGCACACCCACTTACCTTACTGGTAGGACCACCGGAGCCAGGCCTCCCATGCTCTGACACATATCGCACTGCTGCTTGACTTCTTCTGCAGCTGCTTGCTGCCACCTGTGGTCAGATGCCATGTGGCACATTGCACCATTGCTGCTCCTCCTGGCAGTATGCTGCATGGTGCTTTGGGCCACTTCTGCTGTTTGTGCATTTTGGGCTGATTCTGTTGCTTGTAGCGAAAACGGCCTGAAGCACCATGTGGCCTCCTGCCACAAGCAACAGAAGCAGTCCAAAGTGCACAAGCGCTGCGCAGGCAGCTGAAGCAGCCCAAAGCTCTACATAAGCAGAGGAAGACCTGGCTGCAGTGGTCCTAAGGTAAGATATTCTCCGAAATTAAGACCTAGTGCCTCTTTTGGAGGCAAAAAAAAAAAATATAGGACTGGATCTTAATTTTGGGGAAACACAGTATTAACAACAAGAAAAAAAATCAAGGAAAGTCTAGGTCCACTAAAGAGAGAATATGGCAGGGAAGTAACAAGCAATAGGGAGAAAGCAAAGCTGCTTAACTCATTCTTTGTATCAGTCTTCACACAAAAAGTAATTATAGCACAATATCCAAAAAAAACCCTGCAAAAGACAAACTAGAAACAAAAATTAAAATAGGCAAGAAAATGATAAGAGAACACCTATCTAAACTTGATGAATATAAATCACCAGGACACGACAGATTACATCCCAGAGTTCTGAAGGAGCTGGCAGATGTTATCTCACAACCATTGCACCTTATCTTTCAAAAATCCTGGAGCACCGGAGAAGTACCTGAGGATTAGAAAAGGGCTGATGTGGTTCCCATCTTCAAGAAAGGGGGAAAAAACAGACCCAGGAAACTACAGACCAATCAGTCTAACATCAATACCTGGGAAGATCCTGGAAAAGGTAATCAAAAAACAGATCTGTGAACAAATAGAAGCAAACAGAGTTATAACTGTTAGCCAGCACAGGTTTGTTAAAAACAGATCATGCCAAACCAATCTTATTTCATTCTTTGATGAAGTGACTAGTAGACCAATGAAACACTGTAGACATAATATACTTAGATTTCAATCAGGTATTCAACAAAGTAGACCACAATCTACTGCTTAGTAAGCTAGAAAAAGGTGGGATAGACAACATCACCACCAGATGGATCTGTAGCTGGCTGACAAACTGTATTCAGCGAGTAGTCCTCAAAGGTAGTACATCCACATGGAGAGAATTAAACAGTGGGGTACCACAAGGCTCTGTCTTAGGCTCAGTACTCTTTAATATCCTCATCAATGACTTAGATGAGGAAATAGAAGGGGAATTCATCAAATCTTCAGATGACACTAAACTGGCAGGAATAGCCAACACCCCAGAAGACAAGCTCAGGATCCAAAAAGATCTTGACAAACTGGAACAATAGCCCCTATCAAACAAAATGACTTTTGATGTGGAGAAAAGCAAAGTTTTACATTTAGGCAGGAAATATCAAAGATATAAATACAGATTAGGTGAGACCTGGCTCAAAAACAGTAACTGTGAGATGGACCTTGGAGTCCGAGTGGACAATCACTTGACTATGAGCCAGCAGTGTGCAGCAGCCACCAAAAAAGCTAATACAATCTTGGGTTGCATAAATAGAGGCATAGAATCAAGATCATGCAAAGTATTAGTACTGCTTTATAGCGAGACCACTCCTGGAACACTGCAACCAATTTTGATCACCATACTACAAAAAAGATTTTGAGACCTTGGAGAAAATTCAGAGAAGAGCAACTTAGATGATCCAAGGCCTGGAGACTAAAACATATGAACCACGGCTGCAGGACTTGAGTTTGACTAGTCTAAAGAAAAGAAGAAATGGGTGACATGATAGCAGTATTCCAGTATTTGAGAGGCTGCCACAAAGAAGAGGGTGTCAAATTATTCTCCAAAGCACCAGAGGGTAGGACAAGAAACAATGGTTGGAAACTGATCAAAGAGAGAAGCAACCTGGAATTAAGGAGAAACTTCCTAACAGTGAGGACAATTAACCAGTGGAACAGTTTGCTTTCAAAAATCGTGGGGGCTCCATCACTGAAGGTTTTTAAGAAGACACTGGATAGTCACTTGTCTGAGATGGTATAGGTTCTCCTGCTTGAGTGGGACTAAAAGTCCTCTGAGGTTCCTTCCAGCTCTATTTTATTCTGTTCTAAAAATGTGAATAAAAGGAGCAGGTTTTGGTGGGAGAAGGAGAGAGAAAAAAACACATGGAGAAGGAGAGTGAAGAGGCTTTTGTTAGTAAAGCATTGAGGAGAGAGAGAGAGAGACCTTTGTGAGCAAAGGGTGAGTGAGTGAGAGGCCTTTGCAAGCAAAGGGTGAGTGAGTGAAAGAGCATGTGAGAACAGAAAATGAAATCTGAGCAAGAGAGTGAAGGAATGGCCAGAGAACAGAGGATTACGAGATCTACTAGACCTAAATATAAATAACTGAAATGGAGAAAGAAAATGGAATTTTTCCAATGAATATAAACGGACTAAACTCCCCATCAAAAAGAAGCAAACTTTTTAGGAAACTACAGAAATTCAATATAGATATAATTTACTTGCAAGAGACACACATAAAAAATAATATTATAATTTCTGTTGGAAAGAAACTGTCCAGAGCTTGCTCCTCTGTGTGATTGAAAGTTATTGTCCAGTGACTCCAGTTCCATATCTCTTCCTGTTTGTGGCTAAACTCATACTACCATACTACTATGGTATGTATGTGACCTTGCCTCACGTTGCTGCAATTGCTTTCCTGGGACTTGGAGTTTAATTCATAGAGTACAGTAGTGACTTTTAAAAAGCATGGTTTCCTTTGTGGCAAAGAGATAGGTAAGGTGTAATAATGTGGGGTTAGAGGGAAGATAAGCCTGGAAACGAAGGGAGATTTATTCCATTCCACTATTTTGGGGAAACAATATATTCCAGACCTAGAAATATTTCTAGAGGGACTTGGATCAGAGCCAACTGATTAGTATAGAAATAAGAGCTTGGCCACTCACTTGCATTCATGTCAGAAGCACCAAGGCAGGGGATTCCAGGTTGAAAGGTTCAGACGGTGACATCATCGTTGCCTGGAGGACAGCCAGTTGGGGAGTTCTTTCATGTCCCCATTAATGTGCCCACCAAAGTGGTATCTATCTACTTACTTGCAATTGCACATTTAACAGAATAACAGATTAATAGATTGGAAGAGACTTTGGAGGTCTTCTAGTCCAATCCTCTGCTCAAGCAGGAAACTCTATACCATTTCAAACAAATGGTTGCCCAATCTCTTTTTAAAAACCTCCAGTGTTGGAGCACCCACAACTTCTGGAGGCAAGTCATTCCATTGATTAATTGTTCTAACTATCAGGAAATTTCTCTTTAGTTCTAGGTTAGTTCTCTCCTTGCTTCTTGTCCTCTTCAGGTGCTTTGGAGAATAGGTTGACCCCTCTTCTTTGTGGCAGCCCTTTTAGATATTGGAACTCTACTATCATACTTTCAAACTGCTTATCAGTACTTTCAAACTGATAGGTTGGTGGGAGCTGGAGCAAATGACAAGAGCTCACCCCATCACAGCAGCAGTCAGGTTGTGGGCTTGCTGATTGTCAACCTAGTGTTCTAACCACATCAGCCACCATACTCCATAGTTTGGCCATTAATTGTGTCATATTGGATTAGAATCTCCCAAGGGGCTCATGCCCCTTTTCGTATGTGTTAACTGTAAATTTAAGTAGTATATAATCATAACTAACAAATAGTTCCACTCTTAGACTGTCCTCTGAATATAAGCCATGAAGCTTGCTAAGGAAAGATTAGGAAATCTAGAACTTCAGTGTATCAGCAAACCCTAGGTTATACAGTACTGTGAATTATTGATTGAACCAAGCAGTGTTAATACCCATCTCTTTGCAATCATGAGTACAGTTTTATAGTATTTTTATAATATATTTATATTAAACATTATTTATGTTATAATATTATGCATCATATGAATAGCACTGGGCCTCTAGTGAATCTGAAACTCTAGAATATGTTTGTTTGAGGATATAAAATCTACTCAGAACTATGTACTCGGTTAATTCATCTCCTAATGGAAAACCTGTCTGGTCATCCTGATCAATGTTAATTTTTTTCTTCAATGATAAGTGTCCATAAATCACCTTTTTGATTGCTAAATTTTGTGCCTTAGCCATAAGCCTATGTCATATTCAAATTTGTCAGTTGAAACACACCATGTCTTAAATTGCTATAATTCTTTACATTTTTATTGTAATGGATTGTTTTTATTTATGTTATAGTCTTGTACTGTATTAAATATTATGTATTTTTTTCTTGTTTGCTACATGTCACTTAATCTACTCAGTTGTTTGTGACAACTGAAAAAAGGTAATATATGCAGAATATTAATTGGCACAATCGTTTATAAAAGACAGATCATAATTGATGCAGTTTTCAAATGACATCACAAAAGATAGATCTACATTCCTTGAGATTAATTTTTAGTTGATGCTGCATCAACAATAGAACTGCAACAATTCAGTGTTGTTTTCCCCTATAAAATCAGTTTTCCCACTCACAGAGACTGTCAGTACTCCATCAATATTAAGTTGATCCTAAGTATTTTCTAGTAAAGACTTTACTAGGACATTAAAGCTGATTGAATTTATTCTTTATTTTGCAGCATGAAAGTTAAGATTTGTGTTATGATGACCCCTAGACTGCTTAAGAACTCAGTTATCCAAAGGGCCTCTCACTGTAAATTGCCTACTGATTTTCTACAGTCACATTTGAATTCAGTTTCAGATATTCAGCTGAGTGCCTGTTTGAGTGGCAAAGTTCTTATAGCGCAGAAAGTTAAAAATAAAGATAGATCAAACACAGTTTGTACCTTATAAAATTCATACATTTTAACATCTCTATCATATCTAGTTTGCATTTCTAAATGTGTCCACCATGTTAGGTTGGCACTGATTTTCAATTTCTTGTTTAGATTTTAAATTTTCTTCAGAGTTTAGAATATATATCTATCCAGATTTTTTCAAAGTCCTCTAAATTTGGGTGTACAAATGCTTCCATTGTTGACAACCACCCTGGAATTTTAAAATATATTTTACTTTTTATTTTTCCCCATGTTGTTAGTGCATTTCTTATATATTTATGAACCCTATTTTTCCCATACCATAAGAAAGCATGCCACCTCAATTATAAATCACGCCCCTCCAGATATAACAACCTTTTGTTTTTAAGAATTATCTGTTCTTTTACCCATGTTAATACAGATGCTTGATAGTATAGAACCCACTCTGGTAGGCCAAATCTTCCATTTTCCTTGGCATCTTGTAACAATTTCCACTTAATTCTAGCTTTCTTTCCTTGCCAAATAAATTTCAAAATTAGTGAGTTCAAATCTTCAAAAAAAATCTCTAATTTTATAGGTATTGTTTGAAATAGAAATAAGATTTTTGGTAGTAAATTCATTTTCACTGTGGCAATTCTTCCTAATATTGACAGTTGCAAGTTTTTCCATTTTTCCAAATCCAGTTTTACTTGAGTCAATAATTTTGTGTAATTATCTTCTTTTATTGTTGAACATCTTACTGTTAACGGTATCCCCAGATATTTAACCTTTTTAACTATCTGCAATTCTGTCTTTTCTGATATTTGGGGTTTTTTGCTTCTCTGTAAGGTTTTTAACTATTAGTTTAGTTTTTTCTCTATTTATTTTCAGTACTGCTATTTCTCCATACTGTTCTATCTTTCCCAATAGTTTAGGAATCATCTCCAAAGGTTCTTCTAAAATAAACACCAAATCTTCTGCAAATGCTTGTAATTTATATATTTCACCTTTTATTGCTAATCCTTTAATTTCTATATCTTGTCTAATATTTCTATTCAAAACTTCCAAAGTGAAAATGAATAACAGTGGAGATAGTGGACATCCTTGCCTTGTGCCTTTCCTTATCTCAAATTTCTCCGTATAGTCTTCATTCACAATCACTTTTATTGTATATCATTTTTATCATATTTATAAAATTCTGTCCAAATTTCATTATTTGTAATTGTTGAATCATAAATTGCCAGGAAACATTATCAAATGCCTTTTGGGCATCCAGAAATACTAATGCCATTTGTTTTCCTGGATGCAATTCATAGTATTCTAATGCATCCATTATCATTCTTAGATGGTTTTTAATTTCTCTTTGGTAAAAAAAAAAACATTCTGATCATTTCAGTCTCTCTGCCATTACTGAAGGAAAGATTTTATAATTTTATTTTATTTTATTTTTATTTTAATCCCATTTATATCCCGCCCTTCTCCGAAGACTCAGGATGGCTTATGATATCGGTCTGTAATTCTATATCTGTGTCAAATCTGCATCTTCTTTTGGTATTAAAGTGATATTTGCTTCTATCCACGTGTTTAGCCTCCGACAACAGTTCACTGCAAACATCTTTCAATGGTTCACTTAGTGTATCTTGTACGGTTTTGTATAACTCTGCCGGTAGTCCATCTGGCCCCGGTGTTTTTTTGTTTTTTTTATGGCCTCTGTTATTTTCATCATTGTTATTTTTTCCTCTAACATAGTCTTATAGGTTTCTGGATTTTTTGGAAGGTTATTTCAAATATTGAATCATTCTCTCTCTTGGGATTTCTTCTATATCATAAAGTTTCTTGTAGTATCCTTTAATTATCTTTTTATTTCTTCGTTTTTAAATTGTAGACCACCTTTTTCATCTACTAATTTGTTTATCATTTTCTTCTCCTTCTATTTTTTAAGTGTATAAGCTAACCATCTTCCTGGTTTATGCAAGGGAATTTAAGCATTTAAATGCATTTAAATTAATAACTGAAATTAGACAAGGTCACTTTTAAGTATATAAACTTAAGCACGCATATGACTTAATACTAAAACTTTAAATATTTTGAAAATTGACTGACAACTTTGATACCTAACACAGAAGAGAAATGATCATTTCAAAATTACCAGTTGTAGTGAATGATGGAGTGTCCTTTTCATAATTTAGATTAACTGGCATTTGGAGGAGAATTTTTAAAGGGAGTTCCCTGGTTATGCTTTGTGTTATCCCAAACAATAGTCATCATTGCACTGAGGACTCTTGTCAAGGTATCTCTTTCTATATTCATTTCTCCACTATACTACTAAGAATCAAGCACTGAACTTGTGTAAATATTCACAAGTTCTTTCTCATGATGCTGTGAGTAGGCAAGAGAAAAGAATCTTACTGACTTTGCTATTTAAAGATGAAATGTTCCTCTGATCTGAATTTCTAAGGAATATTCAGCCTTTTAAAATGTAAAATACTGTGTTGTATTCATGCACTTAAAAAGTGTACTATGTAGTTCATTCATGCACCATTTAAAAATACACAAAATACCACATAGTGAAATGGATTTACTGGATATCAGCCAATTTGCATAAACATTTTTATACAGCTGAAGTCCAAATAGCAACACTTTTACAACAATTTTGGCAGAAGGATTGTTGCAATAAGCAAAATATCATTTGGAAATGTATGACTGCCTTGCATCAGAAATTTAACCTTGAAGAAAAATGTCGTTATGCATATAACTACTGAATAAAAATTGCATAATTGCTGCTATTTGAAAGAAGTCTAAAAAGAGCCCCAAGCACAACTTTTCTACTATCTGGCATCATCCTGCTTCATGAAATTACATGCAAATTGCTTTAATTATATGCAAATAAAATGTGCCAGTTAGCCATGGGCCTTTAACTCATGATATTTACATATCCAGATGTGGTCCTTATTTCTCAATCAGCTACTCTATTCCTGACCTACAGAATAACACGTGAAATTATGTTAGGTTGAAAAAGCACTAGTGCTAGAAGCAGGTGTAAATATTAGGGCTGTGCATGCTTTAAAAATGTTTTCAGTCTCATGTAAGTATAGCAACTCTCTTCTATTAGTTAGAGCAGTGCATCTTTTTTTAGGCTATCACATAAAGTTGAAAGACATAGCTTAATTTCAGTGGCTCAACTGTTTAAATAGCAGTATTTCTCCCCAGGGATACAAATTTTAAAAAGGGCTGTATTGATTAAAATGTGAATGATATATTTCTATAGGTTCAAAGCACTACTTCTGATTCATTTTCAGCTCTAATAAATATCAGGTCTATCAAATGTAGGATGCTAAAAATCCAGATGACCACCAGAAAGGTAGCAATGTGTGTGGTTCTGGGGTTGCCCTTTCTTTTTTTAATTGAGTATTTGACTGCTGTTTTAATTATATTCAAACTATTCAAAATCTTTGGAGGTAAATAAAGAGCAGAATTTAATTTTAGTATGAGTAAAAATTATTTTGTTAATCAGTTGAAACTTCACATAAGTACATGTTGTATCTTGTTATTGTAACAAATTAAATCAAGATGTTCAGAAATTAATCCAGAAAAGGAACAAAAATTAACAGCAGATGAAATGTAATGAAGTATTCATAAAAATCTGCATTAGATTAGAAATTGCTTTTCTCAAGTTAGCCTTTGAAACAAGCATATCAAAAGTGGTTTTTATTTCAAAAAAGACAACTGGACTGATTTTGAGGAAAAACAAGATGTTTTGCTTCCTATCCTGGAAGCTTCATAACTTTTCAAACAAGCATTACAAAACTGGAAGAATTCATGGCTTTCTGACATATTTCAAACTATAAGCACTTAGATCAGTTTGATTAATATAGTATAGGTAATATGACCTTGTGTTATTGTTATTGACATTGTTATTCATCTTAGGACAACAGAAAACAAAGAGGAGCAATTCAACTTTCTTCTTGATTGAAGTTCAGATTCATCTTTGGAGTATTTATTTTTGGTAAAGAAAACAAGGTAAAGAAGGTGAAGATAATTTTTTTGTATTTTAATTCCATTTATATCCCGCCCTTCTCCGAAGACTCAGGGCGGCTTACAAACTTAGCAGTAGCCTTCATTCTATGTATATGCCTGCTTATTAGGGCTTTCACACACACACCAGCGACATTATTGCAAAGTCAGTTCAATTGCCCCCAACGATCTGGGTCCTCATTTTACCTACCTCGGAAGGATGGAAGGCTGAGTCAACCTTGAGCCTGGTGGGATGTGAACCTGCACTAATTGCAGGCAGCTGGTGTTACTTAAGGAGGCATTAGCCCACTGCTCCACCAAGGCTATAACATGATTTGAATAAGTCATGGAAATCATAATGTCTCTATTGAAAGAAGTAATATTAAACAGACTACAACTTTCTTGAGGAATCTGGCAATAACAAGGCTGATACAGCAGCACTTGAGACAGCCATCCAGGTCCTGGTTGCAGCCCTGGAGGCCAAAAAGACATCGGGAGTGACCAGCCCCCCTCCAAGGTCTCCTACCCTCTCCCCAGGGCCTAACTGCCGGGAGGGGTCCAGCCTGGAGCCTCCCAACAATCAACCCCCGCAGCCTCCCACCTTCTCTTCAGGTCTTCAGGACCAGCGATGGGCTTCTCAAGGCAAATCAGGCAATCCAGGCAATCCATGTGCCATCCAGCCTCCATCCTGCCGGGAGGCATCTTGCAATCCTCAGCAGGAGTCTTTGCAGCATATGGGGCCTTCTCAAACAAAAGCTCAAATGCCGGCTGGCAAATCTGGGCTCCGCCCCCCCCTATGCCTCATGGGAAGAGAAGAATCCCGAGCATGCCCAGACGGATTTACCAAATAATCAAGGAAAAATTCCTCCCATGACCACTAGAGGGATACCTTTACCTTTTATCTCAATGGACACCTCTCAGATGTTTGAAAGTGCCACTGACAAGAATTCCTTTTTAACATCTAATCTTCCAAACGACTTTAAAAAACTGCAACTTGGGGGGGGGAGAATTACAACAGTTGGAGTAGAGATGTGCAGGTATGTCTATTAAAGGATGGGACTCTAGAAATGGTTCAGAAACCTCCTCCACTTCCATGGGGACCCCGAGAAGAGTGGCGGCACAGGCAGGCTTATACAACTCTGCTGAGTTCGCTGGATAGCAACTTGTTCTCCAGCATTCCAGAAGGACTCAGAGCTGGTGAAGTTTGGCAGTTATTATACAATTTATTCAACAGCGATCCCATTGGTTCGATCACCAGACACACAACTGAGTTTTACACAACCAGACTGAGGTTTGGTGCCAGCATGCCTGAACATCTTGCAAAATTAAAGGCACTCAGGGCAGAACTGATGTCCAGAGACTACCCTGTAACTGATGCGAACATGGTCGCTGTCATTCTGGCTTCCCTGGACAGGAGTTGGAGCAATTTCATTGTTTCACTGGAAGGGGCCAGGAGGGAAGACATAAATCTGTCCTATCTCACAGGGAGACTCATCGAAGAAGATAGGAGGAGAAGAGATGCAGGAGAATACGCCAGAGTCACCACTCAGCAAGCCAGAAGGGGGCGCCACAACTCAGAGCAAATTAATGCTCTACTTAAGTGTTTCATCTGTGGCTCTGAGGAGCACCTCAAGAAAGACTGCCCCATCAACAACAAGCCCCTAAATGTGGTCCCAATCAAGGAAGGGGCAAGGGGCAAGGAAGGGGGCATGGCAAGGGCAAAGGAAATACCAAGGGAAATTTTCTGCATACTTGTTCCCTCACCCCCATAACAAAGGCTGATAGCTCCACTGACTTATGGTTATTGGACTCTGGAGCTTCTTCCCACATTACCAATATGAGTCAATGTTTTTAAAAGGTTAAAGAAAATTAACTCATCTGTCAAAGTGGCCAACAGTGATAAAGCTTTAGTTGTTGGTGAGGGCACTGTTTCTGTACCCGGACTTGGAAAAGTTGAAGGGGTGTTACATGCTCCCTCCATTGCCAACAACCTATTAAGTATTATCAAATTATGTGACGATGACGAGGTGGAAGTTTTATTTCACAAGGGAGGAGGTCATGTCACCCGGATCCAGAGGGTCATGGAAATATTGCCATCATAAATGGTTTGCCATACTTCTCCCTTGAGAGCCCACCCACCTCAGAAGGGGCCCCACAGCCAGCCCCAAGGCTTTCCAAAGGCAGTGTGGGCAAGAAACCTGAATCTCAGCAGGCACCTACAGCACCACTCAAAGCAACTAGAGCCAAGAGGGTGTCAGTGGGGAAGCCGCTCCACGATAAATGTGCCCATCTCTTACACAGGAGATTAGGTCATGCGAGCTTCCCTGTAGTTAAAAAGATGGGAGAATTTGCTGAGGGAGTCCAGCTCAAGGATTGTGACGTGTTCCTGGACTGTGCCATTTGCAAGAAGACAAAGAGGAAGGCTGCCCCCATTCCTAAAATGTCACTGTGTAAAGCCCAATACCCGTACCAACTAGTACATGTTGATTTGGTTGGGCCTTTTACACCATCCCTAGGGAAAAGACAGTATTTTCTCACTGCCGTTGATGATTTTTCACGATACGGCCACGTGTATACCCTCACAGAAAAATCAGAAGCCTTTGACGCCATAAAGTCACTGTACAACTTTGTAGAGACCCAGTATAAGACCAAGATCGCACAACTACAGAGCGATCGCAGGGCTGAGTTCATGTCCCGAAAGTTCCAGGACTGGGTAAGGCGTAAGGGCATCCGCCATTTTCTTACTGCACCATTCACCCCCTCTCAGAATGGCGTAGCTGAGAAAAGAAATGGAATCCTGCAAACCATGATGCGTAGTCTGATTGCAGACACTGGAGTCGCAGAATCATACTGGGCAGAGGCAGTCCACTACGCCAATTACACCTTAAACTCCACCAGGAGCAGTGTTGTGAACCAGACCCCATATTTCCTGGTTCATGGTAGGAAACCAAATCTGGGACATTTTCATGTGTTTGGTTCCTACGCATGGGTGCACACCCCCAAGCAGCTGCGGAAGAAGGGGAGATCTGTCTCCCAGAGACTAAGGTTCTTGGGCTATGCTCCTGGCTCCGAGGCCTATCGTTTCCTGGGAGAAGGGGGCAGGCCTGTGACTTCCCAATCTGCCTCTTTCGAAGAGGACTCCAATTGGACCCAGATCCACTCAAATGATCTGAGCCCATATGTCAACCGACCCAGCAAGGACACACCGACCACGACATCACCTGAGACGACCACATACCCTGCCACCGACGAAAGTGAGGAACAAGACGAAGATACATCCAGTCCCATGGAGGAAGACACGCCGTCTTCACCCCCAGCGACGCCTCAGAAACCCACGGAAGAAAAGGGCGGTGAGTGGCAGAAGGTAAGGAGGTCAAAGCGGTCCAACAAAGGGATCCCGCCAAAGAGAATTGACATTGGCCACATCGCATCTGTCAACAGCATTGTGGTCACCCCAAAATCCTTCTCTGACATCCAGGAGCTGCCCATCGAAGAGCAGGAGAAATGGCAGCTCGCGATGGAGAAGGAGATGCAGAGCTTAAAGAAACTCAAGGTCTTCACCCCCCAGCAACCACCAAAGGAAAGAAAAGTCATTGGCACAAGGTGGGTTTACAAAGCCAAACCACTTGCCAATGGCCTCTACCTGTATAAGGCCCGTTTGGTAGCTCAGGGCTTCGCTCAGCGCTACCTGGAGGACTACTCAGAGACCTACTCTCCAACCGTCCGGGCAGAGAGCATCAAGGCCGCCCTCGTGACTGCAGCCGCTCTGTGAGAGGAAGTCTTCCAATTCGACATCCAGACGGCTTACCTCCACGCCAACTTGGACCGACAGATCTACGTGAGGGCTCCTCCTGGCTACCAGCAAGAAGGGGGAAATACATGGTTGCTCCACAAAGGGTTATATGGCCTCTAGCAGTCAGGGAAATTATGGTATGACTGTCTTAGAAAGAGTTTAGAACGAGTTGGTTTCACTGCATCCCATGCAGATGAATGTGTCTTCACACGCAACTCCAAGGGTACCACAGAACGGGTGTTAGTTTATGTGGACGACCTACTATATGTAGGGCCTGACAAGGAAGGGTGTGATGAATTTGCCAAGGCCCTGGAAGAAAAGTTTACTCTGAAGTCTTTGGGGCGGGTTGACAAGTACTTGGGTGTGCATATTTTGGCCACTAAGGGGGGGTTCGCTCTATCTCAAAAAGAAAAGATAGAGGAATTATTGGCCAAATGCAAAATGGCAGAATCTAACCCTACGCATAGCCCAATGCAAAGCGACGTTTACAACCACACTCACAAGGACGGTCCTGAGTTCACAGATAACACGCTTTACAGATCTGTGATTGGCTCCTTGCTATACATCAGCAATTGGAGCAGGCCTGACATAGCTTTAGCTGTGAATCTATTGTCCAGGCACGTGGAACACCCAAAGGAATTCCACTGGACTGCTGTTAAAAGGGTACTTAGATACCTTAGGGGCACGGCTGATGCTCTCCTTGTGCTAGAACCAGAGAAGGGGAAGACGGCCCAGCTCTCCGCTTACTCAGACGCAGACTGGGCTGGCGACACCAAAAGTAGATGGAGCACCTCTGGTTTCCTCATATTGCTAAATGGCTGTCCAATACATTGGCATGTTAGGCAGCAAAAATTTATTTCTTGCTCCACGGCCGAGGCTGAATATGCCAGCCTGTCAGACACGGCCAATGATTTGATTTGGTTCAATGATCTGATAACAAGCATCTGGGCATCTCCCCCTCTGCCCATCCAAATTCTAGAGGACAACACGGCCGCGATTGCAATCTCGGGGGCACATGCTGTGGGAACTAGGTCTCGCCACATAGACATACGCTATAAAAATGTCAGGCAGCTTGCCAAAGAGGGTTTTATACATGTTGAGCACTGTAACACAAATGACCAGATAGCTGATCTGTTCACCAAACCTGTTCCCATTGACCGGCACAACCTTCTGTGTAAGTGTTTGTGTTTGGCCATCTGAATGTTTTATGCATGTCTATGACACCTGCTCGCCCCTCACACACATTCACTGGTCCCTGTCATTGGCTGGCAAGAAGGGGAATTGTTAGATGTTTAGTGCCAGCCATGGCAGTTACCCAAAAGGGTCATCAGATGGAAGCAAAGAGGTGATGAGTCAGGGGTCTCAGACCCCTACAGCCCCATTGGCAGAGTGTTTTATGGTTAGGGAGGGACTGAGACCCTCCATAAATACCTCTGCTCAAAGGGGCTCTGCTCAAAGGGGCTGCCCTCTCTTCAGTTTTGTTCTTCTTCTATTCCAGTTATGCTATGCTAGCTTGCTTTCTTTTCTTTTGTTCTCTCTCACATGCAGGCATGAATGCTTTCATGCCAAGTAATTCTTTCTCTTTAATCTATCATTGAATAAACTTCATATGATTGCATCTCTGCATGATGCCTTTTACTTGGAAGCACCTTAACGATCCATCGACCTCGTGAGACCATCCCACAATGTCATCAGAGTATGAGCTAGTAGCAGGAAACACTTGTTACGGGACGTTAGTGTTAACTTAATGGATGCAAAACCCATTGATTTTGCTACAGCCTTAGAATCAACAATCCACTGCATCGAGGCCAATGACGAGACTAAAAATTCCATCAGGCAGCATGTAACAGGGCTTCTCATCAACCACAGGCAAAACCATGTCCTATCAGAATCAGAAAGAACGGCCTTTAAAGAGCTATGGAAGGATATCTCAATTATCATCTTGCCAGCTGATAAAGGCAGGGCAACCATGGTTATAGACAAGCCTGAGTACGATCGCAAGATCTAGGCCTTGCTGGATGATGAGAGTGCATATTGGGTTGTTAACAAAGATCCAATGATGTCACTCAGAAATCAACTTAGCAAAACAGCAGATAGACTCAGGAGGCAAAATAAAATTCATGAGGAGGATTTTAAAGCAATTCGACCCAGAGACTCATCCATGGCACAGATCTATGGACTACCCAAGATTCATAAAGTAGGGGTTCCGTTATTACCCATTGTGTTATTCAGGGGTGCGCCAACCTTCGGCCTGGCTAAATGGCTGAGCGGATGACTCCAGCACCTGGTTGAAGACACCACGACCACGATAAAATCCTCAGAAGATTTTCTAGAAAGGTTACAATTGGTGAAGATGGAGGATGATGAAATTATTATATCTTTTGATGTGACATCCTTATTCACCTTCATCCCTCAAGATCTGGCCATTTCTGTGATAAGAGGCCTATTACAGAATGAGGAGCCATGGCATCCCAATTTGCCCAGCACAGAAGACTTCATCCAACTGCTAAATCTTTTCCTCAAAACCTATTTCATTTTTCATGGTACATGTATGAACAAATAAAGGGTACACCTTTGAGGTCCCCCATTTCAGGGGTCATTGATGAAACCATTCTGCAAGAACTAGAATGCAAAGCAATGGTTGACTACCAACCCAAATTTTGGGCCAGATATGTCAATGACACATTTGCCATCATTAAACACCATGACAGCATCAGGTTCATGGACAAATTGAACTCGGTCCATTCAGACATTCAATTCACAGTGGAAGAGGAAACCAACAACACCTTGGCTTTCCTGGACATGCTGGTTAGTCACCAACCCAATGGCACCCTTTCTACTGCTGTTTATTGTAAGGCTATGCACACGGATCGGATTCTGCATAATGAGAGTAATCACCCTATTACACATAAGATTAGTTGTATCCAAACATTGTTTAATAGGGTGAATACCCATTGCAGCACAATGACAGCAAAAATTAAAGAACAGACATATCTCCATCACATATGTAGGCAGAATGGGTACACAGTGAGCTTTATTCGATGCTGTGGCAAATGTCAGGAACCATGATCGATCCATGACAGACCAACGACAAGTGCTTGGGTCACGCTTCCTTATATTAATGGTGTATCCAAAGCGACTGCACGGATACTTGAAACCCATGATACTAGCGTGGCACACAGGCCTAGCCAGACTCTGCACATGAGAAAAATGCACCCAAAGGAACTGCTATCCAAAGGTGAAATGTCATCTGTAATTTACAGAATCAATTGCAATGATTGTCATTGCAATTACGTTGGGGAAATGGCAAAACGCCTCTGTACTAGAGTACATGAGCATGAACTAGTGGTTAAATGGCATGAACAGCGTTCCCAGGTATGGGCGCATATGGCTGAGAAGGATCATACATTTAATTTTATTGGGGCTGAGGTCATCACCCAGGATTCCATGAAAGGTGGCCACTTATTAAAAAAAACATGGCTATCTGATCGATACTCCATCAATCAGCATGTGGAACTGCTTCCAGCATATCAAATATTGAGAAGACATGAACAGCTACACAGAGAATTGGAGCAGGCAAATCTTTTACCACCTCCATGCCGGGTGAACAGACATATAAAAGATCTGGGTTGTTTACCCATGGAATGGCAGGGTGTCACAACAAATGGAGAGATTGGAAGCATGAGCAGAACCCACCACAAGACTAAAAGAAGGACAACAGAGGCATACAATGGGAGGATCATTGGCAGCAGGCTGACAACACAACCAAATAGAATAACAGCAGGAGTGATCTGGCAATGATGCCAAACAACTGCACACTACAGGATAGACGTGACCAACAGGCGGGGCAGGTGGGGGGAGGGAAAACATCAAAACTGAAGTGGATACCGGCTAGTATGGCGAAACCACGATCAACGCAGCCAACTATGGAAGAATGTGGGGCAGGTAGACCGGTTACATGCTCCATGACTAGATTGCTAATATCTGCACAGTTATAAAAGTAACAAGTGTTCCCTGCTAGTAGCTCAGACTCTGACAATGTCAACGGTGGATTGACGAAAGCTAACTCACTAAAGGTTTTTTCTGTCTTGGAGATCAGTGGTTTTTAGATTTTAAAATGTGTGTACCTGGGACTCAGGTTTTTAAAATGATTAAGGATATATATATATATCCTCATCATCCTGAAAAAGAGTTTGTGTAAAAAGATTGAAAAATAACTTGTCTTTGAAAAATTCCAAGTATTCACAGTGTAAATTAAGTAATTATCTATAAGCTACATTAGATAATGGCTAGACTTCCCCTTTGCCACCCCCCGCCGTGGGTGCACGGTGCCAACCAGATGGTACCACCCTAGGCGCCTAATGGACCCTGATAGGTTCCAGGCAGCGCTTGGGGATGCACATGCACTCCCTGCTCACAGCTCGGCGGATGCCTTAGTGGAAGCCTGGGAAAAGGCAGCCATGGAGGCTCTGGACCGAGTTGTACCCCTGCGGCCTCTGACCCGGCGCAGATCCCAGCGAGCCCCATGGTTCACCGCGGAGCTCCGGGAGATGAAGCGTCGGAGACGGGGCCTAGAGAGCCGTTGGAGATCCAGTCGATCCGAATCCGACCGATTGTGATTAAGAATCCTCACCAGGTCTTATCTCGCAGCGATAAGGGTGGCAAAATCCAACTACTTTTCCACCCTCATCGCGTCCGCAGATAATCTCCTGGCTGCCTTGTTCAGGGTGACTCGCTCCCTACTGAACCAAGAGGTGAGGGAGGAATCCTTGCAGGGTCGAGCCGAGGAATTCGGTCAATATCTGTTGGATAAAATCGCTCGGATTCGAACCGGCCTGGACTCCAACTGGGCAGAGTTGGAAGAACAGGACATGGACAGTCTTGTCGACGTCATCTGGGAGGAATTTGATCCTGTGACTCCTAAGGAAGTGGACAGGATTATGAGGAGGTTGAGCTCCTCCACATGCTTACTGGACCCGTGCCCTTCCTGGCTGGCTTATGCGGCTCGAGAGGGGACACGAGGCTGGTTCCTGGCGGTCATCTCTGCTTCTCTGAGTGAGGGTCACTTCCCCACCACCTTGAAGGAGGCGGTGGTGAGACCTCTCCTCAAGAAGCCCACCTTGGACCCATCCTCATTGAATAACTTTCGTCCAGTCTCCAATCTTCACTTCCTTGCTAAGGTTGTTGAGAGCGTGGTGGCGCAGCAACTTCCTCAGGTCCTGGATGAAGCGGTTTATCTAGACCCGTGCCAATCGGGCTTCAGGCCAGGCTACAGCACGGAGACGGCATTGGTCACTCTGATGAATGATCTCTGGAGAGCCCGGGACAGGGGCCATTCCTCTGTCCTAGTCTTATTAGACCTTTCGGCAGCTTTCGATACCATCGACCATGGTATCTTGCTGCGGCGCCTCAGGGGACTGGGAGTGGGAGGCACGGTTCTGCGTTGGTTCTCCTCCTTTCTCCAGGGTCGCTCGCAGTCGGTGCTGGCAGGGGGACAGAGGTCGACCCCGAGGCCTCTCGTTTACGGAGTCCCTCAGGGGTCGGTCCTCTCGCCTCTCCTGTTCAACATCTACATGAAACCGCTGGGTGAGATCATTCATAGCTTTGGAGTAGGGTACCATCAGTATGCTGATGACACCCAGCTTTTCATCTCAACTCCAAACAGCATCAGTGATGCCCTCGACGTGATGTCCCGCTGCCTGAAAGCGGTCCGGGAATGGATGGGGAGGAACAGGCTTCAACTGAACCCGGACAAGACTGAATGGCTGTACGTACCGGCAAGCCAGGATACTCAGAGCATCCCACCCCTTAACATCGGGGGTGAGTTACTACCCCCTGTTGATAGGGCCCGCAACCTGGGTGTCCTCCTAGACTCGCAGCTATCCCTGGAAGATCACATAGGAGCTGTGACCAAGGGGGCCTTCTCCCGGGTTCGACTAGTGCGCCAACTACGACCCTATCTGGACCTGGATGCCTTACGTACAGTCACCCATGCCCTTGTGACCTCTCGCCTAGACTACTGTAACGCTCTCTACATGGGGCTGCCCTTGAGATCCACTCTGAAGCTTCAACTGGTGCAAAGTGCGGCGGCATGGACACTTTTAGGGGCCTCCCGATACTTCCATATCACACCTCTCCTCCGTGAGCTGCACTGGCTTCCGGTTGCCTTCCGAGTGAAATTCAAGGTGCTAACAATGACATACAAAGCCCTACATGGCATGGGTCCAGACTACCTATGGGAGCACCTTCTGCCAATGTCAACACCCCACCGTTCTGTGCGCTCCCACAAGGAGGGCCTCCTCAGGGTGCCACCGCTCAAGGAATGTCGGCTGGTGGCCCCCAGGGGGAGGGCATTCTCAGTGGGTGCGCCAGCCCTCTGGAACTGCTTGCCAACTGAAATCTGGATGGCCCCCGACCTCCGCACCTTCCGGCGCGACTTAAAAACTTACCTGTTCCAGCAGTCCGGCCTGGCCTGATAGCTCTAATTGGGGTCCCAGTTTGTTTTGACTATTGTTTTTCAGTATTGTTTCAATCTGTATACCCACCTTACTCTGTACACCGCCCCGAGTCCCTCGGGAGTAGGGCGGTTTATAAAAACAAACAAATAAATAAATAAATAAATAAATAAGATTTTACTGAATGTTCATCAAATATTGGAATGAATTAAGTAAATTTGTCTAATTCTGAGGGATTATCTGCTGTGATGACTCTCTGCTCTTCTGACATAACCATTGAGTATTTTGATTTATACTTATAAGGTGCAGCAATTTAGGAAACTCCCATCCTGTAACAGGTCACAACAAAGTTTGAAAAACCATCCACCCTTTTGCTAAATAGAGATATTTCTTGATTCCTTATAGCAGCAGAATAAAATGTAAGAAGTAACTATTTGCATATAATGAAATGTTAAACATGGCTATAATATCCATTATTCTGTGCTATACTATTCCATTCTAGCCTATTTTGTAGATTACAAATACATCTTGCTCTCATATAGATATTTTTAAACAGTAAGAAATGGTGCTGTGCCACATATAAACTGTTTTTTTTCTTGCCAATCTAACATACCATATTTATTTATTCATTTACTGTGTTTTCCCAAAAATAAGACTGGGGTTTAGATTATTTTTTGCTCCAAAATACCCATTAGGACTTATTTTAAGGTGATGTCTTATTTTTTCATCACAAGGCCTATGGGCCAAATCTGGCCCATGATGGGCTGTTATCTGGCTAGTGGGGCCACCCTGGAGATGGTGAGAACCCAGCCCACACCACCCCAGCCCTGGCCAAGCACTCCGCTAGTGCACGCACAAGACATGGTGAGTATGCAAGGGCCAATGATGTCCAGCAGCAGCAGCAGCCCTCCAGCCCCTTGGCTGGCACACTCTGGGGCTACGCAGCCTGTGCAGTGCAGGTGCTGCTGTTGGTGCTGCTGCCACAAGACGAGGCAGGTGGCAGAGTTGGGGTGGTGTCACACTGCAGACCCTGCATGCAACTGTCCAACCTCATCCTCAAGCTCTACCATACATGCAGGATGAGACTCCTGCCTGCCTCCCCACCTGCGATGTCCTTAGCTTGTCCCACATGTGGATGGCTGCGGGTGAGCATGCAGGGGCTGCGGTGGCATTGCATCACCCTGACCCATGACCTGCCTTTCCTTGTCTTGCAGCGGCAGCACCAGCATCAGGCAGAGGCACAGGGGACACACACAATCTGGCCTGCCAGATGCATCGCACAGCTATGTGCCCCATCATAGGCACAGGCAAACAAAGACAGATGTTAGCAGAGAGTTGGCAGGTGGTTGCATGGTACATCTGGATTGTGTGCCTCTCTCCCACACCTCTGCCTCTGCTTGCTGCTTGGAGGGTCAGCCCAGTGGTTGCAGCACTTGGACTCACCTGTCTTGCATGGGCTGCACAACCCCAGAGCGCGCTGGCCAAGGGGCCAGCAGGTTATGGTTGCTGCTGGACACCGTCAGCCCCCGTGCACTCGCCGCCTCCTGTGTTGCAACGGACATACAGTATTAAATGAATCCATGTGACGATCTTAACTGGGGCTCATTTTTGGGGTAGGCTTATATTACGAGCTGAAAAATCATGCTAGGGTTTATTTTCTGATTGAATCTTATTTTCTGGGAAACATGGCATTTATATAAATATATATATAGTTTATCCTGCCTGAATCTTTTTCACAAATAGCTCAAGGCAGCAAACATAACCAATACACCTTTCTCCTCCAATTTGGTCCACACAATAACCCTGTGAGATGAATTGGGCTGAGAGAGAGTTACTGGCCCAAGGTCACCCAGCTGGCTTTGATGGCTATGAAAGGACTAGAACTCACCATCTCCAGGTTTCTAGCCTGGTGCCTTAACCACTAGACTAGTGATGGTGAACCTTTTAGAGACTGAGTGACCAAACTGCAACCCAAAACCCACTTATATATCATTGGGTGCCCGGTGGGCATGGCCAATTGGGTGGGTGTGGCTGCAGTGGTAACGGCAGACTGGGTGGGACTAAAATGTTCAATCAATCAATTCCAACTTTGCAAGATCTTTTTTTTCCCCGTGAGAAGTTGAAATTGATTGATTGATTGAACCTTTTTTTTGCATACGGCAGTGGAGGCCTAAACTGAAAAGGTTTTATAAAACACAGCTGAAGGCCTAGGACTGGGGCAACGGCACGCATGCCCATAGAGAGGGCTCTGTGTGCCACCTGTGGCACGCATGCCATAGTTTCACCACCACGGCACTAGACCAAACTGGCTTATATGTAGTCCTTTTTTAAAAAGCTGTTGAAATATTGGCACTTTTTTGTCTCTACCAGGAACACCTGGATAATGTTTAATGATCCCATAAAGTGAGTTATAAACAGCATTTGAATTAATTCTAGTGCATGATCCCCCTCACTTCAATTCAATAAAGAAAAGAAAAATTGAGGGAACTCACTTGAAAATTATGGACATTCTGAAATTATTTCCATTTGACTATGATTACTATTTAGTTAAACCACAAAAATATTGATATTATATAGACATAAATTTTATAATAAATTAAAAGTAGCTTTTCAAGAAAGCATTTTATAAGGTGACTTTGAAGATATATATAATTATTTATCTGAACACAACACAAACCAAAGGCAAGCGTGTTTTCTGATATAGGAATAATATACCCATTGAGTCCCTCGGGAGAAGGGCGGTTTATAAAAACAAACAAACAAATAAATAAATAAATAAATAAATAAATAGGATGAAATTGTTTGGGGGAAAAAAGTATAGTATTTAATCTGGGATAGACTCATCTATACCAAAATTCTTGTCCACCGATGACGTATGGCCAATGCTCTTCTGACATAAGAACCTATGAAATACTAGGCACTTACTGGATTGGGTGGTATTTCCCAAATGGCAATTTTAAGCCAAGTTAGGCTAAAATTGGGACAATTCTCATAGAATCTACCAAGCACTGAATACTCATCAGTAAATAAGTTGTATGAATTTCTGAATATTTTAATTTTGATATTTTTCCAAATATCCCATAAGTTTATCAACATACTAAAGCATATGTCCTATAACAATTAAGAACCCATTATAAAAACAGACTAATAAATTATTACTTGTTATTTTTATTGTCTGTATTTATTGTTTTATATTGGTTTTATATTTTGATTAATTGTAAGCCACTGAGAGTTGCCTTTGACAAATGGGCAGCATATAAATTTAATAAATAAATAAAATGTACTGGAGATAAAGCATGGAACTCAATACAGCAATTGGATACTCTGGGTTTTTTTTTTCTTTTCAAAAAAGGGAGAACACTGTGAATAAGGTAACATTATAAAAGGTACATATTTTAAAGCAGCCTAAAATTGTATTCATGTCCTTCAGGGACAGCAGTTCATTGTATGAAAATATGACAATCTAGCATATATTTTAGAGTTTGCACATGCAATATACTCACATTGGGAAGGAGAAAACATTTATGGCTTCCTAGTATACTCACATGGTATCACTATCATAGACCCTATTGTAGGAAAAAATGTAATGACTGAAATGACTTTGAAAATAAGGGCAACTGATCCATACCTTAAATTTTAGATTCTGTAGTAACTGATAAACTACAATTATGGATTGTAAAAAATGTAATATATTAGATCTTCTCAAAATTGATAAACTAACTGTCTCATGCATTTATACAAATATACTGGCTTTTAAAAAAGTGCCATGGTTTTGAAATAAAAGTTGTTGATATTAAAATATAGGGTTTTTTATCTTCAAGAGAAATGTAAAATACTTTTTTTTTCTTTCTGAGTTAATTTGTAGTTTTTTTTTCTTGTTGAAAGAAATATACATGGGAGGAAAAAAATCAGGTTAACCTGAAGAATCCATATTAGAAGAGAACATTCAAACTTGATATCTATGTCAGAAACAAGCAGGCTTTCCTTCTAAATTTTTTTGTCAACAGCATGGCGATATCCTTGCTAACCTTATTTGGCACCAGTGAATAATTAGATACACAGGGGTGTGACTCCAATTGAAGGTGTTGGCACTGTAGCACTATGTGAAAATGTTAACTATGAGGTTAACTCCAATTTTCTCTTCTTTAATTGAATGCACATGGTACTAATGAGGTAACCTACTGTTCCTTGATAGCACTAATTAGCTAAGAGGAGAGTATACTCTCACACTGCAATTTAAACCTAAAAATAAGGTTGAGATATGCTAATTGCAGGCAATTTAAAACAGCACAAATTGTAGTACTAGTCATAATAAGGAAAACTGACTGCTTTAAAGCTATGCAGCTGTAACTTAGCTTAAAATCAAAACAAAACAATCCATATAATTTTAGAATGATTTCACAAGATGTCCAGAAAGTTGTTTCAAAATTAAATTATTTAGTAACAATGGTACAATACCTTTTGTATTTTATCCAATAATGCTTTATTAATTTCCCTTTATTGTAAATTAACAAAGTGGAATTTCATAAACAATAGAAGATTAACCTCATAACTGCTAGACATCTTAGCTGGAATAATGCCAATTATTTTAAATTCAGATCATAAGGATCAATTAGCACAAAAGTGAGCATTTATCTCAAAGTAATATATATTATGTGTGGGGTGGAATGGGATAGTATAAAATACAGATATAAAAAATAGAAACAATATATGAATTCTAATAGTTTTCAAAAAAATAACATACTTTAGAAAATGTGATTTTCAGCCACAGTACTGCATAAGTACTTTTCCTATCATAACTTTCAATAAATTGCTTAGCAAAATTGTAATGAAGTGAATAATTTGGCCACTGAGTTGTACAGCACACCGATACAGTTAGTGGTAATGTTGACAATTTTTGGTCTTTTGCCATATTTGAGTTCACAGAATGTAAACACAACCATTTTTGCCAGGTAATATACCACTTGTCAAGCATAAGCTCCAGATAGGATTGTGTTTCCAATTATAATTACTCCTGAATACAGGTGTGAAAATATATGCAAAAGGATTTTTTTTAAAAAAGGAGCATTCCATTCTTTTAATGTAGCCACAAGTGGAAATTTAAGTTTTTTTCCATTTTATCTATAATTTTGTCATTTGAAGATATCTACAGAGCTGAAGAAGCTTCTTGGATGAGAAGTGAAATGTCTTCAAAGAAAATCAAGACTAGATTGCTACAGTTCTCCACTTTTTTGCTAAAATGGATAAATGGCTCCCTACATACACACTGTTCTTTTCTTGGTATATTTCCTAAATTGGGATATAATTAACAATCAGAGGGGAGTGATTTATTTATTATTTTATTTACTTCATTTATATCTTTTTTATTTTTTATAAGCTCAACATGGCGAAACTCCTTCCTCCTCCTATTTTCCCCCACAACAATCCTGTGAAGTAAATTAGGTTAAGAGAGTGACTGGCCCAAAGTCACCCAGCCTGTTTTTCATGTTCATGTCTGTGGCAGAACTAGAATTCACAATGTCCTGGTTTCTAGCATGATGCCTTAACCACTAGACTAAACTAGCTCATTCAACACTGAGCACATAATAAATCTAAACAGTATGATAGGGCCACTGCTAGAACCAACAAGTGCGTACAACTTGGAATAATGATGCAAAATATTTTAATTTACATTAGTGTGTTTCATTGAGTGAGGCATCATGGTGCAATTGTTCAGATTCTTCCAACCTGGAACTATCCTGTCCCAGGCAGAACCTTTCTGACTTCAGTATGTTTCTTGAAACACCTATAAATAGCCTAACCAAAATTCTTTTATACTATTACACAAATCCTGCAAATTAGAACATTTTGTGGAAGCATCTCTTTTTGAATAGTTAAAGCATCTCTCCCTGCCTCTCCCCCCACTCAAACAATTGCTTTGGAGTTGTTCCAGTCTGTCTCTGCATGCAAAAACTGCAGCTGCTTTAATGGTTTGAAAAGGAGCACTAACAGTGTGCTCCAAACAGCCTTTTTCAAATGATGTTCACGGGCCTAATTTATATACAAATAGGCCAGCTTTACTCTGAAGGTCACTTTTTATTTTTAGTAATAGAAAGTTTTAGAACTCTTATATTATCAAGGGAATATGAAAATCTCTTGGTGATACATGATTTAGGACAAAAACAAAACAAAACCAATTCTGGACCTCTGAGAAAAATAGAATTAACCTTGTATTTGAAATCTACATCTCAGTGGAATATAACATTGTCTTCATGGGATACAGACAAATTAAATTAAACAGATAATGTCCCAACTCAAAATATTTGGCCTATTTAATACTCTCTAAAAGGTAACCTTAAGATAGAAAAAGTAAGCGAATTAATACTTAATTAAAATGTTGGACTAGAATGGAGAAACTTCAAGTTACTAATAGTCTTGAACCTGTTACTATATTTCTGACTAATATATGTCACAGGCTTGCTCTGAAAGCTCTAATGAAGAATATTTGCATAATGCCTGATATCTATTACATTTATACAGAGGTTCAATAGATCTTATTGTAAGATAAATTGTACAGGAGTACAGCCTCAACTTAAATTGCAGATTTAAATTGCTATTCATTTAAATCTCCTGTTCTTTTCATATACATAGAGAGAGGAAGAACACTGTTTACCTGTTTTAGATTAGATAAAGTGTGAATCCCTAGCTGGGAAAAATAATGTATCTTTGCCCTGATTGATGAAACCTGTGATTTTCAGAGATAAACTTTTTTAAAATTGTAAACTTTCTACCTTGAGCTGGCAGACAACACAGACACTAACTTCAAGAAAATCAATTTCATAATATTCTGTTCAAATCCCATAATTCCCTCATGATAAAATAACACAGATAATATCCTGATTTCATTTATTGGTATAGATCAGGGCTTTTCAACCAGTGGCACAGGTACCACCTGTGGCAAATTGGCACCTGGAAGGTGGTACACGACCATCCTAGAAAAGTGGTAGCAGGGGAGGGGAATGGCAGCACCGCACAAGCCTGAGTGAGAGATGGCTGGAGCTGCAGGGCTGTCAGGGCTCAGTGGAAGTGCCAGGATCAGCACCAGGCTCCAGCTGGAGCTCAGCGCTGAACCTGGCGCTTTT
Source organism: Vipera ursinii (assembly GCF_947247035.1). NCBI lineage: Eukaryota > Metazoa > Chordata > Lepidosauria > Squamata > Viperidae > Vipera > Vipera ursinii. The sequence goes on from NC_139515.1 coordinate 29,962,231, forward strand.
GAGCCCAGAAGAAGCACTGATCAGGTGGAGTGTTGCAGCATCTCCAGGGTCTTGTGATTTACATTCAGATGCTTGGCAACTGATTCATGTTTATGATGGTCACAGTGTCCCAGGGTCATGTGAAGTGACCAAAACCTGCTGCAATCACCCAGCAGATAGGGAAGTAAAAAACAAACAACCCCCACTCCACCCCCACTGCCAATCCTCAACAGAAATGCTCACAACAATGAAAACCTCGGACAGGAGGAAGAACGCCACTGGACAGGCAGGCAGGTGTCTTGATTGGCTGTGGCTTGGGAGGCACTTTTTTCAGTGCCATTGTAAATTCAAACAGTCACTAAGTGAACTGTTGTAAGTCGAGGACTACCTGTACATCACTTTTTTTCCTTTTTTTGGGGGGGTTATCAGGTTTTTCACACCTTGCTAGGTGACTGGTGGTACTCGGATGTTGGCATATTCTAAAAGTGGTACAATGGGTAAAAAGGTTGAAAAGCCCTGGTATAGATCATCTCATCATTCATTCTACTGAATGTTTGCTTTTAACAATTCAAGATTCTAGATTTAAGTATATAGGCCAATCCATAGGGAAAGCCTCTAGAGCAGGGGTGTCAAACTGCAGGCCCATGGGCCGGATGCATCATGTGGAAGCCATGCCCACCCCATTGCCAGCAATGGCAAAACCGTTCTGATACTTGTGCAATGTCACGTGATGTCACGAGTTTGACATGTCTGCTCTAGAGCATAGCTTCTGGAATTCTTTCCAATCCTTTACTAGTAACAGCCATAGGATATTACTGCATGGCACAGGACCAGCTTATCTGTGGGACCTTTGCTCCCTGATTATATCTATCTGTTGTATCAGTCTGGCAGGAGAAGCATATTGAGCCATGGTGGCACAGAGGTTAAAGTGCAGCAGTACAGGCAAACTCTGCCCATAGCCTGGAGTTCAGTTCTGACAGGGCTTAAGGTTGACTCAGCCTTCCATCCTGCTGAGGTTGGTAAAATGAAGACCCAGATTATTGGGACCAATATGCAAATAATGCTTGTTTTTTGTAAACCACCCAGAGACTGCTGTAAAGCATTATGGAGTGATAAATAAGCCTAAATGCTACTGCTATTACTAAATGCCCTAATGAAGTTTCCATCTACTGAAGAGATGTGAGAGATTAGCCTTTTCTGCCATGGCACCCACCTTTGGAATATCATACTCCCTTCCCTCCATGGTGAAGTTTGCCCCAACACATGTGACTTTCTGGAAATACCTAAAAACATTTTTCTAATAGGCCTAGAGAATCCCCTGACAATAGGAAGTCTGCATGCTGGTTGCATCATGTTTAATATCCTGATGTGTCTACTTCAATTAATTTGACAGTTCTTTGGAATATGTTTTAATTGTTGGTTACAATACCCAGAGAACCTCATGTGAGACAGGCAGCCATGCAAACAAAAAAAATAAATTTTATTCTATAGAAGAAAGTAATGTGTTATAATTGTGGTCTTTGTGTTTCTGTTCTATACACTGTGTTACATCAGTGTTATTTGTACATATGTGTACAAAGCATTAGGAGAGCTTCTTATATTCTGGGTCATATGATTATGAGGAAGGAATAGGGGCATAGAATATAGCAGATGCCAACATTCTAAGACAGTGACTGATTGCCTACATCTGCCATACAACCAGCAGAGGAAGTCTTTGCTGGCCCATTTTCAAATTCAACCTTCCTTGCTAGCTTTTTTTCCACAAAACAAATTTGGTCCTATTTTGTTTAGTTTAGGGAGAATCATTCTTTTGATAAACAGAATCCCAGCCTTCTTTACTTAATTTTTCTTGCAACATTTGGTTAATTTGGGAAGAAAAGATCAGTAAAGTCAATTTTACTTACAGTGTTGTGCAAGCAAATTGACTAGGTGTGTTTCTCCAGTTTTTCCATCTTCTTCGTTTTCCATTAGGCCTTAAACAATTTTGACTTTAGGGAACAAATTGAGGTCAGTAATATAGCCTATATTTTAATAGCAGAAGATTACAGATTCATTTGCTAACACTGCAGGTTGCTTGGATTACTGGAGGAACATGGAAGAAGGGCCAATATTTTCACTCAATATAAAGACTTTGCTATGATGAATGAAGGTGAATATACATGTCCCAGGATAATGTTGCAGGATCCAATCTGGGTCCATAATCTCTGGTCCCTGTAACCAACCCAGATTGGATCCTGCAAATTTGCTATGAGATCTGAAAAGCTAATCTAAATATCTCATTTTCAGAAAGTTCTTATTTATTTATTTTATTTATTTATTTAATTAATTAGATTTCTATACTGCCCTATTCCCGAAGGACTCAGGGCGGTTTACAGGGCAGCATAAAATACAATATAAAAGATAATATAAAATTAAAATAAATTAAATTAATTAAGCCCAACAATTAAAACAATATTTAAAAAGCTAAAACCCCTTCAGTCCAGGCCTGATAAATAAAAAAGCCAGGTTTTCAGGTCCTGGCAAAATGAACGCAGATCGGGGGCGGTCTTAGAACAGCCTTCTTTCCAGATGCCCTCTGGAATAAAGTTCCTCCAAGATCCAGATGGCACCTACTCTGCTGGTGTTTTGAAGGGCCTTAAAGATGTTTTAGCTTCTTCCTATATTTACTTTTCATGGTAAATACGCACATGATATTTCACCAGCAACTATTGAAACCAAATGCATGTTTCAAAATACATAGCCATAGATCTAACATCATCAATTACTGTATCATAAATCTATATATGTTTATGTTCCTGAATTGTAAAAGAATTTTGCCAACATTTTAGAATGCTTCAAATGCAATCTCTCTGATTACAATCTAATATAAAGAATAAAAGTCAAGATCAGTTATTTAGTATTACATTATTTTTCAAATTATATTGTCTTGCTGCTGGTACTTTGAAACATTACAGTAATTGGAGTGATGAACTTTCAGTTCTAATTGCTGCAGGACAGTTTTTATATCAATTAGCTTTATCCACATCACTATTTAACCTAACTGTAAGCAATTTTTTAAACAACACAGAAGAATAACTGGCTATCATACCATACCATCTTGTTTTTTTACCTTCATATACTTGTAGAAAGCTTTACACATATTCCCACCTATACTTTTCTACAGATGCTTACATCTGAGAAATAAGCATGCATATGGGGCTAAACAAAGCATAGTTCTGGAATATACAGTTCAATATTTTCTGCATACCGTATTTTCCGGCGTATAAGACGACTGGGCGTATAAGACGACCCCCTACATTTCCTGTTAAATTATAGGGTTTGGGCTATACTCGCCGTATAAGACTACCCCTCTTCCAATGCACACCAAATAAAAATTAAAAAACATCAGATTTGATTTTAATATGGTAATTTTAATTCAAATGCTTATGAAATGCAGGTACTTAGTAGGACACCTGTCACTTATAAACACAAGGCTGTTTGTCATCAAACATGTAAACATAAAACAGTGCAAGTGGATTAATAATAATAATAATAATAATAATAATAATAATAATAATAATAATAATAATAATAATAATAATAATAAATGTTGGAAGGGACCTTGGAGGTCATCTAGTCCAACCCCCTGCTCAGGCAGGAAACCCTATACCATTTCAGACAAATGGCTGTCCAGTCTCTTCTTAAAAACTTCCAGTGTTGGAGCATTCACCACTTCTGGAGGCAAGTTGTTCCACTGGTTAATTGTTCTAACTGTCAGGAAGTTTCTCCTTAGTTCTAGGTTGCTTCTCTCCTTGACTAGTTCCCATCCATTGCTTCTTTTTCCTGCTTTCAGGTGCTTTGGAGAATAGCTTGGCTCCCTCTTCTTTGTGGCCGTCCCTGAGATATTGGATCACTGCTATCATGTCACCCCTCACCCTTCTCTTCATTAAACTACACATACCCAATTCCAGCAACCGTTTCCTATTTTCCTAATTCACTTTTTCACTTTTCCTAATTCACTCTAAAGCTTTCCCTGTGCAGAGCCTTAAGTAACACCAGCTGCCTGCAATTAGTGCAGGTTCTCATCCCACCAGGCTCAAGGTTGAGTCAGCCTTCCATGTTCTGAGGTAGGTAAAATGAGGACTCAGATTGTTGGGAGCAATAAGCTGACTTTGTAATAATGCTGCTTGGGGGGGGGGGTGAAAGCTCTAATAAGCAGGCATATACATAGAATGAAGGCTATTGCTAAGCACATTGATTTGTGCTTTAAATTGTAAGCCGCCCTGAGTCTTCGGACAAGGATGGGATATAAATGGGATTTTTTTTAAAAAAAAGACCAAATGAGAGATCTGCTCCAGGTTTTCCAGCCAGCCTGCCCAGTTCCTGAGTCAAATGTGTCCTTAGAGCTGGCTACGGCATTCCCCACCTGCCTTTCAAGTTGCTCTTGCATTCCCCACCTGCCTACAGCTGCTCTTCAACTTTAGAAGGAAAGACGCCCAGACCCCAGCCTGTAAAAAATCACAGACTGCAGCTTCTAATCCAATTGGTCCCACTTTCCCTGTGCAGAAAAAATGGAAGATCCACTCCAGGTTTTCCAGCCAGCCCTGTCCCTAAAGTTTCAGCACCCGGCGTATAAGACGACCCCTGACTTTTGAGAAGATTTTCATGGGTTAAAAAGTAGTCTTATACGCCGGAAACTACGGTATATTACATTAAGCATCCAATTAAAACAAAATAGATTCTTAAGTCTGTGTTGCCATAATAAGTAAAGTCAGTCAAGCTCAATGAAAACTGAATGTTGAAAAATGTATGAAGATTTCATTGCTATGCTTAGCAAATTTCAAAAAAGTACAATAGTATTTCCATATAGCATTTACTAAACAAATCACTACAAAAATGTCAAAAATCAGAGGTTTTATTTTATATATATGTTTATTATCCAATAGTAGCTTTCAAGAATAAACCTAATTTCCATTTAAAATAAGAGTTTGGCCTACTCTTTAAAAGCATGGCGATAAACACACCAATTTGACAATTACATCAATATAGATATTTGCATAATCGGCCTTCTACACCTGTTTTTAATTTGAAGCAGCTGCAGGACAAATCACATCACAATAATCTGAATGGGTAACTGGTTGTACACTCTAATTTATGCACTCTAGCATTTTCCCTGAGGGTTACTTTTAAAGCAGCACAAGACACCCTTTCTCTCTTTCCTTTTTTGGTGGAATTACTTATGTTTAGCAACAATAACAATGCAATAATATGTTTAGTTTCTTCTGACAATGGTCATTTTATTAGTTTAAGAAATATTAAACTCAATATTAATACAGATTATTAGGCAAATGTACCTCCTACAAACTATATTCAAGTAATAAAAAGCCAAACCATGTAGATGAAAAATGTTCACATGCTATTTACAGACAAAATTTTAATAAGCTACAATGTAACATCTTACAATCTGCACCATTATTGACACAATCTCTGTTGGATGTTTTATATGCAATCTGCATTGGATATTTTATATGACTGCCTTTTGCAATTATTTATTTTTAATTGTGAGCATTTAAATTTAAACTAGTGACCTTTAGAACAATGAAATTCATCACTGACCAATGATCATAAATTAATTTTCCTTAGCATTAGAACTGCTGGGCAGACTCTAATATGATTCCATGAATAGTTTATATTGTGGGCAAGCACAATATCAGTTTGCAATTCAGCAAAGCAGCCTGTATTTTCTCAAGTTTTCATGAGTCTGAAGAAAACATGCTGCTGCCTTAAATAATGTTAAATCCTTTCCTGACCTTCCTCCTTCCTACAGATGTGCTGATAATGAGCACTGCTATCATCCTCAGCCAATATTATCTTGAGCCATTCTGAAAGTTGCAATACCAATAATAATAACTCAGGCCATGCCTATCAAACATCAGAAACATCTACCAGGCTATCCCACCCCCTTTACATGGATGATCTGAAGCTGTATGGAAAAACACCAATTGAAATAGAGTCATAATTTAATAGTGTGCATATATACAGCCAAGATATTGCAGTGGAGTTTGGACTGGACAAATGTACCATGCTTACAAATGTACCATGCTCAACATTAAATAGTGAAAACTGAAGAAATCAAGAGGCCCTATGTAAATGACATCAAAAATCTGGATGAAGATGATCACTACAACCACCTGGGCATTGTTCAAGTTAACAACATCAAGCACACTGAAGTTAAAAAAAGGTTAGAAGTGAATATATCAAGAGAATGAAGCAGAGAGAAGAGAAAGAATGAGAAAGGGCAACATAACAACTTGCAAATAGAAATAGAATGACTATGGCAAAGGAAAGCAAAATTACTGTCAATAGTAATAGAAGCCTTGGGTGCAATCTCAAAAGCACTACTGTCATTGAAAAAAATCCAGTCTGAACATCTGGCTGACTGTGCAATCAATCATAATAAGAACAGGCTTTATAGTGGTGAGTATCCAACATATGGGAAAAAATATCCTTCCAGTAGAACAAAAAGGAAATAAAAGGAAAAGCAGTGGTACAAAAGATCAACTTCTGATTTGTTTTGAGAGACTTCCAAATGCCAAAAAAAACCCCATTTACATATTCCCTTGGTTGATTATAAAAAGGCGTTTGATTTATTATCTCATAGTTGGATCCTCAAATGTTTGGAAACAGCTGGTGTCAGTAAAAACAATAGAATATTTATAGAAAAGATAATGAAGCAGTGGAAGACTTGAATTGGTTGTTGGACATGAAAGACATGGGCTTGTCAACATTAAAAAGATATCATCTAGGGCAGGGCTTTTCAAACTTTTCACAGATTGTACCACTTTTAGGATATGACAATATTCGAGTACCACCAGTGTTTAGCAAGGTGTCAAAAACTTGACTTAAAAAAAGGGAAGGGAATTTTGGGTTTTACTAATTACATTGATTTTTGTTATAGAAATAGCTTGTTTATAATAATATGGAAAAGTAAAAAGTTGAGGTTCGATGTTAATGCTTCAAAAAAGGAATATTTCTGCTTTGTTCCCAGTTTATGGAGTGCCACATTGTTAAATTATTTTAATGATACAGTATTGGTTTCAAATTCCGATTTGATCATAATGATATTGTTTTTATTATATTTTGTACTTAATTTTTTAAAGCAGGCTCCTAAATTAACATGTACTTTTTCATTTTTATTTTTAAGCATGTTGTATATTTCTGTGTTGGTATTTTATTCGCAAAGAACATTGTTTACCTCAACTGTCTGAGGGAGTCATTAACCCATTGGCCATAATTTTAGAGAGTCACATAATTTGGGAGGGGGGTGAAGGACTGCTTTGTGCAATGCTGTAATCAGGTAATTCCCGAAGGCTGGAACTTAGGCAGGAACAGATGAGAAAGTCACTTAGCCCCATCTCTCAACAAGGAACACTCCTTCAGCCCCAGATTTGGGCAAGTCATCACTCCCAAGGCAACAAGGCACATGCGCCTTGAGGTCTAGCAATTTAAAAGGTGGTAGAATGCGAGCCGGTTTGTGATTGTGTCCACACATAATTCACCACTGGGGGGGGGGCAGAAGCAGAGATGCGGCTTCTCTTTGAGAAGGCAAATGAGCTGCTCTGTCTCTTTACCAGGTACTTCAGCAACACATGTGCTAGTATATCTGAGCCTCCTCCTATAAAGTCAGTTCACATGTTTGTTTTTGCTCTTTTTCAAACCCTGGGCATCTCCTGGAAAGTTGGGGCTGCTTTCCCTTACTGGAAAGAGTCTCCTCCTTCAACTCCATCCGGCTTTGCAGTCAGTTCGCGACTGGGAAGGTGAATTGTTAAAGAATCCCAGCGCTCTGACAGCTTTCCTTGAGAAGCTGGCCCCTACTCTCAGCTCTGGCAGGTTTGCGTGGAGGATCTGGGGAGGCCAGCATCCCCAGTGCCTTCTCCCTCCTCCTCCTCCTCCTCTGGCAGCTGCTGTGGAGGAGAGTGGGTGGTTGTGTTGGGGACAAGTGAGAAGTATTTTAGAATAGGACATTGTTGGCAGTGCTCACTCCATTTGAGATATCACAAGCACATTACCATAAAGTTATTTTGCTTGATCATCGTAATCTCGGCTCTTTTAGAAAATCTTAGGCTTTCGTCTCTGGAAAGGAGTGGGGCTGCAGGAGGTATGAGTCATATATTAATCACGGAGTTTATTTTGGTTGAATTTGCTGCAGAAATCTCTGGTGCTCGATCTGCTCAGGATTCCAAGTTTTGCTACTTCAGTTCCTATAGTTACTTTCAACCTGGAGAAGTTGGGTTTGAGAGCTGTTCACTGGATATGGGGTGGTTGGGGGTGTAATGTTGTGGATAAATGAATGTTTACATAGCAGTAGCCCTTAGGTTTCTGATGCTACTTAATGATCGGTAATCTATTAGAATCTATTAGAATCCAGATGATCGCACTTCTGGGCTCAGCAGAAGTCCCAGGATCAGTGCTGCTTACCAAATGATTGGCACTTCTTCTGGGCTCAGCAGATGAGCCGGGATCAGCGATGCTTCTTCTGGAAGAAGTGCCGATCAGCTGAAAAGCAGCACTGATCCTGGCACTTCTGCTGAGCCCTGACAGCCCCGAAGAAGTGCTGATCAGCTGGAAAGCAGCACTAATCCTGGCACTTCCGCTGAGCCCTGACAGCACCGCTCAGGCTTGTGTGGTGCTGCCGCCGGTTCAGCTCATTCACCTCCCCTGCTACCACTTTTCTAGGATGGTCGCATACCACCTGCCAGGTGCCAATGTACCACAGGTGGTACGCACACCACTGGTTGAAAAGCCCTGATCTAAGGTGACTCATTAACATCCTTACTATTTGTTATTGCTATGATTCCACTTTCAGTGATTTTGGGGGAAAAAATCCTAGCTACTGAATGGCAAAAAATGCTAACAAAATCTCACATTTGCTTTACATGGATGATCTAAAGCTTTATGGAAAATCAGAAATTGAAATTGATTTGATGATTGACATTTTTAATATATTTTAATTTTGTGTTCAAATGGAGCTACACCACACACGTGGAACCATCCCCTCTCCCAACCCCCACTGCAAAGTCAGAAAGGTTGGAGACCACTGCCATAAAGCATTCCTGCCCATTGTAAATAGTTGTATTGCACACCTCCACAGTCATATGACTGCATGTTGGATATGTTAGCTTTACATTCTCTCATGGCATTCCATGGTAATGTGATCGTGATTCACAATGTTTCTTGTTAGTTTCTAGTGTTTTTTGCTGGTTTCTGGCAAAAAAAAATCCATTCAGATAAATAGGTCTGCCTAACAGCCACACATTAACAATTCTGAAAAAGGTCAAAAAAATATTTCTGGCCACATGGATGTCTCAACTTCTGACTGGAATGACTTATGAGTAAAATTTCAGGCTTAAGTACAGTCATTATGTCAAGGACAACCTGTAGTAGAATAGAAGCCAAAGAATTGGAAAAGATCACTAAATATCCAGCTCTGAAAATTGAAGTTGATTATGGCATAAATCAGAAGTGAGGTTTCCAGTGATAATTGGCACACTGAGTACCATACTAAAAAGCCTTGGACAATATTTGGAAAATCTGAGTATTGATAAAATTTTCATCTGTCAATTACTAAATGCCACACTGTTTGGATCTGCTAAAACTATGACATCATAGAATCTTGGGAAGAACTTCATGCGCATCAAGATCAACATCAGTAAGTTTGTCAGCTATCATGAATTTCCCCTCCTGAATAAAATCTGAATGGCAAAGTGACTGTAAGTCTCCAACCCAGTGGCTGTGTACCACATTAGTATGGACTCTACCTCTCCTGCCTTACCCCAGAGTTGAAGCAATTTTGACCATCCAGAAATGTGTTCCTCAAACATCTTTCATTGTTTGAAAAACACTGATTTAAAATGTATCTTGAATATACCCCCCAACTCACAATTAATCATTCTGATAAAATATCACTATATTTTACAGGATTTGGGTTATATAAGCTAGTTTATATTTTTTCTATGTGAAATCATAGATTCATCTATTTATCATTGACAATCAGGTTAATTCACCAGTTATACACAAAGAGGTATCTTTATTAGACATGGGAATAAGTAGATATTCATTTGATAATAATAATTCCTGAAACTGGATTTCTAGTTAATCTAAGAACCTGTAATCATGACTTTTAGTATCCAGTGTTGTATTCTCTCTGTCTCTCTCTCTTTCCCTCCCTCCCTTCCTATTGTAGCAACCCATGTATGCCTTTCGGCTTTCATCTGAGACAGTGCAGTAACACCAAAGTCAGGGAGATGTCAAGATTGCAACTTTAAGATAATGTGCCATTATCAGAAGTGTCAGTGTTTTTAGAGAGTGTTAACTTGCATTTGTACCTTATTTTATGTTATTTCACTTTAAGGATGTGCTCAAAAATCTTTGAAGAGTTCCCACTAATATTTCTACATCATCTGGTTACCCAATTTTCAATCTTCTAAAATTTTCTAACTTCATGTTCAGACTATTTGTGTAACTGCTTTTTAGAATCATACACATTTTTATAGTTTGCACTATTTAATACTTATTTCACTTATATATTTGCATTTTAAATTACCAATTGTAGTAATTTGGTACAATGTGATTTTAGCCTCTGTTCTTAAAGCTTATTTGCCAAATTTGATATTTATAAGTCAATAGGTGGTATACAACGATGAATATACATATACACATAAATTTATTTTTGTCCTATCTAGTAATATATACATCAAGTAATTAAAACAAAGATACTTTTAATTTATGTTAATTTATTTATCTTTAACTTATTTATGTAACCAGTGTCTGGAAAATGATTATGTAATTGAGTGTTCATACTATATAAACAAAAGCTGCTTGAGGCATCCAATGTTCCCTACAGCAGGATATTTATACAACATATTTAGTACACATCAGTATAACTGTTTGTTTTCAAAGTCATAATTTTATGACACGTGACTCCTAATACAGAAGTAACCAGCAAGACAAGAAGCTAATCTGCTGATGCTAATAGGCCAGACAGTTAAGTATTGCTATATCCATTTATGTAGGAAAAAGCTTCATTAAACTTAATGGGACTGACTTCTGAATATAAATGTACAGGAATGTACTGTAATTTCTTTGCTAAAAAGTAGCTACAGAACTGGAGATAACAATGATTCAGACATAAGAAAGTAAACTTAATGAACCAATAATTGTCCCCTGCCAAAATAGTTCACAAGAAAGATTTCTGGAATTCATTATTCAGAGTGTGTTAATCAGCCTGCAGCAGGATGAAGGTATAGGACTTCAGCTTAATCTAGAACTTGTTAGCAATTGGTTTAAGTGGGAAACATCCTGACTTCTGGATAAGAAATAGAGATGATCAAATCTGCATATGACAACATAGACACAAATTGATGATACTCAAGATTCAAGGACTCAAAAAGAGAAGCCAACAATAAATTCACAAATTAAAATAGTATATAATGAGTAAATTAGAAAGGGAACTGACCAGGCCTATAATCTAAAATATATAGATATTTTTATTAGGGCCAACAGAAATTATATAAATCTGCAGCAAGCTTTTGAATTTTAATTAAAATTTTATTCTAAAAAGATGTTATGTGTAGTTTTTCCTCATCATCTTTGAAAAGACATCATTATTTTTATAACAAATTAAAAATAAATAAAAAGTCTGAAAACCAGAAAAGCTATTTTTGATTATTGTAGATACCATTATTGACCCAATAATGTGACTTGTTCTAAGGCAGTTCTTGGTATCCTGACAACGGTATTTACAGTTGCATGATGTTCTATTTTAAATTTGCTATAAAAATAATACTGAACTAGACGGAGGGTACCATGAAGATCACAAGACTGGCAATTTCTTAAGTCTTTCCTACAAGAATTTTACCTGGGATGTTCTCCATGCAAAGCAAGCATTACATAGCCACCATACTTATTGTTTAATGCTACCTTAATTCATTGGCAAGATTTTAAGAAAATGCTGAAGAAAAATATTTTTAGTACCTTCAAATGCAAGAGCAGTCAGTAGTATATTTTAATGCTAGGCCTGTGCAAATTATTTGACAGGGCACTTCACATGAATATGTCTCCTCAAACCTGCAATATAGCAGTGTATGCTGGAAGGCTCTACAGAAGCATTTTGAGGCCCTCCCAACCTCATCTTAAAAGTATGTGCATACCCAGAAGACACTTCAACTGGCAGAGTTTCTTCATCATATGATTTGCATTGGAGGCTCATTACACACCATTTGAACATTTTATGAATATTAATTCTTCTTCCAAGAGCTTTTCCATAGGGTACGAGTTGTCTATTATATCGTATGTACAAAAAAAAATCCTCTGAAAACATAAAGAAAATCATTCATACACACATAAACTCTCTATTATACTATAATGTTACACGTTTGTTTACATTAAAGGTATATGCCACCCATCTCACTTATATTGTGTTATACTGCCTTGTTATTTGATTTTAAATTGTTTTAGAATTATTTGGAATTGGACGGCATCCATCAAACAAACTTTAAAATGTATATTTTATGTAGCTTTTGACTACATATATAGTATTTCTTATTCAGATTATGAGACTTAATTAAAATTGCCAAAACATCTGAAGAGTTTAAAAGAAATATTTCTATTCATAAATAGAATTTTAAATGTGGTGTATCCACAGGTTATGCCCATCTAGAGCTCTGGATTGTGAACTGATTAACAGTTTTTCAAAGTTTAACTTTAAGGCATAAACTCAATTATCTAAGAAACAGTGTTTCAGCTCTTCCAAAAATATGATAATTGTTCTACAAATTGATAAGTTGTCCTGGAAGGACAAATTCCAATACAAATCATTTTGTAAAATATTTTTTGGAATATTATCTCATTCCTCATTTGTTTGCTGATGAGGTAAATATAAAGTTTTATTAAAACTTTTATAAAGCAGTTTGCCAGATCATCCAATTTCTTCCAAACAGCAAAATTAAAAATACATAGGATAACATTTAATATTTTGATGGATTATGCTGATCCTTTTAGGCTATAATTTATCCCCTTACTTAGGGAGTAAGCCTCATTGACTTCAGTTCAACATGTTCAAGTAGAAAATTTAGATGACTGCATTGTCAGCTCACTTCACAACAGGCAGATTGATTCTAAAACTGAATACACTGCAGTAAGTGTAGTGGTATTTACTTTGTAATTTTTATAGTGCAATCTACCTACACTCTCAAGGCTATAATGAGACTGTGATACAGGATTACACTTCACATGTTGTGTCTGAATTTTAAATATTTGTTTTATATGAAAAAATATTTTAATGACATTATCAGAAAATAGTATTAAACCTGGTATTAAAAATATAATGCTATTTTAAGCGATCCATTGATTTGACTACATTACAAAATAGTAGAGATAAATATCACCTAAATGATGAACAATGATTTGCTTTCCATAGATAAATGTCAGAAATATTTAAACTCTGTGATTTATTAGCAACTTCCCCACTAAAGCTTACAGTTTAAACATATTTTAGGCTCAGATTAGAAATTATATTACTGCATGCACAGAAATAAAATAAAAAATATTATTTTTTACAAAAAGAAACTTATTTAAAAATAATATATGAAACTTATAAACAGAAATTCTGGCTAAAACTACAACAAACAATTGTACAATTTCAAAAATCACATGTTCATATTGTATTTGAAATTATCCTATAGTTGATGTAATTAGAGCAGGGTTTGCAATGATCAATTTCATTTCTTCAGGATTAGAACTCTGTAAAACATCTCCATTTTCTTGAAACAATCTTTTTACATTAGTTACTAAATGATTTGAAGGACTACTTAGAAATTTAAGAATATAATTTCATCATATAAATAACCAACAAAACATTTATTTATATTATTTATCCATTAATTTCATATTTATTTTATTAAATTCCTATACTTCCCATCACACTTGCGTCATTCATATTATAAATTCCTAATGTCAATTAATCAAGTTACTAAAATTTGTTACAAAAGGCTATTTTATGCACGCTTAATTACCTGCAGATAGACATCAAGATAAACCACAGTTTATCATGATAGTAAAGAACTATAGACAGATATGTACTCTTTTGCTTCAGTGCAGCCATAAGGAGAAACCAGAAACTTCTGCATCTCTTTGTCATTAATAAGTTTAGAATTCCACAAAAATTCCTCCACTATTCTTTGTTGAAACAAGCCAAGTTTATGAGTCATGTTTTTAAATTGATTTATGACAAACGTAGTAAAGATCAATTAAGGTTGTTGGATCTGTATGATATGGTAGATTGCAATCTATAGAAAAGTGAAAACTACTAAATATTCTTCAAAGCTGCATCATAATTATGGCGAGTGGGGGTGGGAAGAAATATATGAGTCCTTTTGATTCAATTACTTTTTCTAATCATGGTAACTATCTTTTTTTCTTATATTTGAACAGAGGCTTTTCTTTTTCTCCTTTGGTCTTTCTTAAACAATCTGTTATCCTGAGATAACAATTTCCAAATTCTTTTTAATCTCTTATTTGTTAAAGAGAAAATGAGAGGTTGAAGTAAGGGACCACTACAATATCTACATTTTACTGAGTATTGCAAATGCAACACTGGCAAAATCAGGGGCTCTTTACTCACATCTTTCATCGTGAAACAACAGCAAGGCTACCATCTCCGTTGGATAGAGTTCAGAGGTCCATAGAGCAACACAGTGATCTGTGAATGACCCAAGATAATCAGCAATGGAGCTTCCACAAATGCATGTATGGATCCACTGAAGTTATGTGGTAATTTTTATAGCATATGTTTAAACTGCTAACTTGTGTCCCTAAATCCTAATTATAATTCAGAATAATTATCTAATTTTGAATATTACAGTTATGGTTTTACCACATTTTCAGTATTCCTTGAAAAAAGTATTCACTTAGCTGTTATTTAATTTCAATGGTAGTATTATGTAATCAAATATCTCTGAGCAGCATTTTGACAAAACCCTATTCATTGTATGATTGGCTAAGGTAGCCACATGATTTATTCAAGAGAGCAGATAGATAATGATGCATAACCCAGGAGAAATAGTTATCCTAGGAAAATACAATACTTGCAGAAGTGATTTTTGGAGGAATTCTATGTGAGATTCAACCCTACCAAACTTGCTGATTTCATTCATAAGTCTCCCAATGTACTTGAAAAATATTTAATCTCCCTTAGAAAAATAGTATATTTTTGTGTCTCTTTTTGGCTTTAAAAATCGCCCTTCATATCTAGATATCATGATGATCATATCATGAGGATGGGATAAACATTTATCAAGTCTCCATAAAATAGCATTCAAATTGCATCAAGTTTCTCCTATATCTACCATTCCAAGCAACTGGTATTTAGGATTCCCCCCCCCCCGAAAAAAAAGACAACACTATCTAATTAGAGCTAACAAAGGGGCTGAAGGAAGTATCCAAACATTTTAAATGCTAGCACTTTGCAGCAGCATATGTATAATCTGTAATATTTCAAGTAGTCATTGATTTAAAGAAAATAAAAGTAGTATTTGCTCAAAGAAGTGTAATTGCAACAAAAATATTGTGCTTATTTAAAAAACAAACAAACCTAGAAATAAATATGGGTCATTGTGAGAAGAGCACTATTACTTTTATTGCCAAAAATACCTACATATTCATCTTAAGAAACATCAAGTGAGAAATTAATATTTGTTTCAAATAAAAGGTAGAAGTAACACATTAGCAATGCCTATTTTCATTGTTTTAATAAGCATCAAAAAGTTAATATCAAGCATTAATATAAGATTTAATCTTAGATTTTGTATATATGAACATGTACATTTGCTTCCTTTAAATATTATAAATATTTAATAATTTGTAAAGTTTATGAATTAATATGTGATAAAACAATCACATTTTTTCAGATTTTTAACATAATATTTGAAAAGAGAAAAGGGAGAGAAGCTAAATATATAATAAATTCAGGAAGATGCAGAATCTTCCTCTTTGCATATTTTAGATCCTTGTTTATTTCACTGTTGTAAATTTATCAGTTTAGTTTATGATAATAATGTGCACAACCTCCAGATATAGTATGCATAGAAAGGTTGTTGGCATAGTAGAGTGAAGATTGTTCTGCTTACATCTGTACAATTTTTTAAGCTACTACAAAGTAATTTAACAGAGATACTTGCTACTATATAATGATCTTTCTTAATTAGTTACATTACCAATCTGTAAGTATTTTGTTCACAAGCAGGACATTATAGATGTGAATAGTTATATAAATGTGTATGGGTGCTTTTCTTTAGAAATTATTCTTAAGATGTAAGGATGCTTTACTAACCTGTAGTGGTCTTTGTTTATCACTATTTTTAGGAGATTTCAGCCCACTTGTCTGTTGTTGTAGGAGCAACTGCCTGGCTGCCTGCAATGCCTAAAATTTAAGACAAAATGGAAATAAATAAAAGTTAAAGTATTTTGTTGAAAATGTTTCAGTAGTAACTTACCTAATGCTGATTTTCAAGCAAAATTGCCTTTTCCTATGTAAATAAAAATGTATCTTCTTTAAACACAGCAACAAAAATCCATAGATAGTATGTATATCAGATTTTAAGAAAAAAAGCATATATCTGCAGCAAATTCTTAAGGAAATATCATTAATTTGTATAAAGTGCTTGCAAGGAAAAATCATAAACCACATGAATAGCCTCATTTCCACAAGGAACTTGTCTTTAAGTAAAATGCTCACACGCATGTAAATCATCATTTAATTTGCATTTTCACTTTACAATGTTAAATAAAAGCTATATACTTCAAGTAATACCAGAAACTGTAATTAAATTTGACAAATCAACATCAGATTATCTTGAACGTGAATTAATAAGGATATTCACTGAAGATTAAAAACTGTTTTTATACTTACAATTCAAAAAGAAATCTCTCATTTGACAAAATAAAGTGGAGTTTTAATGCTAAATAAAATAAGTAGCTTTCATTTGCATTCTCACTAAACTCTGAAATCAGTACTTAAACAATCAGATTGGCTTCTGTAAGTGATAGCATAATAATCAAAATATAGTATTTAAACTTGTTCATTTGAATTAAGTAAACAACAGAATTATATGGAGCTATGCCAGTTACTAGAAAAAGTATTAACTTTAAATGAATGTAGTTGTTACAACTTTAGAATTCCAAAATATTAAACTATATAAAATATTAAGTTTTTTTTCTACAAAGTACTAGGACACAGAGAACAATTCAGAATTCAGATATATTATTAGTAGAATTGTATTCACTCTAAAAATTGTCACCAAACTGATAAAGAATGGTAGTTTTGTTTAGCCACAAATGAGATGATTTTAAGGTAGTTTCTAGTATCCATGACAACAGTTGCTTTGACAAGATGTGCATATGGCATTACACTGCCAGCTGGTGTGAACAATGTTTGAACTACTGCATTGAGATGCTGAGCAAACAGAAAAAGTTGCCACGTCTTAACCCTTGGGGAAAGCAGTCGTCCCCTGATCAATTATGAAAAGACAGAGAGAAGGCTGCTACAGTCTGGTTCCATGCAAGTTTTTGAAAAAACAAGAAGACACAACAAACCAAAGTAAACAAGCTACACTACATGCTCTATCACAGCTCCTAAGAACATGGATTTGTCACCTTGTAAAAGGCATTAATACCACATTGAAAAATGTAACTCCTTGCAGTATAGCTGCAACATTACCACAACATTGTTTTTTTATGATTCCCAGGTAATTATAGATCAGCAAGGCAACCAAACTAAAAAGTCATAAATTGAATTCTATATATTGTATCAATTTTTACTTACATCTAAACTCCATTTATTTCCTAGAAATATTTTGTTAACAAAACAAAGGACGGAAAAGATAGACAGCTCCCTTTGACTTGTGAGCCTATATAGTACTGTCATCTTCTGAGTTATATTAGTCAATTATTTTAGAAATTATTTATTAAATTGAATTAGTTGAAATTATATTGTCATTGGTGTATTAATAATTTGCAACTGTAACTTAAATCTGTTTTTAAGTTTCTCAGAATCAAAATCTGCTATTACAGTCCAAACCTATTTATATTATATGAGCTAATTAATCTTAATGATAATGCATATGAAATTCTACATTAGGATTAAAATTGACATGGGAAGTGTGTGGGCATTTGTTTTAGAAAAGAATAATAAAAATATGCATTCCCAAATTAGAGTTTCAGGGAACTTATCTAACAGTACTAGTTTGTCTGTAGGCTATTAACAGATTGCAGATTTCTTATGAAATTTCTGCAAAAATATGAATCTTTATAAAATATAATGGAGACATCCATAGAAGACATTTCATAATAACACCAGAATATGAACTGCCCTTCTGAAAAGTCAGATACTTTTATTGGAGACCGAGTTCACACTTCTGTATACCATCACTTTGAAGAAAGAAAATTTCCACCCATTATAAAACATGATAAGGCTTATAAAAAGTGAAAATGGGACACGGTGGCACACACATAAAAGGGAAATTGTCATAAAGCAAGTTAGACTAATGGTACATTTCTACTATCTATACTGTCATGATTGTACCTGAAGACAGCAGGGATCCTTTGGCATGCTATACATTTGCTCAGTTGTTAGATATTACAAAACTATTTTCAAACTAGGAAAGATTGCTGTTCTGATTTGTTATGGATCTATGGTTCAAATAAGCAATAAATCAGAGCAGCTTTTAAAAGTATTTTTACAATAGTTTAAATGATTCTAATATGTAATTCAATTGACTAAAGAGACAGATGTTATGATAGAATAAATCATTATTAAGAATTCAGAAATAAGCAAATAAAACCACAGGTATTTAGAATATCAAAGTTTACTCAGATTTTGGTTATGTATTTTTGTAAATCATTGTTAAAATAAATGTGTGTGAATTAACATTTTCCCTGCTTAATAAAGTTAGTAACAAAATACAAACAAATGGAATCATCTAAAGCTGTGATATGGGACATACTTATCAGGGAAAATACTTCTCTGATGTGGGTGAGGCTTGTTCTTGAGAAGATGTAGCTTACACTGTGTCAATTTGTCAATTGTATGAATCTGCATGATTTTTAAAATTTGAATGATGTCTGTATACACAAGCACATTTTTCATGTGCTCCAATTCTTTCTGTTTTAGGAATGCCTAAACGCTCCGGCGTTATGGAATCAACTGCCGGTTGAGCTCCGGATGGCATCGGACCTTCGCTCCTTCCGGCGCGGGCTGAAGACCCACTTATTTGAACTAGCTGGTCTGGCCTGATGGGGAACATTAGGGTTTTTTTAATGGGTTTTTTACTGTTTTTATTGTTATTGTATTTTAATTGGGCATTTGTTTAATTTCTTTTTAATTTTTGTATTGTTATTTATATATGCCCTGTTAACCACCCTGAGTCCTTCGGGAGAAGGGCGGTATACAAATTGAAATAATAATAATAATAATAATAATAATAATAATAATAATAATAATAATAATAATAATAATGTTTAGTTTTTAAAAAAAACAAATTAGTGAAGTTTCTACTTAATATATACAGATTATTTTTTTCTTTTTAAAGATATGTTTTCTCATTTTCTTTTTTCTAAATGGAAACAGATGTCACTCATATTGTTTTGTTAAAAACAGGAATGGTTAACCTATCAACCTGTTGCATTTGAGATTTAAAATGAAAAATGACATCTACGGTCATTAATATCTTCAATGTATAAACAGCACAGCATGACACATTCTTGAGAGCTGAAGGCTACAAAATCTCTCTGAAACATAAATAACAAAGCACTCAGAATCATATTTGATGTTGATATTCATCTCTGCTGCCTGGGCTTCTTATGAAAATAGATGCAGCCCAAATGGATCTCTCATAATTGGTTTCAGATAGCGGGGTCAGAAGAAATATGATACAAGAAACTATTACATGGAACAGGCGAAACAGGAATGTTTATACAAGCAGTACCCTGTTAAACTGACAATGGGTATGCACTTTGCAGATAACCAGAAAGGGGGAAAAACTTGTCACAAGAGATTATTTTTATTCTCTATTTTGTTATGAATTATTTATCTTTTACTAGGTTACGTAAAAATAAGCTCATTTAGCAATAATGGTATACAATATCTCAAACCATTTGGAAACATTGACCAGTATATTATTAAATTCATAATTTATGCAAATGGAAATTGCCCCCCCCCCAAATCTAATAACAGTCTTACTTAATTCAAGGAGGGAATTTAAAAAAAACCAAATAGGAGATGGGGTGGGACTGGAATGAATTTTGTACTGTAAATATGCAAAAATTATATTCTGACAATAAGCTTTAATTTCCATCTAATAAACAATAGCTAAAAGTAGGAAGCTTGGTGAATATTTAAAATCTTCTAGAAGAGACATATATCTGGAGAAACTACTGGAGCTAATTTCCAACTAGGTTTACACCCAGTATACTCCAGTTCAATCGCTACATAAAAATAAAAGCAAGAAGATTCCATTCAGCTAGTAAAAAATATTACTTGATACTTATTTATTAAACAAAAAACAGTAAAACAGTTAACTGGCAAAAACAGATGAAAGGGGAAGGGGAAAAAATGGACAGGCTAGATTTTATATTATGTATGTCTCTAGCACGGAAGTTTCCAGTGCCTGGAAACCATCCTATGAGTAAATAGCATGGACAGTACCAAAGAAAATGACTTTTGGTTGTTTGAGCTTTAACCCTTGTTCATACATAATAGCGAGAGGAGAGAGCTGAAAAGTAGCAGACTCCTTTATTTTGCACCATAAAGGAAACAATTTGATGGGCAATAATGATGTACCCAACATACCTGAAAACTAACACAAACATGTTGTGTATACTAACATTCTTAAACATAAATTTTAAGTGAGAGAGAGGAACGTATTTCTGAATGGAAAAAAAATTAATAAAGAACACACATTCTAGGAAACAAAGGCAAGGAAATAGTAGGGGTAAGCCAAAAAGGGCTCTATAGAACAAATGGTAAGAAAGCAAAGGATCCAGTGAAAAGTAAAGTAAGGAACAACACACAGTCAAGGGGAAAACTGCACAACAAAAGCAACAAAATGATCACAGAACTGTTATGTTTAATCTATTTCCTAAGAATAGTTCTTATTTTAGCAGACATTTTTAATGGGAATAAATACGATGGAACTGGCTTGAAGGTCTTCAAAAAAGATTAAAAATTCAATGGAGAGTTCTGTCCAATAGCTAAGCAAAACCTCAAGGTTTCGGGGGCAATGCACTTGTGAATGTCATTTACCTTTGGGCTAAGGAACTACATTATCCATTTGTCTAATCTAATTGGGCAACAAAGATTCAAAAAGCTACTGTACAGAACACATTTATTTAAAAAATGAGGGTTTATTTTTTTATTTATTTACACCCTGTCTTTCCCTGAAAAGTTCAAGACAGCATATATGAATCTCTTTATCTATTATATTTCTGTAGGTATGTGATGTTGATAGACAACAACTGATGCAGTTGCAGCAAGTTACCTCTACGGTCAAATGTGTTTTTGATTCTGGGATTCCATAGTCCAATTCAACACTTCAACTACATTGCCATGGAATCCAGAAAAAATAAATTATATGAGGCAATACTGATATAAAATTAAGGCTATATGAACAAAGAGAAAAAATATGAACTAAAATTAGTAATTTGCATAATTTCATACATAGGTAAAGATAAAGGTTCCCCCGCGTATATGTGCTAGTCGTTTCCAACTCTAGGGGCCAGTGCTCATCTCCGTTTCAAAGCCGAAGAAAAAGCGCTTGTCCGAGGACGTCTCTGCGGTCATGTGGCCGGCATGACTAGACGCCAAAGGCGCACGGAACGCTGTTACCTTCTCACCGTAGTGGTCCCTATTTTTCTACTTGCATTTTTACGTGCTTTCGAACTGCTAGGTTGGCAGAAGCTGGGACGACTAACAGGCGCTCACTCTGTTATGCGGCACTCGGGATTTGACCCGCCAAACTGCCGACCATCTGATCGACGAGCTCAGCGTCTTAACCCACTGAGCCACCGCGTCCCTAATTTCATATACACATATATATGGAGGTAGCTATATAACTGCTTATATACCTCATAATTGCAAGAATGCTGCTATGCTCCCTTATACAAAGAAAAGTTAGCAAAGTGATGCAAAAACTACAGAAGAATTAGTTGTTAAGAATATCCAAAAATGCATTTGGCAAAATTTTGCTTGAAATGATAAGAAAAAGGACAATAAAGCAAAATTTGAGAAGTCTGATGCAGCTTTATCCCAAGAAGTATGCAGACCAGTCTTTTGAATAGGTCTCTGACAAATGTGCAAATATGAGAAAGTTAGCATTTGTGTATTGATTTAGAAAAGTATATGATAACATCAATAGGCTTGAACCATTATGTTTTCTTAAGTATGAAGTTGAAAATTCATTGCTGAATCTGATAACAACATTATATAAGAGAAGCAAAACCGACTTCTACTGCCCACTTTGTTTAAGGAAGTGAGAGTTAGGTATGCGAGAAGCACAGAAGCGAATTGAATATGCTGCAAATGGGGTCCTTTTGGCAATATTAAAACGACAGATAGGGAAATCGATATATATATATATATATATATATATATATATATATATATATATATATATATATATATATATATATATATATATATATATATATATATATATATATATATATATATATATATATATATATATATATATATAAATTTGGATTGTGTCAACATCCAGCTCAAGATTCCAAATAAAACTCCAGGTTTCAATGCTGCAACTTTGTTTTCAGTTGCCACAGTTGGGAAGGGGAAGTTGTGCATTTAAAGTTAGACAAAACAATAAATTGTCCTGTGGGAACCAAGGTCATTGCTACTAGGGTTTTGGTGGGTTGAGCCTTCCGTTAGAAAGCCTGCCAAACTAGTTTATTGGAGAACATGATTAATGACATATTATTGGGGTGAGAAGTTCAACTTTGTAACTTTGTAAACTTTGGGAGGGAACTTCAGTCTTTCAAAACTTTCAAAATTTTCACTTTTGATCGTGCCAATACTTTGTAGCCAATAAATATGTTCTTTAAGGAAACCTCTTGCCATGGAGTTCTGTTTTTACTGGTCTCATCTATCGGAACCATGACATTAAACCAAGACTCCAATTCATTTTAAAATGTGTGGTCCTGAGCCGCAGTAACCTACCTAAACTTTTGGGAGGACAACAAAGACTCAGGGAAGAAACTGAAATGGAAAAGAAGGGGGAATCAGCCACTAGCCTCAGCGCAATGGTGGCAGATGGAATGTAGGCTACAGCTCAGGTGGAGAATGGAGCCCCTGCAGCCAGAGCGAGACCAAAATCCCAGGAGATCCCACTGGAGAGGTTGATGCAGCTAGAAGGAGCACTGATCCTCAGAGGCATTTGGTGATCAAATGCTACCCTGCTGTGGAGAAGCACCATTAAGGCTGTGGAAGCTGAATTCCCATTGATCTCATCCCATGGATCTCATTCACCAGTGCTGAGAAAGGATGAATGGGCCGGCTGCTTGGGATGAATCAGGGGAATGGAGGCACCTGATTGCCATGCACAGTCATTCCATCGAATGCTTCGGAGAGAAGTTTGATTGACTCAAGATGGGGAAGTGGAGCTGATTACCTGCCAGGTGATCTCCAGTAGATGAGAGGACAGGCATCCCAAAGACCTTCCACCACTGTGGCAAAGCCCCAGTCCCATAGCGATGGCTCATGCTGCCTCCCCGCTGCCTAGACCAGCTTTAACATTAAGCCCAGTGTGCTGGCGGAGCCCTGACTATTATCGACACCCTGCCAGCCCTGACCATTATTGATGCCATGTCAGCCCTGACTGTTATAGACACCCTGCCAGTCCAGGACCCCAGCAAAGGGCTCTCCAGGGATAGCCCCTTCTGCAACCCCAATGCCAGTGGCCAGGCATACAGCAAGCTTACTGAGGGCAGCAACCTGTGGACCCACCCTCAATCAAATCCACATTTGATAGGGATCCCAAGAAGCCATCCTTTTTCCTGAATCAAGTGTGGGTTCACATGAACCGTTATTACCCAGACAGAGCCAGAATGGTTGATGCTGTGGCAGCGAACTTAGAAGGGGAAGCAGCTGAATGGATGACTGGCCAAATTGTTGCCCGTACTGATGAGGTTTGAGCTGGTAGATGGACCTCTTATAGGAGGGGCTCCAGCCACTCACTTGACCAAACCAGTACACTTAGAGGTGGGAGCATTGGGAACTCATCTGTTTCGTGGTGGTCCCAAAAACGACTGAGGCAGTAATTTTGGGATTAGCCTGGCTTGATAAGTGGCAGCCCATGATCTGATGGGAAAATAGAGTGAGGACTTTAAGATTAGTGATGGGACATTCACCTTCTACCCCTGCCAGCAGCACAAATGAAAGCCAGGGGCAGTCCCTTGAGACCCTGAAATCCATCAAAGACTCCCTACCTGGGATGCTGCTCATCTCAAGCGAATATCAAGACTTAGCTGAGGCACTCAGAGAGATGGAGTATGACATCCTGCCTCGCCACAGAATGACTGAGATTTTGCTGGGAGCCAAACTGCCCAAGCCAAAAATGTACTCAATGACCCCTCGCGAATTGAGAGAGCTGAGGGAATACATTGATAAGAACTTAGCCAGAGGGTTCATTCAACCAGCAAAATCCCAAGTAGCTGCCCCTGTGCTTTCTAAAGAGAAGATGGGTTACTGAGGCTGTGCGTTGATTTTAAAGGGTTAAATGCAGTCAGTGTGGAAAATATGTACCCCCTCCCTTTAATGAAAGAGATGTTGGTCCATTTAGTAAAAGGAAAGGTTTTTACCAAGTTAAACCTAAGAGAGCCATACTATTGAGTGAGAGTCCAAAAAAAAGATGAGTGGAAGACAGCTTTTAACAGCTCCCAGGGAAGATTTCAGTTCAAAGTTATGCTGTTTGATCTGCAGGGGGGCCCTGCCATATTCATGCAAGTAATCAATCAAGTGCTGCATGATCACCTGTACAAGGGGTTTTTAATCTACCTTGATGACATCCTCATTTACACAGAGACCATGGCAGTGCATATTAAATTAGTAAATGAAGTACTAAAAAAAACCTGCTGAACATTAAACTTTACACAAAGCTCTCAAAAATGTGAATTCCATTGAACACATCTGGACTTACCTATGATAGAGAATTTCCAGTGAAGGCATTGAGTTGGATCCAGCCAAGGTTAAAGCTGTAATAGAATGGCAACCCCATGGACCTGCAAACAACTCCAAAAATTTTTGGGATTTGCAAAATTCTACCAGCAAATCATCCCCTGTTTTGCTGAGATTGCTTTGCCAATTACTGAACTGTTAAAGACTGGGAAAAACAGGGAGAAGCCATGACCTTGTCAATCCCTGCCATGTCTATAGAATGCCAAACTGTTTTTGAGAACTTAAAGAGACTGTGGCTGAGCTTGTTCTCAAACACCCCAACCCTGAGGAGTAATTCATCAACCAAGCCAACACTAGTGATGTAGCTGTGGGGACAGTCCTTTTGCAAAGAAACAAAAAGGAAGACTTGCAACCCTGCACCTACACCTCCAAAAAATTAACAGACACTGAGCAAAGGTGGGCTGTTTGGGAGAAGGAAGCTTTTGTAGTGAGGTGAGCCCTGCTAACATGACGTCATTTCCTTGAGAGGGGCAAGTATGGACTGATCATAAAAATTTAGAGGCACTGAAAAACCCCCATAAGTTATCTCCCAAACAAGTATGCTGGGAGCAGTATTTTAACCATTTCAATTTTACATTAGGTTTAGGTTTAGGTTTTATTTAATTTGTATACCGCCCTTCTCCCTAGGGTCTCAGGGCGGTTCACAGGGCATATATAAATAACAATACAAAAGTTAAAAAAAGATTAAACCAATGCCCAGTTAAAAACAATAATACAATTCTAAAACAACAATTTAAAACCCATAATCCCCCGTCAGGCCAGACCAGCTAATTCAAATAAGTGGGTCTTCAGGCCACGATGGAAAGTTCGGAGGTCTGATGCCATCCGGAGCTCCACCGGCAGTTGGTTCCATAATGCCGGAGCGCCCACAGAGAAGGCTCTCCCCCTGGGGGCCACCAGTCGGCATTCCCTGACTGGGGGCACCCTGAGGAGGCCCTCTCTGTGGGAACGCACAGGGCGGAGGGGAGTTGACGCCGGCAGCAGGTGGTCCCCGAGGTAACCCGGACCCATGCCATGTAAGGACTTAAAGATCATAACCAAGACCTTGAACCTCACCCGGAAGACAACTGGTAACCAATGCAGCTCGCGGAGCAAAGGTGTAACATGGGAGTACCGGGAAACTCCCAAGACAACTCTCGCGGCCGCATTCTGTACCAGTTGGAGCCTCCGAGTGGTCTTCAAGGGAAGCCCCATGTAGAGAGCATTACAGTAGTCAAGGCGAGAGGTCACGAGCGCATGAGTGACCGTACACAGGGCATCCCGGTCCAGATAGGGCCGCAACTGGCGCACCAGGCGAACCTGGGCGAAAGCCCCCCTAGTCACGGCCACTATATGATCTTCCAGGGTAAGCCGTGAATCTAGGAGGACTCCCAAGTTGCGAGCCCTATCCACGGGGGGTAAGAGCTCACCCCCCATAGAAAGAGATGGAACATTTTGAATGTCCCGGGATGCCGGAATGTACAGCCACTCAGTCTTGTCAGGGTTGAGTTGAAGTCTGTTCCTCCCCATCCAGACCCGAACCGCCTCCAGGCAACGGGACATCACAGCGAGGGCATCACTGGGGTGGTTTGGGGTCGAAAAGAAAAGTTGGGTATCATCGGCATATTGATGATACCCAACTCCAAAACCACGAATGATCTCACCCAGCGGTTTCATGTAGATGTTGAACAGGAGAGGCAAGAGAACCGACCCCTGAGGAACTCCACAAACGAGAGACATAGGGGCCGATCTCTGCCCCCCTGCCAACATCGACTGCGAGCGTCCCAGGAGATAGGAGGAGAACCACTGAAGAACTGTGCCTCCCACTCCCAATCCCCTGAGACGCCGCAGCAAGATACCATGGTCGATGGTATCGAAAGCCGCCGAGAGGTCTAATAGGACTAGGACAGAGGAATATCCCCTGTCCCGAGCCCTCCAGAGATCACTCACCAGAGCGACCAATGCCGTCTCCGTGCTGTACCCGGGCCTGAAACCCGATTGGTAAGGGTCCAGATAATCCGCTTCATCCAGGACCAGAGGGAGCTGATGCGCCACCACACTCTTGACAACCTTCGCAAGAAAGCGAAGGTTGGAGACTGGACGAAAGTTGTTCAATACAGCCGGGTCCAAGGCAGGCTTCTTGAGGAGAGGTCTCACCACCGCCTCCTTCAAGACGGTGGGGAAATAGCCCTCACTCAAGGAAGCAGATATAACCGCCTGGAGCCAGCCTCGTGTCCTCTCCCTAGCTGCATAAACCAGCCAGGAAGGGCACGGGTCCAACAAACATGTGGAGGAGCTCAGCCTCCCCATAATCCTGTCCACTTCATCAGGGGTCACAGAATCAAACTCTTCCCAGGTAACGTTGACAAGACCGCCCGTGTCCTGATCGCCTGACTCTGCCCAGTTGGAGTCCAAACCGGTCCGAATCCGAGCGATTTTATCCGACAGATGTTGACTAAATTCCTCGGCACGACCCTGCAAGGGATCTTCCCTCACCTCCTGATTAAGAAGTGAGTGAGTCACCCTAAACAGGGCGGCCGGGCGATTATCTGCAGACGCGATGAGGGTGGAGAAGTAATTACACCTCGCCACCCTCATCGCTGCGAGATAAGACCTAATATAGGTTCTTAACCGCAACCGGTCGGGTTCGGATTGGCTAGACCTCCAACAGCTCTCTAGGCCCCGTTTCCTACGCTTCATCTCCCGGAGCTCCGCGGAGAACCATGGAGCTCGCTGGGATCTGCGCCGGGTCAGGGGCCGCAAGGGTACAACCCGGTCAAGTGCCTCAGTGGCTGCCCTTTCCCAGGCTTCCACTAAGGCATCCGCCGAGCTGTGAGCAATGGAGGCAGGTGGGGACCCCAGCGCTGCTTGGAATCTATCAGGATCCATTAAGCGTCTGGGGCTGTACCATCTAATTGGCTCCGTGCCCCCACGGCGGGGGGTGGCAAAACGGAAGACCATTAAAGTATATCCCAGGGAGAAAGAATTTTTTGGCTGATGCCCTGTCCAGAATGCCCCAGTATAAGAGTCACCATGAAGAGATTGTGAATTCCATCACTCCACAACCACAGTCAATCTCTCAGATAACCTCGGGTGGCCAACTGCAGGCAAAACCACCTGAACCAGATAGCTCATTAATGAAAAGACTTAAAGAGGAATTGAAAACTGACTCCTGCTTCCAGGAAAACAAAACCATACTGATTTATTGAGATGGGCTGGCCTGGAAGGGATCAAAACTGTATTTACTAGAAACACTTAGCATTAAAGCCCTTCAGCGCAGCCACGATACCAAACAAGCTGGCCACTTTGGATACCTAAAGACTTTACATTTGGTCAGGAGACAATTTTGGTGGCCAGGTTTAAAAAAGGATGTTGAAAACTATGTGAAAAGCTGTGCAATGTGTGCAACTATGAAGAAATGACCCAGTAAAACTACTGGATTATTGCAACAAGTTGCAGACCCTTCCCAATCCGGGGAAGAGATTGCCATGGACTTTATTGTAGAATTACCAGAAAGTAGGGGAAATATGGTAATATGGACTGTTATTGACCTTTTTTCAAAGCAGGCTCACTTCATAGCCTGTTTGCAGTCTCCATTCCGCAAAGAAGTTAGCCAAAATGTTCCTTAAACATATATACGGCTCCACAGAGCACCAAAATGGATTATTTCAGATAGGGGAGACCAATTTACTGTGAGATTTTGGAGGGACTTCCTTAAACTGATAAGATCCACGCAAGGACTATAATCAGCTTTTCATCCATCTACGAATGGACTGGCTGAAAAAGTGAACAAAATGGTGGAACAATACATTAGATGTTATGTTGATTACCAACAGACGACCTGGGCTGACTTCCTCCCTTTTGCCAAGGTGGCAAAAAGTACACAGTACACAGTAGAACTGGACTCACCCCTTTTAAGATAGCTACTGGTAGAGAATTCTATGCCTGAATTCTGTGCCTGAATACCTTGAGGACCCTCCCTCTTCTCAAACTTTAGATCAGTGGGTGACCTCCTGGAAAGCTGTTTGGGACAATGCAAAAGAAGCTTTCAGGGTTGGTGGTTGAGTTTCCCAGACTAATGGTTCTGGGCGACTTTAACCTCCCTTCCCTGCGGGGGTCACCAGAGTTGGCTCGGGAGTTCATGGCTTCCATGATGGCCATGGACCTGACCCAAATAATCCAGGGCCCGACTCATGGGGGGGTCACACTCTCGACCTAGTTTTTCTATCTGGACAGTGGCTTGATGATCTGGGAGGGGGCTCGCCAACGATTACTCCCTTGTCATGGTCCGACCATCATCTCCTATAGTTGGTCTTCCGGTTTGCCGCCCCTTACTGCTGGGCTGCAGAACCTACCAAGTGGTTCCACCCCAGGTGCCTGATGGATCCGGAATGGTTCCAGACGGCACTTGGGTCTATACCTATCTCCCCCACTCACAGCTCGGCCAATGCTTTGGTGGATGCCTGGGAAAGGGCTGCCACCGAGGCTCTCGACCATGTTGTACCCTTGTGACCCCTCATCCAGCGTAGATCCCGTTGGGCCCCATGGTTTTCTGTGGAGCTCCGGGAGATGAAGCATCGGAGATGGGGTCTTGAGAGCAGTTGGAAATTGAGCTGGTCTGAATCTGACCGATTGCGGTTGAGAACCACTACGAGGCTTTACCTCACGGCGATGAGGACAGCGAAGTCTAACTACTTTGCTGCCCTCATCACGTCCGCAGATAATCGCCCGGCTGCCCTGTTTAGGGTGACCCGCTCCCTCCTTAATCAAGAGGTGAGGGGGGACCCCTTGCAGGATGGGCCAAGGAGTTTAGTCATCATCTTGCGGACAAGATCGCTCAGATTCGGGCCAGTTTGGACTCTGACTGGGCAGAGACTGACGGGGAGGAATTGAGCGGTCTTGAGAATGCTATTTGGACTGAATTCGATCCTGTGACCTTGGATGAAGTGGACAGTTTCATGAGGAGACTGAGTTCCACCACATGTTTATTGGACCCGTGCCCCTCCTGGCTGGTGTATGCAGCTGGGGAGGAGACACGAGGCTGGTTCCAGGCAGTAATAACTGCTTCTTTGAGGGAGGGTATCTTCCCCACCGCCTTGAAGGAGGTGGTGATGAGGCCCCTCCTCAAGAATCCTGCCCTGGACCCGGCTATTTTAAATAACTATAGTCCGGTCTCCAACCTTCGCTTTTTAGCGAAGGTTGTTGAGAGCGTGGTGGCGCACCAGCTTCCTTTGTTCCTGGAGGAAACTGATTATCTAGACCCGTACCAATCAGGCTTTAGGCCCGGGTACAGCATGGAGACAGCATTGGTCGCGCTGGTGAATGATCTCTGGCAGGCTCGGAACAGGGGTTGCTCCTCTGTCCTAGTCCTGTTAGATCTCTCAGCGGCTTTTGATACCATTGACCATGCTATCCTACTGCGGCGTCTCAGGAGGTTGGGAGTGGGGGGGCACTGTTTTACAGTGGTTCTCCTCCTACCTCCTGGGCCGCTTGCAGTTGGTGTTGACAGGAGGGCAGAGGTCGGCCCTGAAGTCTCTTGTTTGTGGAGTTCCTCAGGGGTCGGTCCTCTCCCCCCTCCTGTTCAACATCTATATGAAGCCACTGGGCGAGCTCATTTGTGGTTTCGGGGTGGGGTATCATCAGTACGCTGATGATACCCAACTTTTTCTTTCCACCCTGAACCAACCCAGCGATGCCCTCGATGTGATGTCCCGTTGCCTAGAGGCGGTCCGGGTTTGGATGGGGAGAAAGAGGCTTCGACTCAATCCCACCAATCCCACTCAATCCCACCAAGTGGCTGTGCATATCGGCATCTTGGATGAACCAGTTTTGTCCATCTTTAACTATGGGGGGTGAGGTGTTATCCCCTGTTGATAGGGCTTGCAACTTGGGCATCCCTCTGGATTCACGGCTCACTTTGGAAGATCATATAGGAGCCGTGACCAGGGGAGCTTTTGCCCAGGTTCGCCTGGTGCACCAGTTGTGGCCCTATCTGGACCGAGATGCCCTACACACAGAAACTCATGCACTCGTGACCTCCCGGTTAGACTACTGGAATGCTCTATACATGGGGCTGCCCTTGAGGACCACTCGGAGGCTTCAGCTGGTGCAGAATGCAGCCCCATGAGTTGTGATGGGAGTTTCCCGATACTCCCATGTAACACCTCTCCTCCGCGAGCTGCATTGGCTTCCGGTTGCCCTCCGGGTGAGATTCAAGGTGCTGGTGATGACCTATAAAGCCCTAAATGGCATGGGTCTGGGTTATCTTAGGGAGCACCTGCTGCCAGCATCAATCTCCCATCGTCCTGTGCGCTCCCACAGGGAGGGCCTCCTTAGGGTGCTGCCGGTCAGTGAGTGCCGGCGGGTGATCCCCAGGGGGAGGGCGTTCTCTGTGGGCACTCCTGCCCTGTGGAATGACCTGCCTGTGGAACTCTGGACCGCCCCCGACCTTTGTTCATTTCACCGGGACCTAAAAACCTGGTTGTTTGATTTATCTTGCCTGGACTGAGGGGTTTTAAATTTTTAAATTTTAAATTTAAATTTTAAATTTGAGCTATTGTTATTTAATCTTATTTTAATTTTAACTTTATCTTAACCTTTGTACTGTTTTAACTGTTTTTAACTTTGCCCTGTAAACCGCCCTGAGTCCTTCGGGAATAGGGCGGTATAGAAATCTAATTAATTAATTAATTAAATAAATAAAAGCCTCAAAAATTTACAAAGAGCAGGCTGACAAGAAAAGGGCTCCTCAGAAGCCATTTCGGGTGGGGGAAAATGTCTATCTCTCTACGAAGTATTTAAGACTCAAATTGCCTAGTAAAAAAAATAGGACCAAAATTCCTTGGACCTTTCCCCATAGTTTGAATTATAAACCCTGTCACAGTAGAGTTAAAACTCCCTTGTCTTTTGGGAAAAGTCCACCCTGTATTTCACTGCAGCCTCTTGATTTGATTGATTTATTATATTTATATGCCACCCTTCTCCCTAAGGACTCAGGGCAGCTCACAACAATAAAAACTAAAAAAGAATATGAAAATACAAAATTTAAAAAAGAATTAATCAGTAGATATGTTTGATACATAGTAATTTAACCTCATAAAACCAAATTTAAAACCATAGTCAGTCCAGGCTCGATTGTTGAAACATCCATGTCTTCAGGTCACAGTGAAAGGACCGAAGGTCAGGGGCCATCCACAGCTCCAGAGGCAGCTCATTCCAGAGGCACACCCACAGAGAAGGCTCTCCCCCTAGGGGTCGCCAGCCAGCATTGTTTAACTGACAGAACTCTGAGTAGGCCAACCCTGTGGGAGCGAACCGGGTGATGGGAGGTTGACAATGGCAGCAAGTGGTCTCGCAAATACCCCGGGCCTAAGCCATGTAGGGCTTTAAAGGTAATTACCAGCACCTTGAATCGCACCCGAAGGACAACCGGAAGCCAATGAAGCTCTTGAAACCTTTCAGGGAGTCCTCTTTAAGACCTTCTCCAAGACAGGCACCTGGTCCCCTTGTAGTGGAGGGAGAGACTCATTATGAAATAAAATGAATCCTTGACTCTAGGTTTGTGCTTAAATTGTAAGCCGCCCTGAGTCTTTGGAGAAGGGCGGGATATAAATGGGATTAAAATAAAATAAAATAAAATAAATACAAGGGAAAATTACAGTATTTGGTATAGTGGAAAGGGTACCCACTATCAGAGGCTACATTTGGGTAAAAGGTACCGAGGTCAAAGCAGATAGATTGATATGTAACTTTTTTGATAAGCACACTCATAAGCCTCAGGTAAAATCCTACCTACAATTCTTCTTCATTTACAGGATTTCCCTTTTGTCTAGAGGCTCTGACTGTCAACGCTGCAACTTCGTTTTCAGTTGCCACATTTGGGAGGGGGAAGTTGTGCTTTTAAGATTAGATAAAACAATAAATTGTCCTGTGGGAACCAAGGTCATTGCTGCTTGGGTTTTGGTGGGTTGAGCCTTCCGTTAGAAAGCCCACTAAATTAGTTTATTGGAGAACATGATTAATGACATATTACTGGGGTGGGAAGTTCAACTTTGTAACTTTGTAACCTTTGGAAATAAACTTCAGTGTTGGTTTCACTTTTGATTGTCCTGACACTTTGTAGCCAGTAAATATGTTCTTTAAGAAAACCTCTTGCCTTGGAGTTCTGTTTTTACTGGTCTCATCTATCAGAACCATGACACCAGGTTCATTCCGTCTCCGAAAATCTTACTGCTTATTGAATACACTGCATGATATCAAAGCAAAACATACTCTGATGTTCCAACACCAATTCATAGACTTAATACAATAATTTTTCCAGCCAAACCCCCAACGTCTTACATAGCCCATATAAACTAATTCACTTTGTTATGGGAACTCTCTGCTTCAAATCCAGACCTGTTATGGTGTCCTTGAAAAAGTTACAGGCTCTCACAGTATTCAGCAGAATGATAGAAGTTTTGTTTCTCCATCTAACTCACTTGAATGTGCATGAATCAGGGCATACACATGGAGGAAACAAGCAAAAAATAAAGGCATGAAGAAGTCTAATAAACTGTACTAAAGATGTTGGTGCAAAGTAAATTTAGTTAGATTTTCTATTTTTTTCTTCTGTTGTGCTTGTTATGTCGATGTACCATTTCTTACTCAATTTCTGTATTTTATATATTTGCTTACTCAAGAAGAAAATAACACATATAGGTATAAAAGCACATACATAGGTGCTTGGAAAAGTAGCACCCAAAATATTTCAAAGAAAAATCAAAGAGATTAAAAAAGAAAGTAATATTCTAGAACATTAAAGTGACAAACCATCAGGATCAGATGACATTACATCTGAGAAATGGAGGTTAATCGAATGGAGAGTAATCAGATGGATGGGCATACAAGAATCATATGGTCTTGCAAACCAAGTTTTCTCACAACTAATTTTTAGAATTATGTTAAGATTGAAGTTTTTGATAATTTTAAAACTGGGGAGAAACTTTCCTTTATTTATTAAATTTGTATGTTACCCATCACACTGTAGCTATAGAAATGCTCACAGGGGATAATAAAATTAAATCTTATAGGCTGAGAAAATCACATCACTAAAAGTCCCATTGTCTAATATCTCACATATTCTAAAGGGGTGCGGGTGGGTCATAAGAAACAGGTCTTATTATAACCTGCAGAATAATGAGTTAAACACTAGGAACAATTCTGTCTCTTTTTTGCAATCAATGAATCAATCAATGCAACTAAAGATGAAGACTAATGATGAATAGCAATAACTAACAATACTTTTAATTTTTTTGAAGCAACTATAAAGGCAGAAATATGAATAAAGATAGTAAAGTAATGGACCATTACAAATAATTAAATATGTTGGGTATTTTTCTTTCACAATACTCTTTAAGGGCTATCTCCAGAAAACTTATCAGCAATAAGATGCAATTATGGTTTCTGTTAATATAAACATTTTTAACTGTCAGCAGGGCTTTTTTTGTAAAAGAAAGAGGTGCCGGAACTCACACATGTCATACAATCCACCTTGCCTACCCTACAAGGTTCCATCCAAAAAAGGTGCCGGAACTCCGTTCTGAACGTTATATGAGGAAAAAAGCCCTGACTGTCAGTATAGGTTTGGCATGATGAATGCACATAGCTATAATTTGGTGGGATATACAAACCTTGTTGTGTTCCAGTTGCGCCCTTTCCTGAATTGGAGTCCCTGTGCTTAGTTGCTCATGCCTGGTCATCTCACGGTTGGACTATTGCAATGCCTTCTACATGGGGCTATCCTTGAAGATTATCCAGAAGCAGCTGCATGGAAAGTTCTTGAGGTCCCAGGGTAGGCCTTGTTACACCACTGTTCTGCAACCTGCAATGGTTGTCTGTTTGCTTCCAGATCCAATTCAAGGTGTTATCACCTTTAAAGTCCTACACAGCATGGGTTCAGTGTATCTGAGGAATCAGCTCATCCCAATGGGATAAGCCCATCCCACCATGCTGGCAGAAGAGGCATGCTGCAGACCCCATCAATAAAGGAATTTCAGCTGGTGGGGTCCAGGAAAAAATACTTTCCTGCCACGGTGCCTGTTGTTTAAAATATACGTAAATTATCACAGCCTTTTTCTTATTTTCTTCTTATGATAACATAGGAACATAAACATCTGACAGTGGTTTGTTAAAAGAACTGTGGTTTAATATACAATATGAAATAACTATTCAGTGAGCATACAGAATACAAGATAGTCAGTTATATTCAAAAGGTTGAATTGAGCAAACAGGTTCCAACTGCTATTCTCCTCAGACATAGTCTCTTAAAGGGATACTACCCCAAAATACTCTGCTGACTCATTCTCTATATATCACTTCTGCCAGTCAGCTACTAAATCATAATTACCTTGACACTCCTCCCATTTACAGATGAATGGCTGCTAGTCCGAAGGCCTTTACTTAATTTTGATGCTTGTCTAAACTCAAAGGCTTCATTAATATATCAGCCAAATTATTTTCAGAGGGGCAATGCTTTAACTCTATTAGTTTATTCATTACTGCCTCTTTTACATTGCAATATTTGATATCTATATGTTAACTCCTGCTTCCGACGCATCCTCCTGTTGCCATTCTTATATATGCAGCATTATCTTCCCATACTGGTATAGCCCTTTTTTGTCAATATTTACATCATTTAGTAGTAGTACATACCAAGTTAACTCCAAACAAGCCTCTGACAATGCTATAAATTCAGCTTCTGCAGTTGAAAGTGCCACTCAGGATTGTTCTCTAGATTTCCATCCAATTACATTGCCAGCAAATAATATTACAAAACCTGTGTTTGATTTTCTATCATTCATATCATTTACCCAGTCACTGTCTATGTAGCATTGTGTCGATAGATTATTAGATGGTCTTATCCATAACCCTAGGTCCATTGTTCCTTTTAAATCATAATACCTTTTTTATCCCTATCCAGTGTTGTTGTTTTGGTGCTGACATGTGTGTACCCAAAATGGTAACTGCATTGGTTATATCAGGCCATGTCCACTGGGATAAATATAATAAACTATTGATCACTGATTGATATTTCTCTTTATCATATTCTGTGTCATTTTTTATCTCCACATTATTCTGGAAGCTTAAAACCATAGGAGTAGATACATTGTTACATTCAAGCATGTCATGCTTCTCCAATAGCTGTTTTATCTTTTTTGTTTGGCTTATTATAAATCCTCCATTTTTTAGTTTTTGTATCTCTACGCACAGGTAGTAGTTTATCTCTCCTAGGGTTTTAAATTTAAACGTCTTTTCCAGTTGTCTGGCAAAAGAGTGGGCCTGTGAATGATGTTTTGTAACTACATATATATCATCTACATAGGCCAACAGCAAGCATTCTGCACTCTCACATAGCAAAGTGTATAAACAGGTATCTGTTTTACTGCTTTTTAAATCCTAATTTCTTTAGAGCAGCATCTAGGCACTGATTCCCATTCATAGCTGACTGTTCTAACCCATAGATGGCTTTCTTCAATTTGTATACATATCCAGGTTGCTTTGTTTCATAGCCTGGAGCTTGTGTCATATATATCTTCTCTTCCAATTCAGCATTTAAATATGTGTGGAGACATCATAATGGTATATGTCATAATCACGTGCGGCAGCTAAAGCTAATGCTAGCCTTATTGTTTCACTCTTAACTGTTGGTGCAAACACCTCATCATAATAAACATTTTTTCTTTGTGTGAATCCCTGTGCTACTAGTCTTGCCTTTTATTGCAGTTCATTACTTTGTAACACCTTTTTATTTACCCACTTACATCCCATGGCCTTTTTTCCTTCTGGTAATCTCATGGGCAAGAACACTTGATGTACATCCATAGATTCCATTTCCCTGTCCATGGCTTCTTTCCATTTTTCTCATTCTGTTTTCGGTAAGGACATCATTTCTTGGTAATTGCGAGGTTTATAATGCACATTATATACTCTAACCTCAATTGCCTTGCATCTATCAGGAGGTACTCCTTTATTAATTTGTTCTAACCTTCTTGGTAACACCTGTTCCTGTGCTTCTATGTCTTCACTTTTCATGTCAAGGCTCTCCTCCTTTATGTTTACAGTTTCTGACCTGCTACCCATTTTCTCTGATGATGGGTCTTCTGCAGCTTCTCCTCCCTGAGATCTATTACTATGTGATGGAATAAACACCTCTTTGTTGGCATGTACACTATCCCAATTACTACGCTCTGCAAAGCTGGCAGAACATGAAATCATAACTTTCTGAGTTTCATCAGTAAACCTATATTTCTTGTATCCTGGCTCATATCCTATAAACCTCAGTTTTCTTGTCTTCTGTTCTTTCTTTCTATGCTCTTAGGATTATGTACCCAGGCATAACTACCAAAAGTTCTTAGGTGAGTGTTTCTTATTGTATAACAAAAAATATGGAGTTTCATTCACAGCAGAACTCCATAATCTATTTATCAAATAATTATCCATTTTTATGGCTTCTTCCCGGTACCCTGTACTCATGCCTGCATCTGCAAGCAGTGAGTCCTTCATTATCTGTAATATGCCATTCCTCCTTTCAGCTACTTGGTTTTCAGCTGGTTTATATAGGTTTGTTCATCTATGTCTAATATCTAGACTTCTAAGCAAAAGTTGAAAATTGTCAGACATAAATTCTGCTCCCGTCTGTCTGCATTTGGCATACTTACCACCATATCTACATTCCACAAATGTCACCCATTGTTTAAATTGTTGCAATACCTCTGTTTTCTGTTTGAGTAAATAACAAAATCCATATCTGACATAATCATCTACAATTACCAGAGAATACCTTGCCCCTCCAATAGATGATGCCATAGGACCTATTAAATCAGCATGTACTAAATGTAAAACTTTGTTTTTCTTAAGCTTTTCTTGCTAATAGGATTAACCCTAGATTTTGACTCTTTACACATGGCACAATCTGGGTACACATCACAGTTCTTCACTTTCAGTCCTTTTGCTATTTCTGGCATTTTCTGTAGCATTCTAAAGCTGGCATGATCTAATCTCCTATGCATTAGATGTACACAGTTATCATGTGTGGGTGTGTTTGTCAGAGTACTTGCACAAACACCCTTCTGTTCTCCTAATATGTATAAACCATTCTGTCCACTGCCCCGTGCACAATTCCTCCCATCTTTCTTGATAGTATATTGCCCTCTAGCAAACATTGACATGTAATACTTAGTAAATTATGGTCTATGTCTGGCACATATAACAACTTTTTCAATGTTACCCCTAGTTCAGGTACACAGACATTTCCTTCCCCTTTTACTGCTGACCATTGTAATTTGCCAGTCTGACAAAATCCTGGGTAGTTGATCTTAAACCAATAAATGCAGGTGGGTTT
This sequence comes from Vipera ursinii, assembly GCF_947247035.1. Classification (NCBI taxonomy): domain Eukaryota; kingdom Metazoa; phylum Chordata; class Lepidosauria; order Squamata; family Viperidae; genus Vipera; species Vipera ursinii. The sequence goes on from NC_139515.1 coordinate 30,000,849, forward strand.
ACTGCAACATGCTGGCTTGCCCCACTATCTAGTAGGACCTTGTTGTGCATGTTTTTCTTCATTGCTGCCAGGATAAACAAAGTCCCATCTTTGGTTGGTTGCATAGTTTTATATCCTTGTCTTGCTGTACCTCTGTTTTTCCTCTCTGAACAGCAACTTTGGAGATGTTCGGTATAACCACACCCGTAGCAAGGTTTTACAGAACAAACTGTCTCAGCTCCTCTTTTTTCTTTCTCTGATGTTGCTCTCATAGGTCTGGTTTGAGCATTTTCTCCTCCCTTTCCTTGGTGCCTATCCAACGGTTTCTGTTCTTCCTCCAGTAACTGGCCAGTTAAATATTTCATAGTTAAACCCTGTTCATTCATGGATTCTAAACTTGTTACTAGAATGTCCCAAGAATTGTCCAATGAACTGAGCACTACATATTCTTTGTGTGCCTCAGTAAAGGTCATTCCTCTTTCTACTAATTCTAGGAATGTTTTTCTCATGTCCTGCAAATGCTCAGACATGCTCTCTCTCTGTTTAAGTTGTGCTTTATACAGTCTCCTTATCAACATTACTTTGCTGCCTACAGTCTCTCTTACTTACACACTGCGCAAAGCCTCCCAGCACTCTTTTGCAGATTGGAGACCTCTTACATGTATCAGATGGTTATCCTCCAAACTTAGGATGTTAGCTAATGTTTTCTCATTTTTTCTTTGGTTCCCTACATCCAGTTCTGTTGGAGGATTAGTAACTATTATCTACAGCTCCTCTCTTCGTAGTTACATTTCTATTTTTAAACTCCAGGAGAGGTAGTTCGTTTCATTCAGCAGGATACCACAAAGCCTCGTCCCATAACACCGACAGAGGCCATTTTTTTAAACTTTTACCTTATAAAACTACAAACCTGTTATGTATGTATAAAACTGTTATGTATGCAGGCACCTGCATAGCAACAGCCACCAGGGGGCATTGGCCTGAACAGTTTTGGCGGGAAACCCAGTTTTGATGGGAAACCTAGGGCCAACCCCATTGGCTGCCCGCTTACCTGGCTAGGTATTTAAGGAGGCCAGGTAACCCTCATTCCTCAGTATGCTACCCCTTCCAATAAAGAGCTGAACACGTACTCCAGCTGGCGTCTCTTCCTTGCGTCGGACCCACTACATTAGAGTGGCGACGAGGATGGGATTGCTGCCGACAAGGAGCTGAACTCACTTGGGGAGCGCACCGCACGCTGCAGGAAGGAAGAATCTTCCCCTTCCTCCCAACGCGACCGCCAGCCAACGGACCACGCCGGTCACTGCATCCACGACTCAAGACCCGAAACCAACGCCGTGATGCCAAGGGCTGGACAACCCCGTGAATTCGACACCCGCCATCCCGAGACATGGGCCCGGTACCTGGCTCATGCCAAACTGTACATGTGTTTCAACCAGATCTCGGAGGACGGCACGAAGGCAGCAGCCCTGCTCTGCATCGGGGGGCCTGCACTCCTAGAGATTGCTGTGAACCTGTTCGTCCCAGAAGCAATCAATACCGTTGCGTACCAGGACCTCGTGGCCAAGCTCAATGCCAACTTCCAGCCCCGGCGCTCCAAAGTGGCCGCGAGGTCACAGTTTGAAAAAAGGGACCAGTGCCCCAACGGGTCCGGTGCCGAATTCCTCGCTGCCCTACGAGAAGCCGCCGTCACCTGCAAGTTTTCGAACTTGGAGGAGCGGCTACGAGACCAGCTGATCTGCGGCCTATGAAACAGGCGGCTGCAAGAGCGCCTGTTCGAAAGAGAGGAGGTTTCGCTCCAGGAGGCCGAAGACGCCATCCTGGCCCATGAAGCGGCCTGCGGGGCTGTCCAAGCAGTCCAGGAGACCCGGACCAGCAGCCAGGTGGCCAGCGTCCACCAGCAGGTCGCCACAGCCGAGGATGACCAGAGCATCGACCCCCTCCAGCGAAAGTCGACCCCCGACCAGCGAGTCAGACGCCCAGACAAGCCCAGGCCTCCTAACAACGCCACCAACCCTCAGAAGTGCGTAGGGTGTGGTGGAAACCACGTGCGCAGCCTCTGCAAGTTCTGGTCGGCCACGTGTCAGGCCTGCAAGAAAACAGGCCATATAGCCGCGGTCTGTCGTAGCCGCCGCACCCGAGAGGAGATCCATGAGCTGCAACCGGAGGATTCACCGTTCGAAGGTACTGGGGCCCCAACCAAAACGCGAATTGGCTATGTTGAGAGCCGGCTGGCCATTAACCACACGGGTAGCCACCGGCTGCTCAAACCCAAAATTAGACTAACAATCCACTTGCAAGGCGTCCCTTGCAGCATGGAGCTTGACTCTGGATCAGCGGTATCGATCATTTCGGACGAGACCCTTAACTATATTAATAGCCAGAGCAAGCAGCAGATTAAATTACGGCCTACAAATTTAACCCTGATCGATTTTCAGAATTCGCCGGTCAAGGTAAAGGAGGAGGCTACTGTTTCGGTGGGGTTTAAGGGTCGCGAAGAACACCTGGTGGTTGTAGTGGTAGAGGGCCGGAGAGCCAGCCTGGTTGGTCTAGACTGGTTTGAGACCTTGAGGATCACAGTCTCCGGGATCCACCGGATCCAGGGAGACTCTGTCAAGGCCGTCTGCAAAGAGTTTGCAGATGTCTTCGACGGGATGCTGGGCAGGTACACAGGCCCCCCCATATCATTCAAGCTTAACTCGAACATTCCCCCCATTAGGGTCCGACCACGGCGAGTCCCTTTCGCGCTCAAACACAAAATCGAGCGTGAACTGGATAAGCTGGTGGCCCAGGGAATCTTAGAGCCCATAGATGGGTGAGAGTGGGAAACCCCAATCATCACCCCCCTCAAATCCAATGGGCAAATAAGGATCTGCACTGACTACAAGTGCTCAGTGAACCGCACCCTAAACCCGCACGCTTACCCGGTCCCCACGGTCAGCCACGTTCTTGCTTCCCTCCAAGGTGGTGCCATCTTTGCAAGGCTCGATCTTGCGCAGGCATACCAGCAACTCACGGTTACTAGGGCAACAGCTGACATTCAGACCATAGTAACACACAGGGGAGCCTTCAGGGTGAACAGGCTGCAGTTTGGGGTCAGCGTTGCTCCTGGCATTTTCCAGGAAGTTATGGAGAAGACACTCAGGGGCATCCCAGGAGTCTGCCCCTATTTTGATGACATACTGATTGCAGGAGCATCAGCAGAAGAGCTGGCAGGTAGGCTGAGGGAGGTACTGTCCAGGCTGCACACAGCTGGCCTCAAACTCGAGAGGGAGAAATGCAGCATAGGTGTTCCCTCCACAGAATTCTTGGGGTTCAGAGTAGATGCCAGGGGGATCCACCCCACAGAGTCCAAGGTGAGGGCAATCAAACTAGCACCCACACCCAAGAACAAGGCAGAGCTACAGGCATTCCTGGGCCTGTTAAGCTTCTACCATGCATTCTTTCCACACAAGGCAGCCATTGCAGAGCCACTTCACAGGCTACTGGACAAGCAGGCAGCATGGGTCTGAACTTCTGCCCACGACCAAAGCTTCAGGGCATTAAAAGCACTACTGTCAGATAAGTCCACAGTAACACATTTCATCGAGACAAAGCCCATATGCATTGCATGCGATGCATCCCCTTACGGTGTGGGCGCAGTACTCAGTCACCTCGAGCCCAATGGGGCACAAATTCCCATAGCCTACTATTCCAGGACGCTGTCTGGAGCAGAAAGAAACTATGCCCAAATTGACAGGGAAGCCCTGGCAATCGTGGCAAGAATCAAAAAATTCCACGATTATCTGTATGGTAGGGAGTTCACTGTCTACACGAACCACAAACCACTCCTGGGCCTGTTCACAACAGACAGGCAGATGCCCCAGATTCTGTCCCCCAGAATGCTCCAGTGGTCCATCTTCCTTGCAGCCTACAATTGCAAGCTGGTGCGCAAGCCAGGGAAGGAGATGGGCCACGCAGATGGCCTAAGTAGGCTACCCATTGACACCCCTGAACCAGACCCGGCACCAGCAACACAGATCCTAGCCCTGCAGGAGCTACCAGAATGCCCACTCCATGCCAGGGACATTGCCAGCAACACAGCCACCGATAACATCATGAGCAGGGTACATGCATGGGTTTGCACAGGGTGGCAGGACAAGTCCCCGGGGCCTGAGTTCCAGGCCTATTTCACCAGGCGCAACGAGCTCTCCATGCACAGGGGTTGCCTCCTCTGGGGAAGCAGGGTCATCATTCCCACCGCAGTCCGGGGCAAGGTATTGGACTCCTTACATGAGGGACACCTGGGGGTGGTTAGGATGAAGGCACTGGCCAGAAGCTACCTCTGGTGGCCAGGGCTGGACAAAGACATTGAGGAACGGGTCAAGGCTTGTTACATGTGCCAGAGATCCAGGCCAGAAATGCCACACGCACCAGTACACAGGTGGGAGGCCACACACACACCCTGGTCCTGCATCCATATTTGACTATGCAGGACCATTTCAGGGCCAACTGTACCTAGTAGTAGTGGACAGCCACTCCAAGTGGCTGGAGGTAGTCCCAACATGACCTCGGGTAGGACAATCCAGGTGCTCAGAGCTCTCTTTGCCACACACGGCCTCCCTGACGTAATTGTGTCTGATAATGGGCCTCAGTTTACCGCTAATGATTTCCAGGCATCCTTGAAGGCGAATTGGATTAGGCACACCACCTCCGTGCCCTTTCATCCATCGACTAATGGGCAGGCTGAACGGATGGTAAGGACGACCAAAGACACACTCTGGCGCATCATTAGCAGGGACTGGCATCACAGACTGGCGAAATTCCTACTCGCCCAACACACTACACCATGTGTCGCTACCGGGAAAAGCCCAGCAGAACTGCGATGGGGACGGCTTCTCATCACCAAGCTGGACCGTTTACACCCAGACCGAGTAGCAGCTGAGACAGATAGGCCACCAGCACTATCATCATCATCATCATCATCCACGCACAGAGTTCTCAACGTGGGGGACCTGGTCTGGGCAAGGAACTATGGGGCAGGACATCCATGGGTCCCGGGGACAGTGGTTGAGAAAACTGGGCCCCTCTCTTACATCGGGGGGTGGAGGGGGACAGACACATAAGGCAACACATCGACCAGCTCAGAGGAAGGGTCCCTGAGAGTCCCACACACGCCCAACAGGATAGCCACACCCCAGGAGAGGTCAGCCCAGCCGGAAACAACACAGAACAGGAACCAGAGGAGGAGGGCCTCCTGAACCCAGCTCTGCTCAACCCAGCACAGAGGCCTCACGAACCAGCTGTCCAACCCCAGGGCCAAGCCATGCCCAGACGGTCCACCCGACCCCACCCAACACCTGCCTACCGGGCGGACTATGTGTGCAAGTGATCACCCCACAGTTGCCTTGCGTTGACACACAGTGTATATAGTTATGTAGCTAGTTGCAAAATTGTTCTATAGTTATTATGTGGTTCTTCTCTAAGGGGGGAGGGGTGTTATGTATGCAGGCACCTGCATAGCAACAGCCACCAGGGGGCATTGGCCTGAATGGTTTTGGTGGGAAACCCAGTTTTGGCGGGAAACCTAGGGCCAACCCCATTGGCTGTCCGCTTACCTGGCTAGATATTTAAGGAGGCCAGGTAACCCTCATTCCTCAGTACGCTACCCCTTCCAATAAAGAGCTGAACACGTACTCCGGCTGGCATCTCTTCCTTGCGTCGGACCCACTACATTACAAAAACCACAATGCCCAGTTCCTCTGACTCTGGTCAGATTCTCACTTGTTTTCTCTTGGCTTTCCTTCACTCTGCGTTTTTACTTCACATTGTGCTTTTCTTCATTCTGGGTCCATAACCTGTTGTTTAAAATATAAATTAACACAGCCTTTTTCTTATTTTCTTCTTGTGATAATGCAGGAGCATAAACATTTGACAGTGGTTTGTTAAAAGAACTGTGGTTTAATATACAATATGAAACAACAATATTCAGGGAGCATACAGAATACAAGATAGTAAGTTATATTCAAAAGGTTGAATTGAGCGAGCAGGTTCCAACTGCTATTCTCCTTAGACACAGTCTGTTAAAGGGATACTACCCCCCAATACTCTGCTGACTCATTCTCTATATATCACTTCTGCCGGTCAGCTACTAAATCATAATTACCTTGACAGTGCCCTCCCTCTGGAACAACTTGCCTCCCGAGGTGAGATATGCACCCACCCTTCTGGCTTTTGACAGGGCTTGAAAACATGGCTCTGCCAGCTGGCCTGAGGTGGCATCTTGGAGGTGGTTAATGGATTAGACAGATCAATGCCATGATGGCTGAAAGAGATGAGTGTAAATGAATGAAAGGATTACAATGAGTTTCAGAAAATATAGTCTATCTAGATTATTGTGGGTGCTTATAAAAATAGGAATCCTTAGATTGGTCATAATTGGATGTTAATTATGTACCATCAATTTGACCACATAGACTTTCTCCTGGCCATAATGGGTGCACCCAACAGCACATTACAGTTTTCTCAAGAGACAAAGATTTTTATGTGTGTCCAAAATATGTAAATTTGAGCTTGATCATTTGTGCCTCAATGAAAACTTTGGGTTGATTTATTTTATGTTCTAATTGTTTCTTTTCCTGGTTATTCATGTTTTCTAAGAAATCTTCTCCAACAATTCTGATCTTTGTAGATATAGACATGTTATGGCATCTATGTATCTTATCAAATGTCTTCAGAGTTATCCTACTAGGTCCTAGTCTCTTGCACCCCTGGGAGTGTGAGACAATATTCCAGGGGGTGCAAAAACATGGGTTTGGAAGTTTCAAAATTATAGTGTATATGCATAATTTGTTACCATTATTTCAAACAGAACAGTCATGTAGAACAGATATCCGGGCCATGGCCTCTTGGCCAGTGGGCCTCAGGCCACCTGAGTGGCTGGCTAGTGCATGCACGCATGTGCACACGCTCACACCCTCCCCTTGCCCCGGCGCTAGGTGAACCACAAACCTCTCACCGGTGCTAGCCGAGCTGTGAGTTTCATGCTCTGCCCTTGCGCCAGCGGTAGGCAAGCTGCAAGCCTCATGCATCACCCCCTGCCTTTGCACCAGCGCTAGCCAAGCTGTGAGCCTTGCACCAGCAGTAGGCAAGACACTTGCTGGTGCTAGCTGAGCTGTGCACCATGCTAGCAGCCCCATTTGTGGAGTGTGCATGCTCACAAACGCTTGATTTGTGTCAGCACTCAGCAGTGGATACCAAGGGTGTAAATCTGTAAAAAAAAAAACCTAACTCTTTCCCTCCAGGATCGACCATCCTTCTTTTCACTCCTTCAACAACTGCCCATATAACTTAATTGCTGTAACACATGCACCTGGGCTGTGGTGCGCATGGTGTCCCTTCAACAAATAATTTATTGCAATTAAATTGTTCGACCCAATCAATTATTGATTATGTCAAAGAAGAGGAAATGGAATGATGACTATGTGTGCTTCAGTTTCACTTGTACAGGAAAGGAGGATTTACAAAAATCCCAATACATGCTTTGTAATACTCTATTTTCTAATAGAAATCTGAAGCCATCTAAGCTGAAAGAGCACTTCAACAACAAGCATGTGAGCAGATGTTTCTGGACATGATATTGGGTCACTGAAAATTAAAAGAGTGTATTTTGATGCTGGAGGAATCCTTCCAAAGTTAGGTTTCATTTCTGTTGACAAACCACTACTACTAGCTTCATACCAAGTGGCATATAAAGTAGCCAAGTCCAAGAAGCCACATACAGTTGCGGAAAAGCTTATCAAACTGTGTGTATTAGAAATGGCAACAATTATTCTGGGCCAAGAAGCAGGGAAGAAGCTTGGATCAGTGCCACTGTCAAACAATGTCATTCACAGCCAAATTGGCAATTTGAATGAAGATAATTTGGATCAAGTAATCTCAGGTGTAAGATCTAGTCCCCTGAAGATCTCTCTTCAGTTGAACGAGTCAACTGATGTGCCCAACTGCAGTCAACTCATTGCCTTGGTAAAGTCTGTTAATGATAGAACTGTAAAGGAAGATTTCCTGTTTTGTGATAAACTGAAAACAACCATGAAAGGGAAAGATGTATTTCAGATTGTGAAGGTGTTCTTTGTGAAACATGATTTAGACATCCAAATAATTGGTTCTGTGTGCACTGATGGTGGCCCTATGATGCTAGGGGATGAATCTGGATTTTCTGCACTGATGAAAGGGAAGATTCTGCACTTGCAAGTTACTCACTGTTTCCTTCATGGTCATGCATTGGCATCAAAAACATTGCCTTCAAATTTGAAAGGGGAAAAAACAGGGAAAGGTTTAATCCCTTTAAACAAATGTAATTAGTTTTAACCCCCTTTAATTGAGTCCGTCTATTACTTTTAGAAAGTTTTCTTTGAAGGTAAACAGGCTTAATTTAAAGCTAAAGCCTTTTGCAATAGCTGGAGCCTTTCAGTCTTGATTGCAACATTGTGAATCACCTGAGGCAGCTGAAAGACAAAAAAAAATCCCCCAGAGTTTATGTGTTTCTTTATTTTGTGAGCCTGTCTTGCTTTGCACCTGATTCCTGTGTCTTTAAGGGTACAGGGAAGGGATTGGGGTGTGTGTCCATTGTTACTACACTGTGGAACGAGCTTAGAAGGGAGAAAGAAGGGCCAACTAGTCTACAAACATAGCAACTTTAAATCTGTGGACTTCAACTCCCAGAATTCCTCAACCAGCCATGATGGCTGAGGAATTCTGGGAGCTGAAGTTCACAAGTCTTAAAAGTGCCAAGTTTGAAGACCTCTGAGCTGGCTGGTAGTGGTACATATTAATAAACATGGATAAATTCATCATACATTTGTCAGTGCAAAGGGAAAATGATTCAGCAAAGGAACAGCCATCGAAGAAATTAAAACTGGTACTTTTTTCCTTTTTTTCTACAGTTTGTAATATTTTATTAGATTGTAAACTAAAATACAAAAATACAAAAGCAAATAGTAGGGCACAGTGGGGAGGAAAAAGGGGGGGGGAAAGTGAGGGGGAGAACTGAAAAAGAACAGACTTCCTCTGCTGCAATAGAAGCAGTAACATTGAACCTCAACTTTTTACTTTTCCATAATATTATAAACTAGCCATTTCTATAACAACAAACGAATCTAATCAGTAAAACCCCAAATCCCCCCCCCTTTTTTTTAGTCAACAAGTTTTTGACACCTTGTTAAGCACTGGTGATACTCAAATATTGTCATGTCCTAAAAGTGGTACAATCTGTGAAAAGGTTGAAAAGCCCTGCTCTAAACCATCTGATCTTTAAATCATTTTGTGAAGAACTGGGAAATGAACACAGTTTTGATTTTTCACATGGATGTCCACTGGCTCTCATGAGGATGAGCTCTAACCCGCTTCCTTGAACTGTTGGAAGAAATCAAAATTTAGTTGGAGGTACATGATTCTCATCTGCTCAAAGCTTTCAAGAATGAAGAATTCATCCAAATGCTGGCATACTTAGCTGACATTTTCACTTGTGTGAATGATCTGAGTGTTTCTCTTTAAGGGAAACAGATAAACATATTAACATGTTGCAAAAAGTTGAATGCTTACAAAGAAAAGCTTCTTCTATGGCACTGACAGATATTTTTTCAAATTTTCCATCATTTGAAAAAAAATGGTTGATGATCATGGATCTATGATTCCAATTGTGCATGAAGAAATCATGGCTCATTGGAAATGCTGTCAGAATCATTTAATGGATATTTTGTGCTGGAGACCTGAGGATTTCTGAAGAATGGATCGTGAATCCATATTCCTATTGTAATGCATTGGGCCTTGTTTTATTGAGTGTACCACATGGGGTTTGAATGCTGGAAGTTTGCTTAAGCAGGGAGCTGGCTAATGGCTCCCAACTCCTCAGACAACCTGTCTCCAGCGCTGCCATTGGCTGCCTCTAGGGTGGTAATAGGTTCCTTTAAACCTATTGGCTGCCACCTAGAGGCCAGGGTATAAATAGCTGCATTTGTAGCCCTGTTTCTCAGTTCAGTTCCTGCAAGCAAATCAAGAATGTTCCTGACTGAACTCACTGGCCTCGTCTCTTCTCTCAAGCAACAAACCCAGTACACAACACTGGCGATGAGGATGGGATCCTGCTCCTTCCACAGAGCTGAGAGTCACTAGGGGTGAAGCCGGAATGCACCTGGCAGAAAAGCAATTCCCCACCCCTACGGTCAGCCTAGCACAGCCATGCTAGCGACCACGAGCCCTGTGGATCAGTCCCTGGGCATACGGAGGAGCAGAACAAGAAGACAATGAGCCTTCCACAGAGCTGAGAGTCACTAGGGGTGAGGCCGGAATGCACCTGGCAGAAAAGCAATTCCCCACCCCTACGGTCAGCCTAGCACAGCCATGCTAGCAACCACGAGCCCTGTGGATCAGTCCCTGGGCAGTCCCTGGGCATACGGAGGAGCAGAACAAGAAGACAATGAGCCCCAGCTGCGAAGACTTCCCAAGATGGTGAAGGTTGGAAAGCTGAAAGAATTCAGTGTAACTCACCCAGAAAGATGGTCTTCATATATTTCCAGGGTCTAGAACTATCTCCATGCCAATCAAGTCACTGAAGACAGCCTGAAGGCCGCAACGCTCCTGTGCGTTTGCGGCCCAGCCACATTTGACATCACAGAAAATTTGTTCACCCCAACTCTTCTGGAGTCTGTAATGTTCACGGACTTGAAAAAATGACTCAGCAACCAGTTCCAGCCCAAGCTCTCAGTAATAGCTTGGCAGCACCTGTTCGAACAGAGGGTCCAGCACCTGGGTGAATCAGCTTCTGAATTCATCGCAGCTTTGAGGCAGGCTGCATGCCTGTGCCAGTTCTCCAATGTAGAAGAGAGACTTCGGGACTGGCTCGTCTGTGGCCTCTGAAATCGAGAACTGCAACAGAAGCTCTTTGCCAAAGACACTTTATCGTTCCCAGATGCGTTTAAAGAGATTGTGGTGGACGAAGCTGCCGTCGGGGCCATAAAAGCCATGTGGCCTGCCAAAAGCACGCAACACAAGGAGGCCATCCACCACGAGGATGCTGAACACATGGAAGACTCTGACAGCAACCGAGAAGTGGACAAGCTTCAATGGCACGACAACCAGCCACGTCGCAGTGACAATCAATATGGGACAACTTACAAGGCAGGTTCATTCATTAGGTGCCCAGGTTGTGGCAGCCGCCATTAACACATGGACGGCAGGTTCCGGACAGCCACGTGCCAGGCCTGTGGGAAGACCAGCCACATCGTGTCCATCTGCAGAGTTTGCCAGAAGGACCGCCAATCGAACTGCCAATTGGACGTTCCGATCAGGAGAGGTATCAGGGCCCCGGAGCAATTTAGCGTAGGGTTTTGCTCCAGCTGCCACAGTGTTTGCCGCATGGGAGCTCGCCACCCCATTAAGCCGAAATTTTGACTTCAGGTCGAGCTGCAAGGGGTCCCGTGCAAGATGGAACTGGACACGGGGTCAGCCATGTCCATCATATTGCTTGATACATTCAGGTTCATCTGCAACCGCAATAAAAGATGGACCAAGCTTAGGCCATCCGACATTATCCTGACTGACTTTCAGAATGCTAGAAAGGGCGAGGCCACATTTGCCATCAAATTCAAGGGGTTTTCTGGGCACCTGGATGTTGTTGTAGTATAGGGTCAGAGAATGAGCCTTGATAGGGCTCGATTGGTTTGATGCAGTAGGTATGCAAGTTACCGGTATTAACCGGACACAAGCCACGAACTTAGTGTCAGTATGCGAGGAGTTCACAGATGTTTTTGACACAAGTCTGGGAATGTACAAAGGCCCTCCGATAACATTTAAACTGGATCCTGCTATAATGCCTATCAGGATTAAGCCCCGTAGAGTGCCATTTGCTCTTAAACACAAAAGAGATGCTGAATTGGACAAGCTAGTCGAACAGGGGGTACTACAGCCTGTAGATGGGGGTGAATGGGAAACCCCAATTGTCACACCACTAAAAGCCAATGGAGAGGTCAGGATTTGCACTGACTACAAGTGCACAATTAATTGTGCACTTAAGCAGCACGCATACCCAGTGTCAGTCGTGAGCCACATCTTGGCATTGTTGCAAGGGGGTACAGTTTTCACAAAGTTAGATTTGGCACAGGCCTACCAACAGCTACCTGTGGACGAGGCCACAGCTGCAGCACAGACTATTGTAAAGCACAAAGGGGCATTTAAAGTAAAATGCCTCCAATTTGGGGTTAGTGTAGCCCCTGGAATTTTTCAAAGCATTATGGAGCATACGTTCAAGGGCATTCTGGGGGTTTGCCCCTACTTCGATGATGTGCTCATCACTGGTGAGTCGACTGAGATGCTTGCAAGGAGGCTCAAAGCCGTCTTTCAATGGCTCCGTGAAGCAGGCCTTAAATGTAAGAAAAACAAGTGTAGTATAAGAGTCCCTTCAACTGAGTTCTTGGGTTTCCGTATCGATGCTGATGGCATCCACCCTGCTGAGTCCAAGCTAAAAGCCATTCAGCTGGCACCTAGCCCCAAGACAAAAGGAGAGCTTCAGGCATTCCTAGGCCTCCTAAATTTTTACCATGCATTCCTTCCTAACAAGGCCGCAGTGGCAGAGCCATTACACCAGCTCTTGGATAAAAACACTGCTTGGAAATGGACCAAGGTCCATGAAAGCAGTTTTAAGGCATTGAAAGCCTTACTGTCCTCCAGTTCAGTGATCACCCACTTTAAAGAGTATTTGCGGTGTGCCTTGTGTGTGACACATCCTCATATGGGGTGGGGGCTGTTTTAAGCCATTTGGAGAGCGATGGGACTCAAGTCCCAATTGCTTATTACTTGAGGACATTATCCTCTGCAGATTGCAATTACGCAGAAATTGATAAAGAGGCATTGGCCATTGTAGCTGGGGTAAAAATATTCCACAGCTACCTGTATGGCAGGGACTTCATGGTCTTCACAGACCATAAACCGCTATTGGGGTTATTCACTACTGACAGACACCCCACTTCTTGTCCCCTAGGATGTTAAGATGGTCCATCTTCTTATCAGCCTACAGCTTCAGGCTGATTCACAAACCCAGCAAAGACATAGGCCAGATGGCCTCAGCCAGTTGCCATTGCCTCAGATCGAGCCAGATCCGGCTCCAGCGGCTCACATTTTGTCTATTCAGGATTTACCTGAGTTCCCTCCACGCAGGGGATATGGCTGCAGAAACTGCTGCAGACAAGGTTTTAAGCAGAGTGCTATCCTGGATTCACACAGGGTGGCTGGAAAACAGCCCTGGGCCCGAGTTCCAGAACTACTTCACACGTAGACAAGAGCTTTCAGTTCACAAGGGTTGTATTTTATGGGGGATCAGGGTCATTGTCTCCACTTCATTGAGAGACAGGGTACTGCAATCACTTCATGAGGGACATCTGGGCATTGTCCAGATGAAGGCATTGGCATGGAGCTACTTATGGTGGCCTGGATTAGATAAGGCTATCGAAGCTCAAGTACACAGGTGTTACACGTGTCAGCAGTCCAGGCCTGAAATACCACACGCTCCTGTCTAAAGATGGGAGGAGACACATACTCCTTGGTCGAGGATTCATATCGACTTCACTGGGCCCTTTCAGGGACAGCTATTTTTTATAGTGGTCGATAGCCACTCTAAATGGCTGGAAGTTATTCCAATCATGAATATGACTACTGCTAGGAGCATCCAGGTGCTTAGGAAACTTTTTGCAACACACGGGCTGCCAGACGTTGTAGTATCCGATAACAGGGCCCAGTTCACAGTGGCAGAATTTCAAGCCTTCTTGAGGACTAACCTTATTAGGCATGCTACATTGGCTCCATTTCACCCTTCCAGTAATGGGCAAGCCGAACGGATGGTGCTCACTACAAAGGAGTCACTGAAGTGCATAGTGACTGGGGATTGGCACCACAGACTGGCTGATTTTTTGCTTTGCCAGCATACTACGCCTTGCACAGCAACAGGCAAGAGCCCAGCAGAGCTTCGCTGGGGAAGGCGACTAATCACAAAACTTGACAGGCTGCACCCAGACTGGGTGACAGCAGATGCCTCTCGCCCAAGGCCTCCAAGGGGGTTGCATGTGGGTGATGGGATGTGGGCCTGGAACTATGGGCATGGGAACTTGTGGGTGCCAGGCAAACTCACTAAAATCTCAGGCCCTCTCTCATACAAAGTGACTTTAGATGGCAGGCAAGTTGTTCGCCACCATATTGATCAGTTGCAGAACCAGTTAACGGCCACAAAGTGAGGACCTCGTCCCAGGTCCAATTCTAGAACCTCAAACCAGCAGCCAAACAGATCAATTCATATGCTCTGAGGAACCTAGCAGTCAGAGCAACGGGGAGGTAGTTGTAGAGGGGCAAAGCCCGGGAGTGCAACATGGGTCCCCGGGCGGGGAAAGTCAACGTGAACAATACAACCACTGTGCTAACACTGCTGAAACAATGGACTCTGGGGTGGGCTGACCTGGAATGGCCAGCCAGAGGAATTCGAGTCAGCCAGACTCTCATGGACTCAATAATCCTGGTCTACCTAGCTCGGCGGGCAAGCTGGTAGACTGGGAGGTGCCGGGATCCCCCAGGCAATCTACGAGGGTTTGTAAACCTCCAGCTTATTTACAGGATTTTGTCCTATAATAATTGTGCTGTAATGTGTGTTTACTGAAATTGCTGCCTGCTCAGGAAAGTCTATTAGTGAATACAATTGGAACAATGCTGTACTTGTGCATACTACTATTTTGTACTTTTGTAAACTCTGCAATTGCTGTACTTATTTCTTTTGTTGCTATAATGTGTGTACATTCTAGGGGGGAGGGGTGTAATGTATTGGGCCTTGTTTTACTGAGTGTACAACGTGGGGTTTGAATGCTGGAAGATTGCTTAAGCAGGGAGCTGGCTAACGGCTCCCAGCTCCTCAGACAACCCATCTCCAGCACTGCCATTGGCTGCCTCTAGGGTGGCAATAGGTTGCTTTAAACCTATTGGCCGCCACCTAGAGGCCAGGGTATAAATAGCTTCAGTTGCAGCCCTGTTTCCCAGTTCAGTTCCTGCAAGCAAATAAAGAATGCTCCTGACTGAACTCACTCGCCTCATCTCTTCTCTCAAGCAATGAACCCAGTACACAACACCTAAAATTTGGAGAAAATGTCAGATGATGATGAGCTGAAGGAAAATCTTCTTGATTTGCAGACAAGTCGTGATCTTAAAATGAAATTTGAAAGGAACACTCTGGAGGAGTATTGGTGTTCAACAATAGATAAATTACCAAGACTTTGTGAAAAGGCACTGGGTGTCCTTATCCCATTTTTGACAACATATTTATTTAAGGCAGGATTCAGTTCTCTTTTGTCAATCAGGACAAAATTGAGAAATCACCTGAATCCACAAGCAGACCTACAGATCGCCAGCAGCAATAAAGTGCCTTGTTTTGACAAATCATAAACAAGAAGCAGGTGCAAAGAAGTCATTAAATTCAAATTGACTGCATGTATTTGAATTTGTATAACATTTTCTTATTTTTATGTTCACATCATTCAAAATTTGTTTAAATAAGTTTGTTGCTTAAATTGAGTGTATATTCTCTTTCATCATCTTCAAACCAGGTATTATTTTTTAAGGGATACGAGAGTATATCAGATGCGTTCTAGAGGTGTGGGGTATAGAAAAGGTTGGGAACCACTGCTCTGGAATATCATCTTGCACCCCTGATTGGGAACCCCTGACCTAGAAGGTAAAAAACAGCCTAGAAAATACAGCAGCACCAGATAAAAAGTATCAGTATCCTAATCATGTTGAAGGCCAGATCCACATTAAGCCTAGCAGTCCAAGCTAGGCTTAATTGGAGTAGAAGACTTCCAAGGTCCCTTCCAGCTCTATTCTGATTGAAGCTGCTATATATGTAACAGCCAGAAATCTCCTCTCCCTGGCACTGATGATGTTATCTAGCTGGGTAACAAAGTCTCTGAAAAAGAGTAGCCAGATTCAGAGAGCTTCAGGAATCCAGTAAGGTTTACTTTCTATTGTAATTTGAACAATGTTCATATTAAAGAAGAGTTCACAAGGTCTAGGTCTGTGGTGGCGAACATATGGCATGTGTGTCACAGGTGGCATGCAGAGCCATCCCTGTGGGCATGTGCGCCATTGCCACAGACAGAGAGACATAGGGCCGGACTCCTCCCCTTCCCCTCTCCACATATGTGGAGTCTGGGAACAGCTGCAAGAGCTGGACGGGGTGAGAGAACCTATAAAAGGAGCTGTTTTGGCAGGAGAGTGAAAGCACTGGAAGCAACCAGTGGGGGGTTTCAAATCATTTAACAACCAGTTCTCTGCCTTGTCTTCCCTCCATCTTGGTTGGGCTGGGCTGCTTGGGGGGGTCAGCTGGGGTGAGAGCAAGAAGGTGGGGTCATCAGGTCCTGGCTGGGGAAAGGTGAGGAGGTCTGGCTAAGAAGGACAGGAGGGCCAGGATGCCTCTGTGGAGGAAAGTGCCCCCCGCCAGCCGAACGTCTCATCCACACTGCAGTCACATAGGATTGAACAGAAATAGCATTGGGCAGGGAGCTGGGGAGGTGGCCAGGTGGGGGGAATCAGAGCTGCCATTTCCCTTCCACAGTGCAGCCCCATTGGCATGGGTGGAGATGGCCCCGGAATGGCCAGAAAGGAGCCCTCACCTGGTGCAGGCCCTGTCTACATGGTGGCTCTGACAGGCGTGGCAGCAGCTGCTCCTCCTGCTGCTCCGAGACCCTTCACCAACCAACCACACAGGGAAGCAGGAGGTGGTGGCAGTGATCCCTGCATCACCAAGCCCAGCCATCAGCAGATTTGGAAGCAAAGCTGTGCCACCCATACTCGTGCTGGTGGAGGCAGCAGCAGGGGAAGGTGAGCTGTGGCACATGCCCACCACTCCCTGTTGCCACCCCACACTTACCCACATGCACGGCCCGTAGATGCACACGGGATGATGTGGGGCAGCAGTGGCAAAGGGTCAGCCCCCATGTGCTCGCTGGCCTCTGTGTGTGGGGGCCGATGCTGTCAGGCAGCAGATCCAGAAGCAAAGCTGTGCCGACCATCCTCGCACTGGTGGGGTACCGGGGGAAGGTGGATCTGGCATGCTCCCACCCTTTGCCACTGCTGCTCCACATCGTCCCACATGCGCCTCTGGGCCGTGCATGCAGGACGATGTGGGGCGGCAGCAGGGAGGGGTAGGTGTGCACCATAGCTCAAATTCCCCCACTGCTGCCTCCACCAGCACAAGTATGGGTGGCAGAGCTTCACTTCCAGATCTGCTGGGCTTGATGATGCAGGGATCACTGCCGCCACCTCCTGCTTCCCTGTGTGGTTGGCGAGTCAAGGGGCTTGGAGCAGCAGGAGGAGGATCAGCCACATCCCCCATCAGAGCCACCATGTAGACAGGGCCCGCACAAGGTGAGGGCTCCTTTCCAGCCATCCTGAGATCATCTCCATTCACGCCGATGGGGCTGCCATGATGCAGGACATCCAGCAGGCTATGGCTGCTGACAGACACTATCGGCCCCCATGCGCTTGCTGGCCTCCGTGTGGAGAAGCCGATGGTGTCAGGCAGCAGCTGCTCCGCCCCGTGCCTTGCCTTGACCCATGGCAATTGGCACACCTGCCCTTGCCTCCCCTCCCCTCCCCCCACAGGGCGAGCCTCTGGTCCACCGCCCCACCCACCAGAGCCCCCCAACCCTGCCTGGCCCTCATGGGAATCCCTCCCCACAAGCATCATTGACGTGGCCACATCATGGCCACACACACCCAGTCATCCATGACCAGCACAGTCAAGCCCACCCAGTCAGCCATGCCCACCAGGCAATAAATAAATGGGTTTTGGGTTGCACTTTGGGCACTCAGTCTCTAAAAGATTTGCCATCACTGATCTAGACTAAACTGGCATGTGTTTAAGTTTTATCATACAAAACTGGAATCAGATTTATATCACAAAAAAATGAATCTCATAATGAAGCAATGTTATCTCTAAGAAAATCTACCAAATCATGCATATACTAACCAAATTGTTTTATTATATGTCTATGCTATTAATGCTTAGACAAACATAATTATCTAGAATAATTGTTTTATTATAGGTATCACCCTGTAGCAAGAACTCAGATTCACTCCCTTAAGGTACAATCCACAAGAATGGAACATTTGGTAAAGGATTTTTTTTTAATGACCAGGAAGAGAAATGGGAGGATCTAAGGAGCCTTCCATCTGTTAGCAAGTAAATACCTTTATAGGGTTATTTGTAGTGGTATGCATGTTCATCATTGTCTTTTCTCCATATGATGAAATGATGTCTTTGCTATTGTCACTGAAATAGTTAGCTGTGTAAGATCCTACCTTAGCTAGTGCTCCCAAGAAAGCAGAACTCTTGAAACAAACATTATTTCAAACAGGAACTTTTACTGAAAGTCAGTGAAAGCAGAAAGGCAAAGCAAGATCTAAAGAATTCCCACACAAAAGGCTTCATTAAAACATCCTTTTTCCAAACCCTCCATAGAGCCCAATTGTCCACTTTGTTATCAGCCAATCCACAGGTGTAAAGTTTTTATGGGAACCTGAGTGATAAGGGATGGTTCCCAGGCATAGCCTCATCTTTACAATGGAGCAGAGATAAGGCAGATAGCCCCTGGCACATTCCTCCCCCTTCTTCACACCAAAAGAGATACATTAAAGATGGAGAGAACAAAGTAAAGGAAATACATCCACTAATGCTAGCCCCCCTCCCAAATGAGTGAAACCTCCCCTCTTCCACCAGGATGGCAGAGCCCCCAAAAGGTGAACTAGAGGGGATCTGACATGCTGCCCCCCTAAGAGAAGGAGAAATCCATCTGGAGAATACACAAAATAACAAAACAGGAGAAAAAGAGAAAAGAAGTTAGTCAGGTTTGTCTGGGTAACACGTATGAAACTTTTTGAATAACCTTTGAATACCCCTAACATGTTTATTGTAAACCCATTCATTTTGGGATACTGGATGGTGTTTCCAGGCCACTAAGTATTGGGTCATGCCATGGTATTTATGAGAGTCTAGGATTTCCTTCTTTATGAAATGTTGCACACCCTCTACCATGATGGGTAGTGGTGCTGGGGTAGCTGCAGGCCATAAAGGCGAGGTCATTTCAGGTTTTAACAGGCTGAAGTGGAACACAGGATGAATTTGCCTTAAAGTTTTGGGGAGTTCCAATTCTACTGTAACCAAATTTATGATGTTTTTGATGGGGAATGGTCCTACAAATTTTGGGCCTAGCTTCTTTGATGATTGTAGGGACTGAAAGAACCTAGTTGACAGGTACACCCAGCCCCCTGCATGGAATGGTTTAGGTTCCATTCTCTTTTTATCTGCCTGCACCTTATAAGCTGCTCTGGCTTCATCTAGCACTTTCCTGACTACTGACCAGGTATTTTGTAGTTGTTTGATCCATTCCTTAAGGGAAGGGATGGTGGGTTTCACATCTGGCAGTTCAGGCATAGGGTTGAATACTTGTCCCATGGCTACTTGGAAAGGAGTAAAACCAATGCTGGAGTGAACAGTGTTGTTGTACACTACTTCCGCAAATGGTAGGAGGTCAGTAAAACTGTCTTGCTGGTATTTGATAAAGCATTGCAGGTACTGCTCTAGTACTAAATTCATTCATTCTGTCCCACCATTTGTTTGGGGGTGATGACTAGAACTCAGGCTCTGGTCCATCCCCAAAAGGTCCAAAAAGGCCCTCCAGAACTTGGAGGTGAATTGGACGTTCCTGTCTGAAATTATATATTGTGGAGCCTCATGCAGACGACAAACATGGTGCAAGAATAGTTTTGCTAGAGCTGGTCAGGTTCTTCTTACGAGGGATAAAATGGATCTGCTTGGAAAACAGGTCAGTCACCACCCAAATAACAGTATTTCCTGTGCTTTTGGACAATTCCACAATAAAGTCCATAGAGATCTCTCTCAAGGATACTGAAAGGCTTGTGACTGGCTGCAACAGGCCAGGCATTTTTCACTGCCTTCGTTTCACTGCCACGCAGTTGGGGCAGCTGGCAACATAACTCTCCATGTCCTTTTGGATGGCGGGCCACCAAAACTGTCTCTTCAGTAGGTATAATGTTTTTACAAATCCAAAGTGCCCAGCCATCTTTTATCATGGCAGGTTTGAATAGTCTTTAGTCTCTGGCTAGCTGGGATGTATAGCTTACCCCCTACCCAGGCCAGTCTCTCTAGCATGAGACAGAGATTTTGTGACTGAGGAACCAGTCATCTTTCTCTAAGACTTGTTTAAATTTTGCTGCAGAAGTGGTGTCTAATGATGGGGTGCTTTTTGATTGCATCCTGGTGGTTACTGGTGCTGCAAGCTGCTGTGTAGGGAGCATAGGTCTACTTCTGTTTTTAAGCTATTGTATTGTGGTAGTCTCAACAAAGAATCCGCTAAAAAGTTCTTTCTCCCTGGCAAACAGTGGAGGGTAAAATTGAAGCACTGGAAGTGTTGGGCCCACTGTGCCTGCTTAAAGGTAAAAGGTAAATGTTCCCCTACACATGTGTGCTAGTCGTTTCCAACTCTAGGGGCCAGTGCTCATCTCCGTTTCAAAGCCGAAGAGCCAGCGTTTGTCTGAAGACGTTTCTGTGGTCATGTGGCTGGCATGACTAGATGCCAAAGGCGTACGGAACGCTGTTACCTTCCCACCATTGTGGTCCCTATTTTTCTACTTGCATTTTTATGTGCTTTCGAACTGCTAGGTTGGCAGAGGTAACAGGTTGGGATGAGTAACAGGCGCTCACTCTCTTGGGGTCTTCAGCGCTTTCAGTTTTTTGTGGTCAGTCCAAATCTGGAAAGGGATTTTACTCCCTTCTAGGAAATGTCTCCATGTGAGAAGAGTCCATATCACAGCATAAGCCTTCTTCTCCCACACCATCCAGCGTTGTTCTGTATCAGTTAATTTCTTGGAGGTGTATGTGCACGGCTATAGTTGTCCTTTTTCATTTTCTTGGAGTAGAACAGCACCTACGGCTACATTGCTAGCATTGGCTTGAATGACAAATGGTTTCTCTGGGTCAAGGTGTCTCAGTACTGACTCTGCAGAAAAAAGTCACTTTAGTTTTTCAAATACAGCTTGGCATTCCATGGTCCACTTTAGCAGCTTGCTGGGCTTTGGCTTATCCCCTTATTCAGTAAGTTTGTGAGGGGGATGGTGATTTGTGTGAAAGAGGGGATGAATTGTCTATAGAAGTTGGTGAAGCCCAGAAAACTTTGCTGTTGTTTCTTGGTGCACGGGGCTTCCCATTCTAAAATGGTGCACACCTTCTCTGGATCCATCTCCAGCCCCTCCTGTGAGATCCAGTAGACTAGGTAGTTGATTTTTTCTGGGTGGAATTCATATTTGGAGAGTTTAGTGTACAACTTAGTTGCAAGGAGTTTGTTTAAAATTGCTCTGACCAATCTCACATGTTCAGCTTTCATTTCGTTGTAAATTAAGATATCGTCCAAGTACACGTAAACTCCTTTATACAGGTGCTCATGTAGCACCTCGTTTTTCAGCTGCATGAACACAGCAGGGGCTCCATGCCACCCAAAAGAGAGCACTTTAAATTGGAAGCAACTAGAGGAGAGTTGAAAGCCGTCTTCCACTCATCTCCCTCTTTGATCCTAACCTGGTAATACCCCTCTCACAAATCCAGTTTAGAAAATACTTTTCCTTTGGCAAGGTGGCCAGCATGTCTTTCATGAGGGACAAGTACTACACATTTTACACACATACAGCATTAAGTTCTCTATAATCCATGAAGAGACATGTCTTTCTTTTCCTGGAACAATATGGGGGCTGCCACTCAGGGTCTGTCTGGCTGTATGAAATCCAGGGCCAGGTTCTTATCTATAAATTGCCATAGCTTGTCTAGTTCTCTGGGGGTCATGGGGTATATTTTAGGCTTTGGGAGTTTGGTTCCAGGGACAATCTTGATGGCACTGTCTGTGGGCCAATGAGGAGGGAGTTCATCCAAGCGCACCTTGCTGAATACCTCAGCTAAATCATGGTATTCCCCAGGTATGCTTTTTAACCCCTTGCCTCTCACTGCTGTTGCCGTTTCTTGTTCTGGCTCCCCCTTCTCCCCTTTTTGTCTCTCAGGTGGGGGCTTCCATTCTTATGGGAATCTCAAACTCTCTTTACATCAATCTACCAGAGGATTCCATTTTTTAACCACTTCAGTCCTAGAACCAGGGGCCAATCCATACCAGGTGCCACTATAAAAGTTAAAGTCTTGGAGTGGCTCCCATGGTAAGACCTAGGAGTTCAGTGGCAAAGCTGCCTGGGACACCCCCGGTGACAGACCCATTGAGTTGGCAGAATGCAATGGGGTTCTTTAGCCTCCTCAGTCAGACCCTAGTTTCCCCACCAAGATTGGGCTAATTAAGCACTTGGAGCAGCCTGAGTATAGTAGGGCATTTAGGGCTACCTATTGTTCCTTGCCCAAGATTAACAGTTTTATGGGCATTGTGATTGGCACGATCAGTCCACTTACCAAGGGGTCATCATTGTAGTCACTTTCTGGTGTCCATGGTTCATCTCCCTATGGGGTCAGAGTTCTCCCTCCTGACTTTAGGGTTGGGTGGAACTCCACGACCTCCTCAGGCTTCAGAGCTGTGTCCTTGGGGCCTTGAATTGGTTTCATTGGTCTCCCTCTGGACAGTTGGTCTCTCATCTTGGCTGGGGGTTTTGTGCAACATTCCAGTGCATGATAGCCTGCCTTGCCATATTTGAAGCAGGTGGTGGAGCATGTTTGAAGTGGCATGACAGGTCCCAGAATTCCTCTGTGTATTCAGCTACAGGGTGACTTCCCTGCCTCTCCATCTTTATATGGTCCCATGCCTTCCAATTGACAAGATTGTCCTCAAAACACCTCCTCAGGTCTGACATGAAGTTGTTAAACTTCTGGAGTTCTGGGGCCTTGGAATTGTGCAGGGTCACCATCCAAGAGGCAGTGACATCTTCCAGAGCCAGGGTGGCAACCTGACTCTAGCCTCCTCACTGGGGAGGGTCCTTCTATACACTTGCATGTAGGTAAAGATGTGAGTGAGGAAAAAACCCAATTGCTGGGGGTCTCTGTTAAATTTCACCCCAAGGGGAACCTGTTTTGGCTCAGGTTCTGGCTGAGGGGCTCTCCTCATGACCACTTGGTGGTGGCTGAGGTGGTCACCACCATCTTGGTAGAGCCAGCCACCCCCATGGTTGCATCAGTTGTAGCTGACTCTCTTTTGCTGCCTGTGGTTTCTTTGAGCCAATCCTTATCTCTCCCTCTGCACCATTTGGATTTCACCTTCAGGTCTTGTAAAGCTTTGACCATGAACTGCATTGCCCATTTCAGGATCTGGTCAGCTGGGTCCTGTTCCCCCTCGGTTTCTTCATCATCGCAGAGCAGTTCCATTTCATACCTCCGGTCTGGTTTTTGGCTGCCTCAGGTGAAGGTTAACCATTGGGCTCTTCCATCCCAGTTTTCCTTTTTCCCCATGCCAACCGACCCCCTCAACCTTGTGGATTTCTCCATGGTAACTGTCTTCTCCATCTATCCGGAGGAACTCTCTTCGGGGTGGGTCTTGGTGACGGACTCTCCCCAGCACTCAGATTTGTCCTGCTCGCTGCCATGAAGCAACATAGCATGTACGGTCCCCAGGGTAGGGCAGACACCAATCCAGTTTGACCACTTTGTAGATCTTGCCTAATGTAAGGTCCTGTCTCAGGTAGTGTTCACAAGTTGAACTCTTGAAACAGGCATTGTTTCAAACAGGAACTTTTATTGAGAGTCAGTGAAAGCAGAAAGGCAAGGCAAGATCTAAAGAATTCCTGGGTGAAATGCTACATTAAAACATCCCTTTTTCCAAACCCCTCCCTAGAGCCCAACTGTCCAGTTCGTTTCCAGCCAATCCACAAGAATGCTTAAGGGAACCCGAGAGATAGGGATGGTACCCAGGCATAGTCTCATCTTTGCAATGGAGTAGAGATAAGACAGATGGTCCCTGGCACATTCCTCCCCCTTCTTCACACCAAAAGGGATACATTAAAGATGGAGAGAACAAAGGAAATACATCCGCTAATGCTAGCCCCCCCCAAACAAGTGAAACCTCCCCCCTCCCACCAGAATGGAAGAGCCCCCAAAAGGTGAAATAGAGGGTATCTGACAAGTTGCCTCCATCAACTTGCTATATCTCTGCCTGATAAAAGTGCCTACTTGCTATAACTGAGCATCTGGGATAACGTTCATGTTTCATATGAATTTGCAGAGAATATATATTCTTCTTGTGCACTTCTGGTGTTCTTTCTTCAACTTGAAACTGGGTGTACTTTATCATGATGAAGAGCACAGGACTTGGAGCAAGGAGAAAAGGTGCACCCAAATTTTAACTGGGGAACCTCGTGGTCTAAAATCAAATGCTCAATCACTGGGATAGGTTTTTGGAAAAAAATATGCTAAGTTTGGAAGGAATGAAGAAAGTATAGAGAAATAGATTAGGCTGTTCATGTAAGTGAAAATGGCTATGTAGAACAGTGATTCTCTGTTCATAGGAGATAAATGAATATAGACTGGATACACAATATACAGCATTTCAAGAAAAAATGATCATATAGCGAAAATAAGTGAGGATTAAGTTGAAGAACAAAAATATGAACAAAGCTTAACTGAATTGACAAGGACTGGGAAAGCAAAAAGACATGGAGAGATGGATGGACTGATTTTTAAAAAAATAAAATACAACAGTTTGCCAGGATAGAGTGGTACAGAATGGTTTCAGTGGTGGGATTCAGCCAGTTCGCACCCCTTCGGCAGTACCAGTAGCTAATTTTTTGTTGCCCAGGCCCAGAATGGACTTCTGGAAATGACATCCACACAGAGAACCAGTTGTTCACATATTTGAATTCCACCACTGAACGGTTTAGTGACTGTGTCAGTGTAAATTAAATTTACCTATTTCTTTTTCTTATGTCATGTCCTTACTTTATGCCCTTGCTGACAGAATGTTGATCTACTCCATCATGGGTGGGCCATTCCTTGACCATATAGATGTTGCTGAGCTACAATTTCTAGCATTTATTGATTGTTAAGCTATGAGAAATCAAATTTTGAATTTTTAAGTGTACTGTGCTAGATAAATCTCTTTCTCCTGCCCTGATATGCTTGGTGCATGCATTTTACACTGAATCACTTGTAAAAACGGTAGCTACGTGCTTTTAAACAAATGAATAACCCATTGTTAGTCAAGCAGAATAGTAACTTCTTGGTTCTCTTTTCCTTAAATGTCCATCAGCAACAATATTATCTTAACCAGAACCTTCAACATTTAGAGGATTGATAAGGCTACATTCACTTGTTCTCTTCTTCCTCAAACTTCAGTTTGACAGTTGAATTAGGAAGTTTGCTCATTGGGAGGAATCCATAAATATAATTTATTTATTTATTTGTTTGTTTGTTTGTTTTTATATACCGCCCTTCTCCCGAGGGACTCGGGGCGGTGTACAGAGAAGGTAAGTATACAGTTAAGCAATACTAAAAACAAGTGAAACCCCAAGATCTATCAGGCCAGGCCGGCCTGCTGGAACAGGTAGGTTTTTAAGTCACGCCGGAAGGTGCGAAGGTCGGGGGCCATCTGGATTTCGGTAGGCAAGCAGTTCCAGAGGGTTGGTGCACCCACTGAGAATGCTCTCCCCCTGGGGGCCACCAGCCGGCATTCTCTGACCGGTGGCACCCTGAGGAGGCCTTCTCTGTGGGAGCGCACAGGACAGAGGGGTGTTGACGCTGGCAGTAGGTGCTCCCGTAGGTAGTCCGGACCCATGCCTTGTAGGGCTTTGTATGTCATCACTAGCACCTTGAATTTCACTCGGAAGGCAACTGGAAGCCAGTGCAGCTCACGGAGGAGAGGTGTGATATGGGAGTGTCGGGAGGCCCCCAAATAATTGCTATTCATGGCAGGAAAAAAACATGTATTGCAAAAAATCTGCATAGAAATCTTTATGTTTTGAATTTCTCAAAAAGGGCCATTCATTTTCTATGCAAAAATCTATAGGCAGCATTGAAGAACAGCTTATGGTAGGTTACTGAGCATCTCAGTGGAAATTTGAATGAAGACTCATATAATAATTATGTGAAGTACATTTGATAATATGAGCACAAAACTTAAAGATAAGGATGTGAACAAAGGGAGATCAAAAAGATTGCGGAGTACATTATTACTTGATCCAGACGTGCAGCATAAATTGTTAGATGTCTTCAGATGGGTGAGCTTTCTTGATGTGGATGTGATTATATATCACCAAGCTATCACAGGCACCATACAATTAATCTGCAATCAGGAACTATTTTAAAAGGTAATGCTTACATATCTGAATTTTCTATTCAGCTTATATTGCATTCAACCTTAATTTCAACTAAACAGAAAAGTAACAGTAATAAACAGATGAATGCATCATGAAGCTTCATAATGCTGTTTAATAAAAAGAAATTTATCACTTAATTGTCATAAGCCTATTTTCAAACAGCAATCTATCAGAAGGAAATTATGCATCTGTAGTTATTGACCTTTCATTTCAACATGACTGATACATAATTAGACTAGTTTTGTGAAAAATAATAGTTAATTACTAGAACATGTTTTACTTTAATTGTTTTGGGATTCTTTTTTGTATCTTAATTTTTTATTCTATATGTAGGATACTAATATATGTACAATACAATAGTAAGTTTTAATGTTTAAAACTAAATGCACTTTGTTTTTTTATATTCTCATCCAAGTGATGTTTTCATTTCTTTTTAAAATCGGAGACTTTGCAGATCAGAAAGTAACAATGCCAATAAAATAACTGAACCTTTTTGTAGAACTGTATTGTACATACTATAGAGAAGCAAGGGCGTACCCTGGAATTAGATTAATTGGGACCTTTGAAGAATTAATGAGAAAAAGGGATTTTAGCTTCTGAGGATATACATTCTAAAGATCCAGTATACTATTTTATTTTATACCAATTTGTCAGATAAACTATAGTGTATTTGTGAATGTGTGTGTGTGTATGTCTAGTTTTCTACAGGATCACAAATCTATTTAATTAGAACATATTATCATCTTCCCAGGAAAGTATGCAATATGTGGAGATTTCCCATACAAAAAAAATGGATGCAAAGGAAAGGATTATATTACACTTGCCTCTTTTTTCTTTGACTGAATCCTCCTTTTAAAGAGTGGGCTACTCTTTAAAAAGAGTAGTATTTTAAATCAAAAGATACTGTGCTGATTTATGTGTTGGTTATCAAATTATGTGTGTGGATCTGTGAAAAGAAAAAGTGGAAGAGAAGAAAGGCAAAGCAAAAAGAAAATATTTCTCTCTCTCTCTCTCTCTTGAACTTCAGTTCCTACAGCTCCTGGTTGTACCATAGATTTTTTTTAGTTCAATCAGAAGTGAGTATAAATTCAATGTACAACCAAGTGCATATCTGGAAGCTGTTGTATTCCTTAGTAATACATTGTAAGCGCATTCAAATAAACAAAATAGACATCAGGATGAACATACTGCTGTAAATAATGTAAGATATATATACATCTGTCTTGTGCTTACATAGTACTTTGCATATGGATGACTAATGTTGTGTGTGCGTGTCTACCTGTTTGTACATTTTTGTAAATGTAAATTGCATATCAGGAAACTGGTTTGATGTAATGGTTAAGGCATCAGACTATAAACTGGGAAAATGTGAATTCAAGTCCTGCCTTAGTCATGAAGCTGCCTGGGTGACCATGGGTTAGTCTCTCTCAACCCAACAAGAAAGCATTGGCAAACAACTTCTGAAATTGTGCCAAGAAAACTGCAGGGACTTATCTGGGCAGTTGCCAGGAATCAAGAATGACTCAGAGGCACAAAAAAAAAATACAATCTTAGATTATTTGTCTAACAATAATACTCTTACCAGCAATATGTAGATTTGTTTTCATTAAATTCATTAAACAGCTGTCCATTCCAACATATTGTGACACCCAGCTTACCTAGCACAGTATTTACACTAGCTCTGACTAAAAAGTAAATTTTAGGATTGCTAGTTTGCTAACTAACAAGCATTGATCAGCTTAGAAATAGAAATGTTTTCAGGAGCAGAAGAAATAGTTTGATGTATGCATTGAGCATTGTAGAAGCAATCCACATTTGACATCCATTTATTATTCAGAAACAATAAAAAAGCAGAACAAACAACCAGTAAGTTTAAAATAGAAACTTTTTAGTACAAAATCACTGTCAAAAATCATCTTATTTGTTCCAGACATAGCTTGGTCTGGCTTGGTCTACATAGTAGGACTAAGTACTGGTAATTAAAATACACTCATCATTAATAAGTGCATAAGTGCTCTCAAAAGAGCTGCCTCTATCTTCAGACATTCTACCCCAATCTAAATCCCATCCTTCTTTCCCATCTTCTCATACACAAAAAAGTAACTACCTACAGAAGGAAGAGCCAGGTCTATAACTACCTGTGTTAACCTCCACTGAACAGATTCTACCTTTACCCAGCAATTTCTGTAATGGAAAAAGTGATTGCTTAAATAGTTGATAATCAGACACTCAACAATTTGTGAGATAAATGAGAGGCCAATGGATCTCTGGAATATAAAAACAGATCTGTGTGTAATTAGACATGTTGAGAAGAAAAAACTTCATTGTGGCTCAATGACCAGTCAATATTTGGTCCAGTTTCTGAACATGCAAACTCGTTATCAAGTGTATATTACAAATGAAACTTGCTTAATGGAAATTATTCAAGATTCATTTTAAGGAATGAATGCAATATACAGGAAGACTATGTAAAATGTAATTGAATACTTAATGGATGACCTAAGCATACAAAATATAATTATTATTAAATATATTGTTGGTACTTGGATTACGTAGTGAATTCTAAAGAAATAATTTTTGCACAACTTATATTTATATTTACCTCTTACATGAACCAACTATTCTTGGATGATATAAATGCTATTTATGGTAAGCTATGGTAAATATTGTTTATTGGGATATTCTTCCACCGGGGTGAAGTGGAGCCACTCTCCTGGCCTTTTAGAAGGATACGGAGACCTTGCTTTGCATGAACCTTGCCAACCTTGTTTTGCCAAGTGGCATGAAACCCTTGGGTAGTTAGTGCCTTGAAGGCACTTCCTCATCATTTTAACTTTTAACTTATTGTTTTTTACCTGGTTCCCACTTTGTTGATGTATTATATTTTTATATGGTTTTTAATGCTTTTATCTGCAAACCACCCAGAGGAACTTTTAGAATGAGATCGACAGTACTTAAATTTAATAAATAAAATAAATATCTTGCTGCTCAAAGAGGCATAGCCAATTCTAACACAAATGGATGCAATAATGTAAATGGGGTAACATACAGTAGATAATTTCTAGTTCAGCATGGACATCCTTGTGTATAAACAAATGCCTGAATAGAGCTAATATATTTAAGGTCTAGGTACTGAATGTAATCTAAAGGCTCATCATATTATAAACATATGTTGTAAACCAGCATTATATAATAGTTTCTCCAATAATGCACAAAATGGAGACAAAGGTTTAAAACTAAGCATAGTTACAAAGCAAACTCCTTTTTCCCAGCCTCATATTTAAATACTCTATGTAAAGTTTTTTTAAAAAAACACCTAAAATACAATTCACTTTCCACTATGAAAAATATGTAAGTAATATTCTAGTTCTTGCTTATTGATTAGCTATCCATTGCACTGGTGTATAGTTGCTTAATACTGACCATTCTCATAGATAATGCCAGTGACAACATAATCTGTGGTCTTTGGGATTGGCATGATACAAAAATTATAATTAATTAAGATTTATGTTGAACTCTATCATCTAAATTATAAATATCACCTCTTGTAAAATCCATTCTTGACTAAAAAGGTGAGCCAACCTAATCAGAAAGCAGTTTTTATATATGTTAAACTTTAACAAACACATTACAAAAATATTTTGTTTCCACTCAATTGTGTTTGATTCTCAGAAAGTATCCGGAAAGGTTCCTGTGGTTTTCTTGGCAAGGTTTTTAAGAAGTGGTTTACCATAGCCTGGTTCCTAGGCCTGAGAGAAAATAAGTGGCCCATGTTAGGCTTTGTGCCTAAAGCAGCAATAGAACTTACAGTATCCCTTTTTTCTGTCCTGATGCCTTAACCACTACATCAAGCTAGCACTTATTAAACATCTTAAAACATGCTTTTTCTAAAGATGATAATTTTGTCACTTCTAAACATAAGACAAATTATATTTTTGGATATTTTTCCTTCTATAACTATATTTGCATGAATTCTTCAATTAATCACCCAAGATTTGTGACATTCCTTTTTGTTTGTAATGAAAAGTTAGATTAGATTGTCTCAACTTGCCCCAAGACATTCAAAAGCATGAAGTTTCATTGTGACAGAGAACCATAAATAAATAAATACTATGTGCTAACCTTCTCTTAAGGTAATTATAAGTGTTTGTGCCTTGAATGAAATGAAATTCAATGAAATGATATGAGCATTTCTAAACTTCACCAAACCTGAAGCCTTCAGATGGCAAATAAAAAAATAAAATTCCAGTGAAATAACTTAAACAATATAAATACACACAGAGACACTTAAATACCTATCTTATAATGTTATTCTATCCTATGATATTCCCAATCACTTTGGACCACAGGATAACATTTCCTAGAATATAGGCAACACATAGATTTGTATATAGTTCAAAATGTGTAAGTCATGATTTTACAAAAAAATTGTTTCAGGATTTTAAGGGCTTGAATGTTTATAAAGATGGCATTACATGGCATTACTGTTAAAAATTTCAAACCCAACTAATTTGTCTGTTTTCTCTCATAAAACACTGGGAACTACTGTTCTTGACCATCATGTGTTTAATTCTCCTAACTGTTTACAACCAAGTCTAGAAAGTGTGAGATCATGTCCCATAGCACATCCCACAAGACTTATTTAAACTGAACATATTTTCAATTCTACAAAAATGTCCTGGGCTTAAAACTGTTATTTGTATTGAAACAGTGTTTCTGGACTTAGCTTCATTAAAACCCTGAAGACCTGGTTCACTTTTGAAGATGCCTCTTTGGATATCACCCCAGGAGCTTTTTTTAGAAAAGAAATGGTGACAAGGTCAGACAGATGATCCAGTCTAGCTTGAAAAATGAAAGAATATCTCAGAAGACAACTGCGCTAACATCCGTTTTTAGTGGTGCGGAGCCCTCCCTCTCCTTCCGGATGGCGGCGATGGCTGTTAGGCCCGGACATTGGCCTCGGTTTTTGCCCCGCAGCAGTGAACTTATTGAGGAATGCCTGGATTTTAAATTTCTGCAGGGAATGCCTTTTGCTTGCCGCTGGAATATCATCTGGACCAGCAGGCGGACGCTTGTGAGAGAGGTTGTTTCTGCCCCCTCCTCCAGAATGGCAGCAGTGGCTGGCGGCCTGAAGATCGGCTACGGCCTGGCTTACTTCCTGTGCTGGCAGGCAGGTACTATGGCTGTCTTAATGCCTGGCTGGAATCAAGACCTCCCCATTGACAGTCCGGTTTGGCCCTGGGACCTGACCGTGGTGGGAGGACGGTCTTGGATTGGTTATCAACCACCCCACTGGTGTGAGAGACCAGTTGGGGTAGGCTTGTCCCGGGACCCTTTGCTCTCTCCACAGCAGGTTGGACTCCTCAGCTGGAGTGAGAGAACGGCTGGGGCTTCCCTTCGGATTGCCAGCTCAGGTGAGAGCTGAACTGGACTAGTGGACTGAGAGACATACCTACCGGACTCAGTATTATTCCATCTTAACACCATCATCCCATCGAACTACCCATTGTAATATTTGTAACATCTGCCCTATGTGGACATTTTATCGCTCCATGGTTTGTTTCCATTACTCTAGAGCTGATCTGTATGCCCTCAGGGGGGGTTCCCTCCTCCTGGGCATGGCCAGCTGCCTGTTTCCACACTCCCCTTAATGACGAACCCAATTGTTGGGACTCCGAGAGGTGGCTGGGCTTAGACAAGGGCCTCGAGCTGAGACATGCTAAGAGACCCCTGATACATTTTTTAGCCAGTTATTTTAAAAGGTTAGGGAGGAGGAGGGATATTAGGGTGGGGAGGGAATTATTAACTGGCACTCAGTCTGGGCCTGTTAGGGGTCGTGACTGGATGGGGTTGGGTGGGAGGCCGCTGGTTCTGTGAATGTTGGGGTGGGGCTTCAAATCCCCACGATGATAGGGAATGGCAGCAGGTGGTTGCACGGAGAGCCACATCAACATCTGGGATCGTGCCCCCGCTATCTCTGAGCGGTGGTGCGTTCCGACCCTCCGGTTAGCACCCTTTTGCCCGGGGATGAGGGTGATCAGGCCCCTGAGCTCAGGCTGGTTTATTTTAACACCAGATCCGTCGTTAACAAGACTCCCTTCATTCAGGACTTGATTGAGTAGGAAGGTGCGGATCTGGCGTGCATCACGGAGACTTGGTTGAACTCGGAGGGAGGGGTTCCTCTGACCGAGTTATGCCCTCCAGGTTTCCATGTGCTACAGCAGCCGCGGGCTCAGGGAAGGGGTGGTGGGGTGGCGGTGGTTGTTAGGGAGACTTTATGCCCACGGGAGACCACCATTGTCCAGATGGCCGGGAGTGAGTCCCTCCTTCTGAGATATGGCCCTTGGGCTCAGTTGGGCCTGTTGCTCACATACCTGGTGCCCAGCTGTGTGGCAACAGCCCTGCCCGAGCTGCTCGATACCCTCTCAGGGTTGGCGGTGGAGTTCTCCAGGCTTATAGTTCTGGGTGACTTCAACCTGCCTTCACTGGGAGGGTCGTCTGAGTTAGCTCGGGAGTTCATGGCTTCCATGACGGCCATGGGCCTGACCCAAGTAATTCAGGGCCCGACTCATGTGGGGGGTCACACTCTTGGCCTGGTGTTCCTGTCTGGACAATGGTGGGATGACCTGGGAGGGGGTTCTCCAACCATTGTTCACCTGTCATGCCACTCTCCACTGCTGGGCGGCAGAACCGACCAGGTGGTTCCGCCCCAGGCATCTAATGGACCCGGAATGGTTCCAGATGGTGCTTGGGTCTATACCCATCGCCCTCACCCACAGCCCAGTCGATGCCCTGGTCGATGCCTGGGAAAGGGCAGCCGCCAGGGCACTTGACTGTGTTGTACCCTTGTGACCTCTGACCAGGCGCAGATCCCGTTGGGCTCCGTGGTTCTCTGCAGAGCTCCGGGAGATGAAGTGTCAGAGACGGGGTCTAGAGAGTGGTTGGAGGTCCAGCCGATCCAAATCTGACCGATTGCAGTTAAGAACCTTTATAAGGTCTTATCTTGCAGTGATAAGGACGATGAAGTCTAATTACTTCGCTGCCCTCATCGCGTCCGCAGATAATCGCCTGGCCGCCCTGTTTAGAGTGACTCGCTCCCTCCTTAACCAGGAGGTGAGGGAGGACCTTACAGGGACGAGCCAAGGAGTTTAGTCATCATCTGGTGGACAAAATTGCTCAGATCCGGACTGGTCTGGACTCTGACTGGGCAGAGTCTGACGTGGAGGAATCGGACGGTCTTGACCATGTTATCTGGACTGAGTTTGATCCTGTTTCCCCTGATGATGTGGACAGGATCATGGGGAGGCTGAGCACCACCACCTGTTTGTTGGATCCGTGCCCCTCCTGGCTGGTTTATGCGGCCCGGGAGGAGACACGAGGCTGGTTCCAGGCAGTAATAACTGCTTCTTTGAAGGAGGGTGTCTTCCCTGCCGCCTTGAAGAAGGCGGTGGTGAGACCCCTCCTCAAAAAGCCTGCTCTGGACACGGCTGTTTTAAATAACTATCGTCCAGTCTCCAACCTTCACTTTCTGGCGAAGGTTGTTGAGAGTGTGGTGGTGCATCAGCTTCCTCTGTTCCTGGAGGAAACTGATTATCTGGACCCATACCAATCGGGTTTCAGGCCCGGACACAGCATGGAGACGGCATTGGTCGCGCTGGTGAATGATCTCTGGCGGGCTCGGGACAGGGGTTGTTCCTCTGTCCTAGTCCTATTAGATCTCTCAGCGGCTTTTGATACCATCGCCCATGGTATCCTACTGCGGCATCTCAGGGGGTTGGGAGTGGGAGGCACCATTTTACGGTGGTTCTCCTCCTATCTCCTGGGCTGCTTGCAGTCGGTGTTGACGTGAGGGCAGAGATCCGCCCCGAAGCCTCTCGTTTGTGGAGTTCCTCAGGGGTCGGTTCTCTCGCCCCTCCTGTTCAACATCTATATGAAGCCGCTGGGTGAGATCATTCATGGTTTCGGGGTGGGGTATCATCAGTACGCTGATGATACCCAACTTTTTCTTTCCACCCCGGACCATCCCAGCGATGCCCTCGCCGTGATGTCCCGTTGCCTGGAGGCGGTCCAGGCCTGGATGGGGAGAAACAGGCTTCATCTCAATCCTGCCAAGACTGAGTAGCTGTGCATATCGGCATCTCGGGTTAACCAGACCATTCCACCTTTAACGATGGGGGGTGAGGTGTTACCCCCTGTTGATAGGGCTCACAACTTGGGTGTCCTCCTTGACTCCCGGCTCAATTTTGAAGACCATATAGGAGCTGTGACCAGGGGGGCTTTTGCCCAGGTTCGCCTGGTGCGCCAGTTGCGACCCTATCTGGACCGAGATGCCCTACGCACAGTCACTCATGCGCTCATGACCTCCCATTTAGACTACTGCAACGCTCTCTACATGGGGCTGCCCTTGAGGACCACTCGGAGGCTTCAGCTGGTGCAGAATGCAGCCGCACGAGTTGTGATGGGGGTTTCCCGATACTCCCATGTAACACCTCTACTCCGCGAGCTGCATTGGCTTCTGGTTGCCCTCCGGGTGAGATTCAAGGTGCTGGTAATGACCTATAAAGCCCTAAATGGCTTGGGTCTGGGATATCTGAGGGAACACCTGCTGCCAGCATCAAGTTCCCTTCGTCCAGTGCGCTCCCACAGGGAGGGTCTTCTCAGGGTGCCTCCGGTAAAAGTTTGCCAGCGGGTAATGCCCAGGGGGAGGGCCTTCTCAGTGGGTGCGCCTGCCCTCTGGAACCAGCTGCCCGTGGAGCTGAGGACTGCCCCCGACCTCCGTTCATTCCGCTGGGACCTGAAGACCTGGCTCTTCGAGCTCTCTGGCCCAGGCTGAGAATTTTAATTTTAATTTTAATTTTAATTTTAATTTTAATTTTAATTTTAATTTTAATTTTAATTTTAATTTTAATTTTAATTTTAATTAATTTTAATTTTAATTTTAATTTTAATTTCAATTGGGGTTTCTACTCTTTCAGGGACTGTTATAATCTTTTTAATTGTTTTTAATTTTTGTATTTCTTGTTTTAATTCCCTGTAAACCGCCCTGAGTCCTTCGGGAAAGGGCGGTATACAAATCCAATTAAATAAATAAATAAATAAATAAATTCTTACTATTGCAAGAAATTTGTGTGGATGAGTGCATGAAGTTAGCAGGAGTTTAAGAAGACTGAATAATTTTCTGCTTGGACTAGTTCTCAGTCTTCTAAATTATATCCGTGCATATACAATAAACACTGAATATTTGACTCTTTCATTTCTTCAGA
This sequence comes from Vipera ursinii, assembly GCF_947247035.1. NCBI lineage: Eukaryota > Metazoa > Chordata > Lepidosauria > Squamata > Viperidae > Vipera > Vipera ursinii. The sequence continues at coordinate 30,036,464 of NC_139515.1, forward strand.
ATACTGATCTTCATTTATCAAGGAAATATTTGTCTCAATCAAGCCATTATTTTTTTACAGAAACTGTTGAAGACATTACTGGACATTTTTATTCAATCAAAATGAAAAAGCAGGGTAAGAAGCTTGGGTTATCATGCCTAGAAAAATAAAACCAGTGGGTAAAATTTATTATATGTGGCGATTATTTTTAATCCATAAACATAACATAGAAAGTTCAGGCAAATCAGCAGCTACAAGCACTACTTGTAGAACTACTTTTTAGGTCCCTAATCTGGAACAGAAAAAAACCCTGCCACTGGTCATCTCCTGGCTATGTAACCTATTGGGAGTTTCCAGCACTGTACAGATAGTCCTTGACTTACAACAGCTCATTTAGTGACCATTCAAAGTTACAATGAAAAAAGTAACTTATGACCGTTTTTCACACTTACAACTGTTGCAGTATCCCCATTGTCATGTAATCAAAATTCAGATGCTTGACAACTGATTCATATTTATGATGGTTGCAGCATCCCTGGGTCATGTGATCGCCATTTCTGACCTTCTGACAAGCAAAGTCAATAGGAGAGCCAGATTTCCTTACAGTAACAACCATGTTACTAACAATTGTATTGATTCATTTAACAATTAACAAATTCACTTAACTGTTTTGCTTAACAACAGAAATTTTGGGCTAAATTATGGTCGTAAGTCGAGGACTACCTGTAGTTTTGAATTCACATATCACAATTGACCAACTGCTCTACCAGACTATTAACTTGCTCCTGTACACACATGGCAAGCATCAACAGCTGCAGCAGGAGATCTTTGGACAATCAGAAAAACTTTATGTCCTGAATGCTAACAGCCACCAATTTTTTACATGTTCCCCATTTGCCAGAGTGAAAAGGAAAAAAAAAGCAAAATATCCACATTAATATATTGTGGGTTTGAGCCACTGGATGCAGAGTGAAAACTAGCTTTAGTTAAAAACATCAATGAGTATTTTAATCTTACCCCATGTCTTTAGTCAATAAGGTTTTCTTTATTTTTTCTTTATTTTATTATTATTTTATTCTTAATTGTTGCAAGGTATTCTGAACAATGATTTGGTGCTAGACTCATAGGAAATAAAGTTTTGTAAAAAAAATAAGTTAAACAAGGAAGGGTTCTGAAACCTGAAGGGCCAAGGCTGACACTGTTCCTGGAAGCTTGTATATATCCCTAGATATGCCCCTTGAGACCTTCAAATATTGTAACCAATTTGTCACTTTTAATACATGAAAGGGAATCAGGTCAAAAACGTACATGTGTTTTATATACTGAAAGGGACTTCCGCTGGAACTATGCTGACCTGCTGGTAGAATTCCCCCTCTGGTCTGCTGCCGATTCTCCACGGATTTGTACTTAAGAGTTATTTTCTAAGTCAGAAGAAAGTTCCCTGGGAAAGGGGAAGTTCTGGAAATTAACCCCTTTTGTTCCCCTGGATGGGTGGATGCTCATGGAGAGCTTCTTGAAGAAGTAGTCAGGTGAGCCTCTGGCTGGGGGTGGGGAAATCAAAAGCCTTTTCATCAAGGAAGAACCCGTAATTTAAAATGGACAATAAAGTCTGCCCTGTCTCTTAGAACACTAGCTTTCTGCATATTTACCTTTTGCTCTAAAGGAGACTCCCTTTGGTTGCAGCCTGCTTTTCCTTTTTGTTGAAATATCGTCATTTCTGAAGCTTTGGGATTATAAGATGGTGAGGAGAGGGGTTGTCATAACTGAGCCAAAATGAAAAAAATCCGGAAATCATTGTGGAAACTATCTTAAAAAACTTTTGGATTTAAATTTTCTAGAGGATTTTATCATCATCTTTAACTGACTCTGCTGAACTTCTTTGTTGAACTTTTTTATTTCTAAAATAAGACTATTAAATAGTATTTTGATTCCACTGTGAGGAGGGGAAGAAACAGTTCAGATTTTACTTGTATCTGACTGGTCCAGCTGCTTGCTTAACAAAAAGGCACAGACTTTAAGTTTTCTGTGCAGCTTACAGTATATTGAAGTGGTGTTGTTTCATGTTATATATGTTGACAGCAGCAAGATTAATTTACACACAAAAATGGGAGGATAATTTGACTCCTACAATGGATGAATGGTTGCAAAGTTGATGGAGTAAGCACAGATAGCCAAATTGACTGCTTTGATCAAAGAAAAAAATTCAACTACTTTTGTCTCCACTTGGAAACAACTTCTGGACTTTGTGTTTGAGGTGGAAAAAAAATGAAACTTGATTTTGAGTTTTACCAATTAATAAGTTTGTTGTTATAGAAATGGCTAGTTTATATTATTATGTAAAAGTAAAAGTTGAGGTTTGGTGCTATTATCATATTCTACTGCAGGGCTTTTCAACCTTTTCACCCATTGTACCACTTTTAGGATATGGCAACATCCAAGTACCACCAGTCGCCTAGCAAGGTGTCAAAAACTTGATGACCAAAAAAGAAAAAAAGTGATGAAGTACAGGTAGTCTTTGACTTACAACAGTTCGCTTAGTGACTGTTCAAAGTTATAATGGCACTGAAAAAAGTGCCCCCCCCCAAGCCATAGCTGAACAAGACACCTGTCTGCCTGCCCGGCAGTGCTCTTCCTCCTGTCCGAGGTTTTCATTGTTGTGAGCATTTCTGTTGAGAATTGACAGCAGGGCTGGGGTGGGGGGCTGTTTGATTTTTATTCCCCCACTTTGCTGGGTGGTTGCAGCAGGTTTTGGTCACTTCACATGACCCTGGGACACTGTGACCATCATAAATATGAATCAGTTGCCAAGCATCTGAATGTAAATCACAAGACCCTGGAGATGCTGCAATATTCCAGCTGATTGGCACTTGTTCTGGGCTCAGAAGTGCCAGGATCAGTGCTGAGCTCCAGTTGAAGCCTGGTGCTGATCCTGGCACTTCCACTGAGCCCTGACAGTCCTGCAGCTCCAGCTATCTTTCGCTCAGGCTTGTGCAGTGCTGCCACCAGTTCCGCTCATTCCCCTCCCCCACTACCACTTTTCTAGGATGGTTGTGTACCACCTACCAGGTGCAAATGTACCACAGGTGGTACCCGTACCACTGGTTGAAAAGTCCTGTTCTACTGCACCAAAGGGAGTTGGAAGTCGCCTTTTCTTCTTTTTTCCATTTGTTTCACATTTTTCCCTTCCCTTTTTCCTGCCCTATTTTTCTTCTATTTTCTTTTATATTCAGTGTTCTATATACTGAAAGGCACTGAATATCATTTATTGTTTATAAGACATATACAGATATTTAAAGAATTTTCAGACTAAGTAAATCATTATTTATTTAATAAATATATGACACCCAGTGATTTATAGCAATGAAAGATTTTAAAAAGTCAAAACATAAAATCATAAATAAAATCATAAATAAACTTCTCAGAATAATTTGATTTTAATTTCTGGGGCAGAGGCAATTTTTACAAGTTAGGTGCTGCTCCTGAAAAGAAACAGCCATGTGCCTCTCCCTCCCTCCCCTCCATTCCTTGTGGAATAAGGATTCATCAATAGATGTTAATAGGAAATAAAAGTTTGAAGGTTCAATTTTGGTTGGAAAGAACAGTTATGCAGAGACCTCAGCACCAAGTCATATAAGGTTTTATTAGTAACAACCAGCACTTTGAAATGCTAGTTTGCAAATGAAAAGATTTAATATTTTTAATTTCCAGCTATGACTGAGCTAGAATCTGGCCCCATACCCCAATTCTCTAACCACTAAACCTGAAGATGGCCTGTGAATAATTTTTCAAGAATGTTTTCTTACATCACTTCATCTGCATCCTACTGTGAAGAGAGTTTTGATGTTTCCCCTCTTTTGAATTGTGGTTATAAATAAAACTAGATGCTTCCTCAACAATGCAGCTGAAGTTGACATTAGAGATTGAGATCTCCTCAACTCCTGTTAGTTACCTTAGACTGCTGCAGGTACAATGTCTCTCCCCAATTGCTAGGCAATGGCCTCCATAACTAGAGCATTTTGATGGTGACACAGAAGAGACTGGATGCCTAATATCTGCAAAGCATTTGTCCACATAATTACTTTCCAACTAAGACCAACAGTATTATCACCTAATATAAAGAACCTGTCAAGCATTAAATAGGTTCCTTGTATACACAGATTTCTAAAAGATGGTAGACCTGATTTTTAAAAAAAATATAAAGTTTGTTTGTTTGTTTTGCCTTCTTTTACATGGACTGCTAGATTCCTTGGTCACTTGCGGCCAGCATATTATTTGCAAAGTATTACAGAATGAGGTAAGGCATTTGCAAATAACTGAATTCCAATAACTAAATGCTATGTTCCAGCCTTGCAGACAGTTTATATGTAAAGAGGTCATTGAGCGAAATGGAAAAGGCCTCCTCTGATGCTCATTGAACTTATGATAGAATCCACTTTCAGAATAACACTGAACTCACATATATAAGCACCCCTCATAATGATATTCAGTGCTTTTTGACATGCTAGTCAAGCATCTGTTAGTCGATAGCCAGAATGGCTATGGAGAGCAGCTCCCACTAACTGCCTCAATGCCATTGCAGATGTTAGCAAATACTTGGTAGTTGTTTTTGGTTACCAGCAGATCATGTCTGGTACATAAGAAGAGAATCAGTTCCTTATGTTATGTTAAACAACTTATAGTTATTTATGCCAGTACTAGGATGGGAGGAATGCATGTTAAACATAGTCTTAAAAAAGAGTCTTCTATATGAAATTGTCCTCACAGACAACACGTAAATAGACGAATGGATTAACTTGGAATAATGTAATATATTTCAACAATAATACTATAATGCACATTAAACTGGGCTGAAACAAAAGGCCTTATTATCCCAGCAATTCAAAACAAAGGCTTGTTATTATGTTATTTCTGGTTCCCAAAATTGTACTTCTCCATATTTGGTTTTTCAACTCATAAATCTATGAAATAGTAAGCACTGATTTTGATAAAAATTTCTACCAAAACAAAAATCTAATGCAAAGACTCAAGAGAGTATATTTTACCTATTAAACAATGATAATTAATACAGTTTGTTTAAGCAAATTAAAAATTACAGAATCATACAATAAAAGCATGGAATTGTTGCCTGACAAAGAAAGTATCCTTTACTCCTATTTCAAAAGTTTTTAGTAATAATGCAGGGGATATGTGTGTGTAGAATCACACAATGGTCTTCTTTCTGATACTTTCACCAGGGCTGACTGAAGAAAGGAAAGCAGTTTCACTCCTGTTGTTTATTGATTTTCTAGATTAAGAATCCCAGGGAGAGAATTGTAACAGACAACCATAAAATTATTTTTGGTGTGCTTATTTGCCTTTCCCTTGCATCTATTTGGCCTGTGCCTGTAGACAATTATGCGTTCCAGGCTAGACTCAGGTGCTAATAATGAAGGACAAATAGAATCATATGTGTAAACTTCCCCTTCTGATGAAAATTTATATTAACTTTCTGCCACTGTAAACAGAACTGCATAGCTCAGTGTCCCTGATGAATTGGTGATGAATTCAGTCATTTATATCCCAGGAATCTGTGCATTTATGGGAAAAGATGAAAACCGTCTGTATTGTGTAACCTTGCACTTTTTGAGTAAGAAAAAGAAAACACCAGCCTGTTTAGTTCCTCGCTTAAAGTGTGTAAATTTCAACTCAAATACCAGATTTTTGCATGACTCTGTCAGTCTCCACTTTGGGGCTTTATGCCAATATAAACAAGCCAAACAGTGCAGAGTGCAAGTTATCGCTACAGCTGTGAACTTATGCACTCTCTGCCTACCATAAAAATTGTTATGAATAAGTTTACAATACTACAGAATCTTTGTTAGATCCTGTAGTTGGACAGTTTTGACAATTTGGCAGCTCAGGGAGAAAAAGGAATGTGATTAGATAACCTGGACAATTTTGCTCAACTTAAAACATTAATTCCCATCTATGTTTTTCCCTTAAAAAGATTAGATGCATAAGATTCCTTACATTTTTAAATTAAAATAGTTTATTTAAATTAGTCAAATTGCACTACTTTGGGTGTAGAGGGTGGGAGAATGAAATGGAGATAGTTGTTTATTTGATTTGTAATCCACTTTGGTGCAAAACACATTTCTCAAATAAGTAGTATATATATTGTGGGAAGTGTGAGATTTTTAACTTTTTTTCCTAGAAAGATCTCATATTAATATAAAAACATCAAGTTTCATTAAGCTTGCATTGTATCTCAACAATTTTTAATCTTGTTTTTCATTTTTCATTTATCAATGATAAATATGTAGATTCAGTCCATGCTTCTGCAAACTGGAGCATATTTATTTGTTATGGTTATATTTTGCCTTCCCAAAAAATAAGTTCAAGATAACTGTAATGTGTGTGTCTAAAATTTATGGCAAGTTATTTTTGATTTTTAAAAAGATATGCATGTAAATATAAAATATCTTATATAAAAATAACCAGAATATTTTGTTGCATTTTTTCTTTATGTCCTTCTAAATATCTTCCTCATGAAATGTCTAATACCCTTATAAATTAACACTGAAATGTTCAGTCACACATTATTTCCTTAAAGAGGAGGGAATTACAAGTTTCTATTACATACCAACTTGGTACTTTACTTTTAATGAATATTCTCATATAAAATGCAAAATATAAAGATTATTACTAGAACAAATTTGTTATTTGGAATTATACTAAGTACATACTGAAAATGTGCTTTCCATCTCAAGAGTCTCAAATATTAAGTAGCTAAATTGCTTGTATTTGAAAAGACAACAGCCTATAGTCCATGTCTCACTATCTATGAGATTATACCTTTTCATGATATACTTTATCTCAAAGTTGTCAGTGGCTATTCCCATTATGCTGTGTGCATAACCTTTTAGTAAACTGAAGAAGATACAGTTATCTTCTTTTCTGACATGCAACATCTATCAATCAACATGTTTTCATGTAATTTATTCAAGGCAAATAGCAGTTCCTAGGGCTAGTGAACCACAGCAGTACATGAGTGATTTTGATTATGGAGTGATGTGCACTGCTTAGGTGAGAAATGAAAAATGCAGACTACTATTGATAAAGATGAAACTGAAACAGGAAGTAGAACTGAGAGACCAAAAGATATATTTAAAAACTTCATAATCACTAACCTTTTTAAACTGGATAAAAAATGAGCATTTTACAATTATCTGCTAACAAACTTTTAAATACAATAGTTTACTATTTGTTTATGTGAAAATGCAGGATAGCTTTGTAGGTCTAATCCATATTCTTGCTACTGAATAAAGAATGTAAATTAAGACAAAATGATTCCTTTTCAATTTCATGCTGAAGTAGCTCAAGTTAGTGGGTGTAATTTCGCCTAACAAGAAAAATGTATCACTGTACAGCTCACTCAATTATGTCCTATAGTGAATCGCAATACACATTTATGGAACTGAAAGGATAAAAAGATTGATAAATGGGCAAAGGAACAGATCTTTTAACTAATTTTGAAAAAAGGCAGTCTCAATTAAATTACTTCAAAATATTTAAACTTCAAAATATATTGAATAACCAACTTAACTCAATTAAAGGATGTCATTTGTGTTTATATGAAACCATTTTCTTGTATCTGTGCCTATTTCTTGGAGAATGCAACAAAGGGTATAGCATTAAAAACATATTTTGATTATTTCAATGCAATTCTGTGCATATATACTTGGAAAGAAGATACACAAAATTTAATAGGACTTAATGCATTATGTATATAAAGGATTATTTAGAAAAAAATATTCTCTTTGTGGAATGCATTTTAGCTCCTTTAGATAATATGAATGAATGAATGAATGAATGAATGAATGAATGAATTTCCACAAATCTTTTGGATGGCTAAACCACATTATAAGGAGTATTTATGTTATTGTCAGAATCCATTTATATCCCGTTCATAAATCCCTATCTGTATGTTCTAAAATCTTACACCCCTCACTGGATTCTGCCATTCCCAAGGAGGAGAAGAGAAGATGTTAATTGACCATCCCTATCCATTTGATGCAAGGGTGTTTATTTCAGCCTGCCTGGAAGCCGTCATTAGACCACGGGAAGAACCTTTGAACTGAGAAGAACAAAGAAAGGGAGGCGGGGAGAGATCTGGTTTGTATCTCTGATTAAAATCTGAAAGGGAGGAAGGAAATGTCGTAAAGGCATAGAAGATCCCTCTTCCCTTGGAAGGTTTTGACACCTGAACCTTAATTGATTCGGGGCTGACCAAATGGACTGAGGGGAGGGGATTTCACTCAGGGACAATTTAAAAGTATCAATCTGTAACACAGTTTTCAGATCCTGTCTAGTTTTCCATTGACAATCATGTTTTAGTAAAAGCTCCTTCTTGGACAATCCTGTCTCCAAGAGTTCTTCTTTCCTAAGACGTGGATTGGGGTGGGTCCTGACATTAGACAGGATCTGCAGTAAGAGTCAAACTGGAAGGAAAACCCTTACCGGGGGACTTTGCAAAAAATACAATGTCTAACAACGAAGCAAGTCAGGAGGAAAGCCCCATGGAAAGGGAGTTTTCCCACCAACCAAAACCCCACCAATGGTTGGAAGATGAAGCATCAGATTCCTCTGGGGAAGAGGTGGTCGATGGGTGTTGGAAGGAATAGTGAATGGGAAAAGGCATCGAGGAAAGTGACCCTGAGGCAGGGCGGCCACCAACCTGAATGGAGGCAAGAGATGGAGAGCTCCCTTCATGTCAGTGAAGAGGAGTGGGTCCTAGAGAGAGCTATTGACCTGATGAAGAAAACCCTTAGCTCAGTAAGAGAGGAAAAAGCTGAGTACCGCAGCCGCAGCAGTGCCTGGGGCCGCAACTGGAGAGACAGTGGGGGGGAACCGGTACCTGCAACACCGGGGCCATCCGCTGGAACAGGAGTTGCTGCCTCAGGAATACCCACTCCTCCCCAGAACCACAGACGAGGATCAGGATGAGGGGCAATACCACCCGCTGTGCAGACAACGATCCATTCAAAGACTTCTGCCCCTGGAAGCAAAATTCAGGGGGGAGCCACCACGCTTGGGGTTCTTCCTAACCCAAGTCCACAGCTATATGGAAGAATACAGACGGGACATCCCCAGTGACAAAGCCCGCATCCGTATCATACAATCCGCCCTGGACGGACTGGCTGCAGACTGGGTGGTGAACCTGCATAATTCCAATGCCCCAGAACTCAACGACTTCAACTGATTCATGTCATCCTTGAAGAGGCGGTTTGAGGATCCTTTGGCTGATCGTAAGGCCCAGGAGAGATGGCTGGTGGCTGAATATACCCAAGAATTCTGAGCCATTGCCAGCAAGCTCAAATGGGCAGAAGATATCCTCCTTAGCCATTTCAAATATTGGCTAAACTACAACCTGTATGATGCTTGCCTGCCTCGAGGAGACCCACATCATCTCAACGACTGGTATGTCCTGGCAGAGGAGGCGGAGATGGACCTACTGAAGAGGCACTGCCGGGGGAAACCATGGGCCCGCACGCCACCGGAGAAAACACGCGAGGGGGAAAAACCACTGTCCACAGCTAAAAAATCAACAGGCTGTTTCAAATGCAGGAGAGAGGGTCACTGCGCCACAGAATGCTGCTCAAAAGCCCCCCAGTGTAAATCAGAGGCATCACCCTCCAAGAAACTAGGGAAGCCCCAAAGCAACCCAAAAGAATCTTCCATGAAGGGGACAGAGGCTGTAGAGTCCACAACCCCTGCCAAGAACTGGGATTGGATTCCAGCCTACACTGCAGGGGTGGTGGACACCTTGGAAGACAGTTCAGAGGGAGAACCTTTGGTAAGTGGATCCATTCCACCCATCCTTAAGACAGTGACTATATTATCTTCCTCTATGCCTGAAGCCATCAAAGTAAAAGCCCTAATAGACTCTGGTTGCACCCGCTGCCTCATCAGCCCGACGCTGGTGGGGACATTGAGCATCCCAGTGAGGAGACTAAAACAACGACTCCTTTAGCCAATTCGATGGGTCAATAGTAGGGGGGCCAGCTACCCTAGCCACTTTACCAATTCACCTATCCCTGGGGTCCCATGAGGAAGACATAACGTTTGTAGTGGCCCCAGGCATGGAATGCCCAATGATTTTAGGACTGGGATGACTGAAGAAATGGTACCCCGGGATAAATTGGAGGACAGTAGAACTCAACTTCCCAGAGGGGTAGCATAGGAGCTTAAAACCCCAAAGTATCCCCCCAACCCAAAGAGAAGAGTCAGCATTGGTGGGGGAAGAGAAGGGGTTACCAGAAATACCAGAGGAATACAGGGACCTTGCTGATGGTTTCAGTGAGGAACAGGCAGATGAGCTTTCCCCCACTGCCCCACAGACTGCGCTATAGAATTCAATCCCGGGGCAAAACTCCCAAAGCCCAGGATGTATGCCATGAGCCCAAAGGAAATGGCGGAGATGGAAAGATTCATAAAGAAAAACTTAGAAAGAGGATTTATTGAGCCTGCCAAACCCAAAGTAGCCGCCCCAGTTCTGTTCAAGGAGAAGAAGGACAGTTCTTATCATTTATGCATGGACTATAGATCCCTAAATGCAATTAGTGAATGTAATCTGTATCCCCTACTCCTAATGAAGGATATGCTATCCCACCTATCGAAAGGAAGGATTTTTCCCAAACTAGACCTGAGAGAAGCATATTACCACATTAGGATTAAGAAAGGAGACGAATGGAAGACTGCATTCAACTGCCCAATGGGTTGCTACCAGTTCAAAGTATTGCCATTTGGACTGCAAGGGCCCCCCGCAGTCTTTATGAAATTAATTAATGATGTGCTAAGAGAGCACCTATATAAGGGGGTCCTGGTTTACCTAGTTGATATCCTTATCTTCACTGAGACCAAAGAGGAACATATCAACCTAGTCAGAGCAGTCCTGAAAAAGTTGCGGGCTGCCCACCTATATGCTAAACTATCGAAATGTGAATTCCACCAGGAAAGAATAGACTACATGGGGTATCACATATCCCCAGAGGGCATCAAAATGGACCCTGGGAAAGTCAGGGCAGTATTAGTATGGGCACCCCCCCCCGCACACAGAAGCAATTGCAAAGTTCCTGGGATTTGCAAATTTCTATCGCCAATTCATCCCTTCATTTGCCCAAATAGCCCTGCCCCTCACAAACTATTTGAAAATGAAGGTGGGGTCCCCAGTGAAATCCAGCCAGCCTCTGAAGTGGACAATGGAATGTCAAGCAGCATTTGAGAGGCTAAAGAGACTTTTTTCTGCTAAACCTGTCCTGAGACACCCAGATCCCAATAAACCTTTTGTAATACAGGCAGATGCTAGCGATGTAGCAGTGGGAGCTATATTATTACAGGAAAATGATGAGGGGGCATTGCAACCATGAGCCTTGGTGGAGCAGTGGGCTAATGCCTCCTTAAGTAACACCAGCTGCCTGCAATTAGTGCAGGTTCGAATCCCACCAGGCTCAAGGTTGACTCAGCCTTCCATCCTTCCGAGGTAGGTAAAATGAGGACCCAGATTGTTGGGGGCAATTAAGCTGACTTTGTAATAATGCTGCTTGGGGTGTGTGTGAAAGCCCTAATAAGCAGGCATATACATAGAATGAAGGCTACTGCTAAGCTTGTAAGCCGCCCTGAGTCTTCGGAGAAGGGCGGGATATAAATGGAATTAAAATAAAAAAAATACATCCAGGAAACTCACAGAGACAGAACAACGTTGGCCCACATGGGAAAAGGAGTCATGTTCTGTGAGATGGGCTTTACTTACATGGCACCAGTTCCTGGAAGGAAATACAATCCCCTTCCAGGTCCGGACAAACCACAAAAATTTGGAAGCACTAAAAACACCCAGGAAACTCACTCCTAAGCAAGCCCACTGGTCCCAACATTTTCACTGATTCAATTTCACTCTCAAACACTTACCGGGGGGGAGAATTACCTGGCGGATGCATTATCTCACATGCTCCAATATAACAGCACACAGGTCACTGACTCTAAACCACTTGTGCCTGAACAACAACTGGCAGCACCAGTCACCACCAGGGCTCAAATAAAAATGAAGCTGAAGGTGGATAGCCAAACTGGAATAGAATCCCAAAAGTCTTTGGAAAGTGATGAATGGTTCCAGAAAAATAGACATATGTGCACAATTAAAGATGGACTACCCTGGGTGGGTGAGAAGTTATACATACCTGCCACCCAGAGGATCAATTTCATGCAACTGTGCCATGATACAAAATCAGCAGGGCATTTCGGGTTTGTAAAAACCTTACACTTAACTAAAAGGCAATTTTGGTGGCCATCCATGAAAAAGAACATAGAAAGCTATGTGGGCAGCTGTCAAATTTGTGCGATGGCCAAGAGGCTGCAAGAGAAATTGCCAGGACTGTTACAACTGGTGGCGAACCCCTCAGCCCCATGGAAAGAAATAGCCATGGATTTTATAGTGGAATTACCAGAAAGCAACAGGAATACTGTAGTTTGGACTGTCACAGATCTGTTCTCTAAACAAGTGCATTTCATACCTTGCCAAAAGATCCCTACCGCAAAAGCCTTAGCAAAACTTTTTGTACAGCATATTTACAGATTGCATGGGGCACCACAATGCATCATATCTGATAGAGGGGTGCAATTTACGTCGGCATTTTGGAAAGAATTTTTATCCCTTTTAGGAACCACCCAAGGACTGACATCTAGTCATCACCCTCAATCGAACGGTCAATGTGAAAAGGCTAACTCAGTGCTTGAGCAATATTTAAGATGCTTTATTAATTTCCAGCAAACAAACTGGATGGACCTACTGCCTTTTGCAGAAGTGGCATATAATAATGCAGTCCACTCCAGCACAGGTTACACTCCTTTTCAAGTAGCTACCGGTCAAAGTTTCAACGCTATGCCAGAACTAACCCCATCCAAACCGGTAATTCCCAAAGTGAAGGAATGGATTGCTCAATTACAAAACATCTGGCCAATCATTAGGAAAGCTTTAGATGAAGCTAGACAATCATACAAGACACAGGCGGACAAAAAAAGAGTCGATCCCATACCATTCAGGGTGAGAGAGATGGTATATTTATCCACAAAATACCTTAAATCACTACAACCCTGTTAGAAACTTGGACCAAAACATATTGGACCTTTTCCAATTAAAAGAATCATAAACCCAGTAACAGTTGAATTAGGACTACCCAAAAATCTTACACAAATACACCCAATTTTTCACTGCACTTTACTAAAAAGAGAACAACAGTCACCCCTATGAACAATGTTTAGTAATCAATCAATAAGCATGTTTAACTGTTACATTTGTCTGCTAAAAATAAAAATGGTATAAATGGTATGTGATCAACTTTTTCCAATGTTTAAATTGACAAACATACCATATGCATGAAAATATATACATTAAAATTCTGTTCTTCTTTCTGGCAAGAGTATGAACTAGCATCTATGAAAGTTCATGACCAACTAATCTTTGTACACTGTGATCAGACTGCATGACACATATGGCTCTCTAATTTAGTCATGTTCAAGTTTCACATTTTCAGGAGAACACATCCATGAGAATTCCTGTAAGCCTTGCCTGCTCTTGATATCTCAAAGAGTTTCTGCAAATAACCATGGATTCTGTATGAATATCAGCAGGTTCTATGTAGAATTTCTGCAAATAAAGGCATGATATAAATACACAAATAATTTATTTATTAAGCAGCCTGAAAATGTATGGTCCTGGATTATACACATGTGATATATACATGATCACATGAAGGATTTCCTCCTGTTAATATAAAAACAACTGTAATGAGTATTCCTCACACTTTAAGACCTAAGAAAAGCTTTAAAACTGACAGAATGGTGAAGAATCTTAAATGAGCTGTTGCCTGTGAACATTCATAATGTATCAAGACTTGAAATCGAGATCCACTGCAACCAACATACAGAGATCAAATTTTCTGGGAGGTCAGGGAATTGGACAGTGTCCCCTTCATCTCCAAAGGCTGATGGCTAAAGAATTTGTAATAGTTTGGCTATATGAAACAATTAACAGACACTTTGTTTGGCTACTATAAATTAGTAGTATCAATTAACTGACACTGGAAATTCCATTGCTAAGCAATGTAAAATGTGTTGCTATGTGACTGCCCTGACTTAACAATGATACTTCCAGCTATTGTTAGATGAATCCTACATGATTATTAGGCACAAAGCCACATGATCACCATTTACAATCTCCTGCTGGCCTCCTCAATGATTTTGTTTGTCAAAAGTTTACAGCAAAGGTTGCAAAGGTTGATCACATAACCACAGCATGCTGCAATATCATAATTGAAATCCAAGTTGCCAAGCGCCCAAATCACAATCATGTAAATCTCTGTATTAGGATCCCCAAACTCTTCAGGTCACTGTACTAGTATAATTAACACTACTATGAATAATAATAAAGTAATACAATCAAACATTCATATCTGCCTAGCCAAGGTAAGGACTCAAGGGGTAAACAAACATGCCAAGCCAGTGTGAATAATAATAATAATAATAATAATAATAATAATAATAATAATAATAATAATAATAATAATAATAATAATATAAACAACCATGGCAAATAGGCATATTGGAAGCAGATAACATCTTGAATGGAAAAGTCAAAGAGTCAACACAAAAGGAATACATCAGAAGAGTCCGCAAAATACTAAAATCAAAGCTGAATGCTGGAAATATAATTAAAGCCATTAATACATGGGCAGTCCCAGTGATATGCTACCCAGCTGGAATTATCAACTGGACATTGGCTGAATTGGAACAACTAGACTGGAAAACACATAAACTTTTGAACATAAACCATGCTCTACATCCATGAAGTGACATCAACAGGTTGTACCTGCCAAGAAGAATAGGGGGCAGAGGGCTACTGGAAATCCACCAAACTGTAGAAGAAGAAAAATGAAGTTTGAATGACTATGTGAATCAAAGTACAGAAAAATTGCTGCAGGCTGTGAAAACAGAGAGCATTATAAAAATAACAGAAACAAAGACAGAATATAAGGAAAAACAGCTGGATGACAGATTAAATAGATGGAAAACCAAAGCTTTGCATGGACAACATTTGAAAAACATTGAAGGAAAATGTGATAACAACTTGACATGGGCTTAAGATGGGAACCATCAAGAAAGAAACAGAAGGCTTAATACTGGCTGCTCAAGAACAAGCACTACAAACTAATGCCATGAAAGCGAAGATACAAAAATCTACTGACAATCCAAATTGCCGACTTTGCAATGACAAAGTTGAAACTGTTTCACATTTAATATGTGAGTGCAACAAAATTGCGCAAACTGATTACAAAGCTAGACATGACTGAGTTGCTAAACTAATCCACTGGGCATTGTGTAAAAAATACGACTTGCCTGTGTCTGAAAAGTTGTGGGAACATAGGGTGGAAAAAGTTGTCAAGAATGAGAGGGTGAAGATCTTGTGGGACTTCCGAATACAGACAGATCACCATTTGGAACAGAACACGCCAGATATTGCAGTTGTAGAGAACTGAAGTGTACAGCTGATTGATATTGCTGTACTAGGAGATGCCAGAGTCAAAGAAAAAGAACTGGAAAAATATACGAAATACCGTGACCTGGCCATTGAAACTGTGCGATTATGGATGATATGTGTAACAATCACTGTTATCACACCTATTGTCATTGGGGCACTGGGAACCATGCCCAAAACTTTGCAAAATACATCAAGAAATTGCAGCTTCCTGCAATACCTCCAGCAAAGCTACAAAAAACTGTGCCACTCAGAACATCTTACATTTTAAGGAGATACTTGTTTGATACCTAGGATGCTGGCAGCAACCCATGTCAACCATTAGTGCCAGTCAATTTGAGTGTTCAGTTGACTGAGTTTCATGTTTAATGAATAAAAGTTATATAATAATAATAATAATAATAATAATAATAATAATAATAATAATAATAATAAACAAGGCAAATAGGTGGACGTGGAATGCTGCAAGTACATCAGATGGTTGAAGAAGAAAAAATAGCTTTGGAAAAATATCTGAAGGACAACGATGAAGATGCACTGAAATTAGTAACATTCCTAGATTCTTGTGAAGAACTTGATGTGAATGAAAACAACCACCACCTAAATAATTGGCACTTGTGATATCATGTTGTTGTTAATAATAATAATAATAATAATAATAATAATAATAATAATAATAATAATAATAATAATAATAATAAAAATAAAAATAAAAAACAAGGCAAATAGGTGGACGTGGAATGCTACAAGTACATCAGATGGTTGAAGAAGAAAAAATGGCTTTGGAAGAATATCTGAAGGACAATGATGAAGATGCACTGAAATTAGTAACATTCCTAGATTCTTGTGAAGAACTTGATGTGAATGAAAACAACCACCACCTAAATAATTGGCACTTGTGATTTCATGTTGTTGTCAATGATGAAGATGCACTGAAATTAGTAACATTCCTAGATTCTTGTGAAGAACTTGATGTGAATGAAAACAACCACCACCTAAATAATTGGCACTTGTGATTTCATGTTGTTGTTAATAATAATAATAATAATAATAATAATAATAATAATAATAATAATAATAATAAAAATAAAAATAAAAATAAAAATAAATAAAAAAACAAGGCAAATAGGTGGACGTGGAATGCTACAAGTACATCAGATGGTTGAAGAAGAAAAAATGGCTTTGGAAGAATATCTGAAGGACAATGATGAAGATGCACTGAAATTAGTAACATTCCTAGATTCTTGTGAAGAACTTGATGTGAATGAAAACAACCACCACCTAAATAATTGGCACTTGTGATTTCATGTTGTTGTTAATAATAATAATAATAATAATAATAATAATAATAATAATAATAATAATAATAATAATAATAATAAAAAAAAAAAACAAGGCAAATAGGTGGACGTGGAATGCTGCAAGTACATCAGATGGTTGAAGAAGAAAAAATGGCTTTGGAAGAATATCTGAAGGACAATGATGAAGATGCACTGAAATTAGTAACATTCCTAGATTCTTGTGAAGAACTTGATGTGAATGAAAACAACCACCACCTAAATAATTGGCACTTGTGATTTCATGTTGTTGTTAATAATAATAATAATAATAATAATAATAATAATAATAATAATAATAATAATAATAATAATAATAATAATAATAATAATAATAATAATAATAATTATTATTATTATTATTATTATTATTATTATTATTATTATTATAAAAAAACAAGGCAAATAGGTGGACGTGGAATGCTGCAAGTACATCAGATGGTTGAAGAAGAAAAAATAGCTTTGGAAGAATATCTGAAGGACAATGATGAAGATGCACTGAAATTAGTAACATTCCTAGATTCTTGTGAAGAACTTGATGTGAATGAAAACAACCACCACCTAAATAATTGGCACTTGTGATTTCATGTTGTTGTTAACAATAATAATAATAATAATAATAATAATAATAATAATAATAATAATAATAATAATAATTATTATTATTATTATTATTATTATTATTATTATTATAAAAAAACAAGGCAAATAGGTGGACGTGGAATGCTGCAAGTACATCAGATGGTTGAAGAAGAAAAAATGGCTTTGGAAGAATATCTGAAGGACAATGATGAAGATGCACTGAAATTAGTAACATTCCTAGATTCTTGTGAAGAACTTGATGTGAATGAAAACAACCACCACCTAAATAATTGGCACTTGTGATTTCATGTTGTTGTCAATGATGAAGATGCACTGAAATTAGTAACATTCCTAGATTCTTGTGAAGAACTTGATGTGAATGAAAACAACCACCACCTAAATAATTGGCACTTGTGATTTCATGTTGTTGTTAATAATAATAATAATAATAATAATAATAATAATAATAATAATAATAATAATAAAAATAAAAATAAAAATAAAAATAAATAAAAAAACAAGGCAAATAGGTGGACGTGGAATGCTACAAGTACATCAGATGGTTGAAGAAGAAAAAATGGCTTTGGAAGAATATCTGAAGGACAATGATGAAGATGCACTGAAATTAGTAACATTCCTAGATTCTTGTGAAGAACTTGATGTGAATGAAAACAACCACCACCTAAATAATTGGCACTTGTGATTTCATGTTGTTGTTAATAATAATAATAATAATAATAATAATAATAATAATAATAATAATAATAATAATAAAAAAAAAAAAAAAACAAGGCAAATAGGTGGACGTGGAATGCTGCAAGTACATCAGATGGTTGAAGAAGAAAAAATGGCTTTGGAAGAATATCTGAAGGACAATGATGAAGATGCACTGAAATTAGTAACATTCCTAGATTCTTGTGAAGAACTTGATGTGAATGAAAACAACCACCACCTAAATAATTGGCACTTGTGATTTCATGTTGTTGTTAATAATAATAATAATAATAATAATAATAATAATAATAATAATAATAATAATTATTATTATTATTATTATTATTATTATTATTATTATTATTATTATTATAAAAAAACAAGGCAAATAGGTGGACGTGGAATGCTGCAAGTACATCAGATGGTTGAAGAAGAAAAAATAGCTTTGGAAGAATATCTGAAGGACAATGATGAAGATGCACTGAAATTAGTAACATTCCTAGATTCTTGTGAAGAACTTGATGTGAATGAAAACAACCACCACCTAAATAATTGGCACTTGTGATTTCATGTTGTTGTTAACAATAATAATAATAATAATAATAATAATAATAATAATAATAATAATAATAATAATAATAATTATTATTATTATTATTATTATTATTATAAAAAAACAAGGCAAATAGGTGGACGTGGAATGCTGCAAGTACATCAGATGGTTGAAGAAGAAAAAATAGCTTTGGAAGAATATCTGAAGGACAATGATGAAGATGCACTGAAATTAGTAACATTCCTAGATTCTTGTGAAGAACTTGATGTGAATGAAAACAACCACCACCTAAATAATTGGCACTTGTGATTTCATGTTGTTGTTAACAATAATAATAATAATAATAATAATAATAATAATAATAATAATAATAATAATAATAATAATAATAATAATAATTATTATTATTATTATTATAAAAAAACAAGGCAAATAGGTGGACGTGGAATGCTGCAAGTACATCAGATGGTTGAAGAAGAAAAAATAGCTTTGGAAGAATATCTGAAGGACAATGATGAAGATGCACTGAAATTAGTAACATTCCTAGATTCTTGTGAAGAACTTGATGTGAATGAAAACAACCACCACCTAAATAATTGGCACTTGTGATATCATGTTGTTGTTAATAATAATAATAATAATAATAATAATAATAATAATAATAATAATAATAATAATAATAATAATAATAATAATAATAATAAAAATAAAAAACAAGGCAAATAGGTGGACGTGGAATGCTACAAGTACATCAGATGGTTGAAGAAGAAAAAATGGCTTTGGAAGAATATCTGAAGGACAATGATGAAGATGCACTGAAATTAGTAACATTCCTAGATTCTTGTGAAGAACTTGATGTGAATGAAAACAACCACCACCTAAATAATTGGCACTTGTGATTTCATGTTGTTGTTAATAATAATAATAATAATAATAATAATAATAATAATAATAATAATAATCAAGGCAAATAGGTGGACGTGGAATGCTGCAAGTACATCAGATGGTTGAAGAAGAAAAAATGGCTTTGGAAGAATATCTGAAGGACAATGATGAAGATGCACTGAAATTAGTAACATTCCTAGATTCTTGTGAAGAACGTGATGTGAATGAAAACAACCACCACCTAAATAATTGGCACTTGTGATTTCATGTTGTTGATAATAATAATAATAATAATAATAATAATAATAATAATAATAATAATAATAATAATAATAATAATAATAATAATAATAATAAAAACAAGGCAAATAGGTGGACGTGGAATGCTACAAGTACATCAGATGGTTGAAGAAGAAAAAATGGCTTTGGAAGAATATCTGAAGGACAATGATGAAGATGCACTGAAATTAGTAACATTCCTAGATTCTTGTGAAGAACTTGATGTGAATGAAAACAACCACCACCTAAATAATTGGCACTTGTGATTTCATGTTGTTGTTAATAATAATAATAATAATAATAATAATAATAATAATAATAATAATAATAATAATAATAATAAGTTCAACAATATACTGCAAGGAGGAGAAATTGAAAAGTGGCTAACAACTGGGAAAACCTACCTAATAATGAAAAATCCAGCAAAAGGGGCAACACCAGGCAACTACAGGCCAATGAATCATGCCCTTCATCCACACAGTGACATTGACAGACTATATCTACCAAGGCAAATAGGTAGACATGGAATTCTGCAAGTACATCAGATGGTTGAAGAAGACAAAATGGTTTGGAAGAATATCTGAAGGACAATGATGAAGATGCACTGAAATTAGTATATCAGGAAGGCTTACTGACTACTGGAAAGACCAAACTCGCCTACAAGAAAGACCAAATGAAGAACAGAATAGAGGCATGGGAAGACAAAGCACTACATGGCCAGTACATTAAAAAAAATAGCTGGGGAAGCAGATAATAACAAGACCTGGCAATAGCTAAGAGCAGGAAAGTTGAAGAAAGAGCCCGAGGGACTAATTCTGGCTGCACAAGACCAAGCCTTAAGGACAAATGCATACAAAGTCAAAATTGAGAAGATAGCAACAGACAGTAAGTGCCGCCTATGCAAATAAGTTGAAGAAACAGTGGACCACCTGGTAAGCTGCTGCAAGAAGATTGCACAGACTGACTACAAGCAGCGGCATGACAAAGTAGCAACAATGGTGCATTGGAAGATCTGCAACAAATATAATTTGCCTGTAAGCAAGAACTGGTGGGATCATAAAATAGAGAAAGTCATAGAAAATGGTAAAGTTAAACTGCTCTGGGATTTCAGAATTCAAACAGACAAGCACCTGCTTTTTGGCGAAGGTTGTTGAGAGTGTGGTGGCACATCAGCTTCCTCTGTTCCTGGAGGAAACTGATTATCTGGACCCGTACCAATCGGGTTTCAGACCCAGACACAGCACGGAGACGGCATTGGTCGCGCTGGTGAATGATCTCTGGAGGGCTAGGGACAGGGGTTGCTCCTCTGTCCTAGTCCTATTAGATCTCTCAGCGGCTTTCGATACCATCGACCATGGTATCCTGCTGCGGCGTCTCAGGGGGTTGGGAGTGGGAGGCACCGTTTTACGGTGGTTCTCCTCCTATCTCCTGGGCCGCTCGCAGTCGGTGTTGACGGGAGGGAAGAGATCCGCCCCGAGGCCTCTCATTTGTGGAGTTCCTCAGGGGTCAGTTCTCTCGCCCCTCCTGTTCAACATCTATATGAAGCTGCTGGGCGAGATAATTTGTGGTTTCGGGGTGGGGTATCATCAGTACACTGATGATACCCAACTTTTTCTTTCCACCCCGAACCAACCCAGTGATGCCCTCGCCGTGATGTCCCGGTGACTGGAGGCGGTCCAGGTCTGGATGGGGAGAAACAGGCTTCGTCTCAATCCCGCCAAGACTGAGTGGCTGTGCATATCGGCATCTCGGGTCAACCAGACTATTCCATCTCTAACGATGGGGGGTGAGGTGTTACCCACCGTTGATAGGGCTCGCAACTTGGGCATCCTCCTGGATTCACGACTCAATTTTGAAGACCATATAGGAGCCGTGACCAGGGGGGGTTTGCCCAGGTTCGCCTGGTGCGCCAGTTGCGTCCCTATCTGGACCGAGATGCCCTACGCACAGTTACTCATGCGCTCGTGACCTCCCGTTTGGACTACTGTAACGCTCTCTACATGGGGCTGCCCTTGAGGACCACTCGGAGGCTTCAACTGGTGCAAAATGCGGCCGCGTGAGTTGTAATGGGGGTCTCCCGATACTCCCATGTAACACCTCTACTCCGCGAGCTGCATTGGCTTCCAGTTGCCCTCCGGGTGAAATTCAAGGTGCTGGTTATTACCTATAAAGCCCTACATGGCTTGGGTCTGGGTTATTTGAGGGAACACCTGCTGCCAGCATCAAATGCCCTTCGTCCAGTGCGCTCCCACAGGGAGGGTCTGCTCAGGGTCCCACCAGTAAGAGATTGCCAGCGGGTAACACCCAGGGATAGGGCCTTCTCAGTGGGGGCGCCTGCCCTCTGGAACCAGCTGCCAGTGGAGCTGAGGACTGCCCCCGACCTCCGTTCATTCCGCTGGGGCCTGAAGACCTGGCTCTTCGAGCTCTCTGGCCCAGGCTGAGGAGTAATTTATTTTAATTGGGGTTTTAATTGCACAGGATTAAGTTTAACCTTTTTAAAATTGGTTTTAACTTTTGTATTGTTGGCTTTTAATTCCCTGTAAACCGCCCTGAGTCCTCAGGGAAAGGGCGGTATATAAATGTAATAAAATAAATAAAATAAATAAATAACAACCCAGAGTTAACAATTGTCAATAAGAAAGAGAAAAAAGTCTGATAGTGGACATGGCAATGCCTGGAGACAGCAGAATAGATGAGAAAGAACTGGAGAAAATAACAAAATACAAAGACCTACACATAGAAATAGAAAGACTGTGGTAAAGGCAAGCAAGGATAGTACCAATAATAATAGGCACCTTGGGTACAATCCCAAAGCAACTGGAGCACCACTTGAACACCATTGACATTGACAAATTCACCATTAGTCAATTGCAAAAGGTAGCCTTACTAGGAACTGCTTCCATCCTGCAACGATATCTGTAATATCATCAAACATCCACATCTGCCTATCCAGGTCCTTGATAAGGACTCGATAGGTAGACAAAAATGCCAAATCCAGTCTGAACATCTGGCTGACTGTGCAATGATCAATAATAATAATAAAGCAAATGGAAGTTGAATGATTGTGGGACAAAAAAATCAATGGTAGTATCAATAATAATAGGATCCCAATGGGTTGCTGAGAAGCATGAAAAATTTGCACTTATTAGACCTGAATATTCTGACTTTGTAAAAAACCACCTTACTCAGAACTGCCTATATATTCAGACATTACCTTAACAGCACTTAGGTCTTCATTAGGACTTGAACTGTTAAGTTTTTACCAGTCCCAGACTGTGAATTGAATTGAAGATTAAATCTTAAATAATAATATAAATTATATAATTACTATTTAATAATAATAATAATAATAATAATAATAATAATAATAATAATAATAATAATAATAATAATAATAATAATAATAGCAGCAACATTGACCCTTGGGATTAATACTGACCACTTTGGAGAAACTACATGGAAGAATTTCCATACATTATGCCTGCCTGGAATGCTGCAACTTAAGCAAAAGTTTATAGTTTAAGTGATAATAATGCCTTTTTTCAGTGATTCGTGTTATGACTGCAAGATGAAATGAAAGAATGAAAATACAAAATGTTTGAACCTTTCCAATGAAATGTTATTTGATTCAAAACTTACCAAATTTGAAAGAAAATTCCAATATTTTCTTTTAATTCAATCTTCAACAATTCTACCATCTTTGGCTCAAAATATTTGAATTCAGTTTTAATGTCCTTTCTTCAAATCTTTGCAATCTGTATGATTTCTTTTGGACATAATTTAATTTAATTAATGTATTTTTATTTTAAATTACAGTTTAAAAAGTCCAAATTAAAAAAAACACTCACATGGAAATTTTAACAATTAAAATGTATATTGAAAACAACTGGATATATTTTTAAGTGAACAAGACTAGGAATGCACTGCATGGAAATTACGGTACAATGTGTTAAATAACAACGAAAAAGAGCTATTTAATACACTGAACTCACACTGCTGCTAAGAACAGTGAAGAATTTTATTCAGGTTCTCCAATATTAGATGTATGAGTTCACACTACAGTACAGACACAATCTATATTGTTCATAATAGGGGATAACTAGTAGGTACCCAACCAGCAACAGAAGATGTGATTTCTGACTTTTGATCACTCTGGAAAAAAGAAAATTTCAATAGATATTGTTATCTCATTGCCCTGGCAATGAACAATAATATAAGACTTGAGCAGCAATATCACAGAAAATATAATCCTATTTTTACATACCTTTCTCAAAGTACCTTCTGAAAGACAATATTGTGGAGAAAAATGTCTTAAGAGAATATTCCAAAAATGTCTTCCTTTCATTTTTATTTCATAATTATGACCCAGTTTTCATAGTGCTTAATATTATTTTATTCTTATTAAACAATGAGCTTCACTTACTTCCTCAATATTAGTTCTATTCAGATTAATTTATGCAAGGAAAAAAAAAACAGTCCATCCTCTTTAACCTGAAGAATTCCACTATGAAAATAAAGGAATAGAACACAGAATGACAGTGGTAAATTGAACAAAACAGTTAAATATTTTGAACGTTTTACCATGATACCTTCAAACTTAGAAGTAACTATTTTTAATCAGTTTAGAGAAGAATATAACCCCCTGCATCCCCTAAATGTTTTACCTAAATTTCATCAGGACAACAGTTTTTAAATTTTACATTATTTTACTAGGACAGAAGTAGGGTTTCAGGTTTACCCAATTTGGAAGCAATTTCCCTTGGAATACTGAGTGCTGGACCACATTTCTGGCATTCTTTATTTGCACTGACCAATTTGATAGCTGGTTATCTATAAAAAATGGATAAGGCAGAACTGCCAAATTAAAATGCAGTCAGTCTACTTAGTGTAACCAAAAAACTTTATGCAAGGCATTTCTGCTTGAATTTTAGAGATTGGTTCAGTGGAAAAGCAGGCTGGTTTAGGGTAATTGATCTATAGTTCATTATTGTTTAATGTTATATATCATTTGGCTGACAGGTTTAGGGCTAAACACAAAGGAGCACCTTTTGCTGCTTCTGTTGATTTTAAATCTGATTCTGACTCTGTTCTGAGTTGGAAGCCTCCACAATGAAGATACTTTTTCAGCTACGTTTCAGGATTCTCATTGTATCTCTCAAGGTTACATTATAGATTGATTTTTTTCAAGATATAAAGGAGACTATATATTAGCCCTTCTGTTTAAATTTTATATTAATAACATTTTATATTAATTTGTTGGTACAAGCAATCTCTTCCATTTCCTAGCTGTGACTAACAAGTTCCTGTCTTTGCTTCTTATTGCTCTGAAGAAAAGCTTGTTATTAATTATTCCAAAAGCAAAGCCATTGTATTTTTGAAGTGCCCAAGAAAATATAGTTAGCAGATTAATGGATGTAAGATACAGCAGTTCAAAAAGGAATAAGGAATGTGGGTCTTGTTTTTTAAGCCTTCTAGGAGGGCTCATATTATGAGTGTTATAGAGTCTGCCCAGAGGAGCCTGGCTGTGATTCTTAGGTTGTTTCTTCTCTGATTATTACTGGAAGCTAGTTATAGGTTATAATAAATAAACTAGCTGTATGTCTGCTTCTAACTCATCATAGAATTATTTTATTCCTATTGTCTCAAGCATTAGTTATTGATGCTTGTGCTACTTACATTTTTATTATATAAAATGCCTCCCCCTGCACCCAAAAATGGAAAATATAAATGGAAAATATAACAAACAGCATGAAATTCCATCAAAAGAATAATAAAATAAAGAGTATGGCAAATTTTGCAAAACACCAAGGAAAACAAAGCTCTTAGTAGTCAGTATCAATTAAATCTAGACAAGGAGAGAATCTCCTTACCACTGAGAACTTACTGCAATCCACAATCCATCTGGACTAAACATCCTCCAGTCCCCCAATCATCTTTGTTGCTCTTCTCTGTACTCTTTCTAGTTTTTTGGGGGGTTTTTTACATCGTGGTGACCAAAACTGGATGCAGTATTCCAGGTGTGGCCTTACCAAGGCATTGTAAAATGGTATTAGTACTTCACTTGAACTTGATTCTATCCCTCTATTAATGCAGCCTAGCACTGTGTTGGCTTTTTTGGCAGCTGCAGCATACTGCTGGCTCATATTTAACTGATTGTCCACTAGGACTCTGAGATCCCTCTCACAGTTACTACTATTGAGCAAGGTACCACCTATACTATACCTGTGCATTTGATTTTTCCTGCCTAAATATAGAACCTTACTTTTTTCACCATTGAATTTCATTTTGTTAGATAGCGCCCAATGTTTGAGTCTGTCCAGAGCCTCCTGTATCTTAAGCCTATCTTCTGGAGTATTGGCTATTCCTGCCAGCTTGGTGTCGTCTGCAAATTTGATGAGTTCCCCATCTATTCCCTCATCCAAATCGTTGATGAAGATGTTCAAGAGCACTGGGCCTAGAACAGAACCCTGGGGCACCACACTACACACTTCCTTCCATGCAGTTCCATTGAGGACCACACGCTGAGTACGGCCTGTCAGCCAGCTACGAATCCATCTGGTGGTGATGCTATCTAACCCACATTTTTCTATTTTATCAAGTAATAGGTTGTGATCTACTTTATCAAATGCCTTACTGAAGTCCAAGTAAATTATATCTACAGCATTCCTCTGGTCCACTAATTTTGACACTTGGTGAAAGAATGCAATAAGATTTGTCAGGCATGATCTGTTTTTGACAAACCC
Organism: Vipera ursinii; assembly: GCF_947247035.1. NCBI lineage: Eukaryota > Metazoa > Chordata > Lepidosauria > Squamata > Viperidae > Vipera > Vipera ursinii. Next base: position 30,063,104 of record NC_139515.1, read on the forward strand.
ATGTTGGCTTTTAGTGATAACTTTCTTTGTATCAAGGTGTTCGCTGATTTGTGGTTTGATTCTTTCCAGAATATTCTCAGGTATTGAGGTCAGGCTGATAGGTCTGTAGTTTCCTGGATCTATTTTTTTCCCTTTTTTGAAGATGGGAACTATATCAGCTCTCTTCCAGTCCTCTGGCAGTTCCCCAGTGCTCCAGGATCTTTGAAAAATATAGTTCAGTGGTTCTGAGATCACGTCTGCCAGTTCCTTGAGGACCTTGGGGTGTAATCCATCTGGTCCTGGTGATTTGAATTTGTCTAGGCTGGACAGGTGCTCACTTACCATTTTCTTGCCTATCTTAACTTGCGTTTCTATTTTGTTTTTTATGGCACTGTTTTTGGCAGGTTGGACTGTTTTTTCCCTTTGTGTAAAGACAGATGCAAAAAACGAGTTAAATAGCTCTGCTTTCTCCCTGTTGCTTGTCACCTTCTTGCCACTTTCCCCCACTAATGGACCAATCATTTCCTTAACTTTTTTCTTGTTTTTTATATGTTGAAAGAAGCTTTTTTTTGTTATTTTTGACTTTGGTCGCAAGACTTAGTTCATTTTGAGCCTTAGCTTCCCTCACTTCATCTTTGCAGGCACAGGCTGTTTGCTGATATTCTGCCTTAGTTATGTGCCCCTCTTTCTACTTCTTATATTTGTCCTTTTTATCTTTCAATTTATCAGAGAGTTCTTTATGCAGCCATGCTGGTTTCTTTTGAGAGCTGTTATTTTTCTTCTTTATTGGTATTGTGCTAGATATCTCACTTTTCAAAATTTCCCAAGCTTCTTGAGTTGTTTTCCCCTTTAGGATTCTCATCCATGGAATTCTTCCCACGATCTCTCTAAGTTTATTGAAATTAGCTCTTTTAAAGTCCAAGACTCTAGTTTGACTGTGTTCTATTGCTTGTGCTTCCAGAATGTTGAACTCCAATATTGTATCCAAAAGCAGGGGTGATAACAGAGAAGGCACAACTTTAGGATTCCATGAGAAGGCACTATTTAGTTGATGAAACTTAGAGATATTATAGGATAGGCAAAAAGCAGTCCTATAAATACTATTGCTAATAATAATACGCTTTTATTTTATTTATCTATATTTATTCAATTTGTATTCCACCTTTATTGTTCTTACAAATAACTCAAGGCAGCGAACATATCCAACACATCTTCCTCCTTTCACAACATGAGGTGAGTTGACCCAAAGTCATCCAGCTGGTTTTCATGGCTAAGGTGGGACTAGAACTCACCTTCTCTTGCTTTCTAGCCTGATGCCTTAATCACTAGACCAAAATAATAATAATAATAATAATAATAATAATAATAATAATAATAATAATAATAATAATAATAATAATAACAACAACAACAACAACAACAACAACAACAACAACAATGTTGGAAGGGACCTTGGAGGTCATCTAGTCCAACCTCCTGCTCAGGCAGGAAACCCTATTCCATTTCAGACAAATGGCTGTCCAATCTCTTCTTAAAGACTTCCAGTGTTGGAGCATTCACAACCTCTGGAGACAGGTTGTTCCACTGATTAATTGTTCTAATTGTCAGGAAGTTTCTCGTTAGTTCTAGGTTTTTTCTATCCATTGCTTCTTGTCTTGCCTTCAGGTGCTTTGGAGAATAGCTTGACTCCCTCTTCTTTGAGGCAGCCCCTGAGATATTGGAACACTGCTATCATGTCCCCCCTCGTCCTTCTCTTCATTAAACTAGACATATCCAATTCCAGCAACCATTCCTTGTAAGCTTTAGCCTCCAGTCCCCTAATCATCTTTGTTGCTCTTCTCTGTTCTCTTTCTAGAGTCTCAACATCTTTTTGACATCATGGTGACCAAAACTGGATGCATTATTCCAAGTGTGGTCTTACCAAGGCATTGTAAGTGGTATTAACACTTCACATGATCTTGATTCTATCCCTCTGTTAATGCAGCCTAGCACTGTGTTGGCTTTTTTGGCAGCTGCAGCACACTGCTGGCTCATATTTAAGTGATTGTCCACTAGCACTCCAAGATCCCTCTCACAGTTACTACTATTGAGCAAGGTATCTCCTAAACTATACCCGTGCATTTGGTTTTTCTTGCCTAAATATAGAACCTTACTTTTTTCACCATTGAATTTCATTTTGTTAGATAGTGCCCAATGTTCAAGTCTGTCAAGGTCCTTCTGTATCTTAAGCCTGTCTTCTGGAATGTTGGCTATTCCTGCCAGCTTGGTGTCATCTGCAAATTTGATGAATTCCCCATCTATCCCCTCATCCAAATCATTGATGAAGATGTTGAAGAGCACTGGGCACAGAACAGAGCCCTGGGGCACCCCACTATTCACTTCCCTCCGTGTAGATGCAGTTCCATTGAGGACTACAGGCTGAGTATGGCCGGTCAGCCAGCTACGAATCCATCTGGTGGTGATGCTGTCTAAATCACATTTTTCTATCTTATCAAGTAGTAGGTTGTGATCTACTTTATCAAATGCCTTACTGAAGTCCAAATAAATTATATCTGCAGCATTGCTCTGGTCCTGTTCTATTCCCCTCTCCCGGAGTACAAACAGACAAGACTAGCAAGAGTTAATTCTAAAGACTAGTTAATTGCCTTCTGATAAGGCCTTGGCAGCAAAATAGGCTCATTATCTCAAATTTCAGCTGGAATGAGATAACATCCAAGTAAACAGTCCAGTAGCAGATGTATAGAAGCGTTGCCAAGAATGCAGACCAGGGTTTCAAACATGAAGCAGAGTTCCAAAGATGTGACCAGACGTTGTTTAAACTATTGTTCATCACAAAGTTCTGAGAGCAGCCACACCCCCTTTATACCTTATGGGGTGTGGCTCAATGACTCAGCTACTCCCTGACCCTCCTACCCAACCTACGTTGCTGCAGACGCTTGGCCCTGCGTCTTTCTCGAGGGTCTAGCCATGACTCATCTTCGCTAGACTGCTGCAGCTGTTCGAGCACCCTCCCAACCTGGCTTCTCCCCGGCTGTTCCTCTCAGCCTCCAAATGGAGACAGAGGCCTTGCCAGAGAGGAGGGCCCCGGAGAGGGAGGCCTTGCCAATTCCTCCCCATCATCCTCAGAGTCCTTTTCCTTGGTTAGGACAAGCGCGGGGGTCAGGGCCACAACAGGTCCACTAATTTTGTCACTTGGTCAAAGAATGCAATAAGATTTGTCTGGCATGATCTGTTTTTGACAACCCATGTTGGCTTTTGTTAATGAGTTTGTTTGCCTCTAGGTCAGGGGTCAGCAACCTGAAACAGTGAAAGAGCCACTCGGAACTGGTTCCCTCACAAAAGGAAAAACTGGGAGCTGCAAGAAATGTGTGCACATGCGCGTACATGCATGCATGCTCAGAACAGGGTTTGACTGAAGAGTGGAGCCAAGGCGAGATATGCACCTACCCTGCATATTTGAATTGATTGGTTGAACTTTTTTAGTCCCACTTTTTTTTTTGGACTGCACATGGCAGAGGACTGAGAGCCACAGGAGATGGCTCTGGAGCCGCGGGTTGCAGACCTGTGCTCTAGGTATTTGCTGATTCGTTCATCTTTTATTACTGTTTTCTGTTTTTGATACTGCAATATATATATATACTTTATCTTTAATTTACTTTATGTATTTATACTTTTTATCTGTTGCTTAAAACTACCTGGAGCTATTTGGTATTTACTAGCTGTAATTTTAATAAAATAGAAATATTTATATTTGTATTGTATTTCTGTATTTAGGGTGTAGTTTAACATCAGGAATTCAGCACCCTTCCCCCTTTATATTAAGTCTGGGAATCTCATTAGATTGTATCACATAAATAATTGGTTTGAGTAGCATTGAAGATTTAAAAACTGTGATTTTAATTTTGGAAGGCAGAATTTGCCTCTTTCTATAAATAAGTTCCTTGGCAAGTTATTTGTACTTTAACATCTAGGGTTTTTCTTCCAAAGAATATGTTTGTTATGAACAGGTATTTTTATTGTAGCAGACACTGGTATGAGGACCCTTCACATTCTCAAAATTCCGAATGTGTATACTCTTAGAGATCACTTATTAGAGAAAGTTCTTAGCAAGATGGTCAAAGATAGACTGGAAGATTAAACCTAGCATTCCCTTAGGCCATTATAAAATATGCCCGAGGAAGACCAATGAATTTTGTATACACCCAAGCATAAAATGTGTGTTGTGATTCAGGGTCAGCCTGTGGGTTTGGCAGTTGGGTCGGACGACTCAGAGGAGGAGGACGGGGGTGTTGAAGAGCTTGCTGATGATGGCCTTGAGGCTCTGCAGAGCCCTCAGCCGGGCCCCTCCCACCTGGTCATGATGGAGACCCAGCTGTGTGAGCCTGACAGCGTGGATGAAGATGACCCACAGCTGGCCTTGTTCAAGGATGCCCGACGCAGGAGGCAGTCAATCAGGAGTAAACAGAGGAAGGCAATGGGGCACCTCGGAAGGAGGAAGAGAGAAGCCACGCCCTGAACTGTATAAAAGGGGAATGCGTGGGAGGGCTGGTTTGCTGAAGGCAACCGCTTGAATAGTTCCTGTTTCATAGCTCCTGTTTCATGGTTGGTGTCTTGTTTTGCTCTGTTTTATGTTAATAAATTTGGCAGGCTTTATTCCAGCCTCTTGCCGTTTATAAAGGGGTTGTCCCTGCTTTTTCTGCAGGGCCGGTAGCAGGCTGGTACAGAACAATGTGTTACTTATTCCAGTAAAATGAAAAAGGACAAGGAGTTTTGTTTTTGTGCATAATTTGTGAGACACAAATTCCAAAATCTCACTCCAGCTTTTACTTATTTAGAATAACATCAAATTCCAAATAATTTATTTCCCTGAGATTGTTCTGTCCTCATCCTCAACGAAGATCTATGTGATCAGCTATGATACATGAAAATACTGACATAATCAGTACAGTCAACACTACATCACCAGAATTATCTTATGCTTATTCTGAAACATATTTAAGTTCAATTGTGAAGAAAGAGGGAAAGAATAAAAGGTTAAATTTGTATTCACGTTTGAGAAAATGATCTGCTGTCTGAATTAGCAAATCTGTTTGCCTCTGAATTCAAGCTGGAAGCAAAAAGCTGTACCTCTGAATTCCTGAAAATTTGTCCCATGAATTTGAATATTCATAATATGAGAGACTCAAACTTCTAATAATTGTTCATAGTCCTGATGAGTCATCAATATATTTGATGTAGTTACTAAAGATTATTTTTAATAAGCTATCAATTGTGGTAATGTACATGACTTCGGTAACATTTCTATCCAAAACTTGAATATCCTCTCCCTAAAATCTTGAACAGATGAACGTCAACACCAGTTCTGCACCAAGAACTTAGACAGCACTAAGAACTCCAAGGAACATAAACTCTGAATATGATTCAAATGATGAAACCCAGGATTTTACTTGTTTTATTTAATGACAAGAAAAAATGTACTTGTCATTAAATAAAACAAGTACTTGTATTTCTTAATCATTTCTTAATGACAATTCATAGTAATTAACATGACAGGCAGGTTTGTCCATTCTTATTTTTTTCCTGGTTTTTTAAATTTACCTTGTATTTATCTTTTACAGCTCTAACAAGACTTTGGCATTGCATATAGGTTCAGTGTTGAAAGATTTCAGCAGATATATATTTATACACAATAAAAGAGGTAAAGATTTAGAACATTTTACATATTGGGGAAGAATATTGGCAAAGCACATGACAAGTAAGCAACAAGTATTCTTTTTTTGATTCTCTATAGAGAAGAGCAAGTCACTAAACCTGGAGGCCAGCCAAATAGCATTAAACAACAGACTCAACACAGCCTATCCAAAAGTGGCATCTCCCAAAGTAAAAAAAATAATAATCCAATGTGTGATCTCTTATGAAAGTGGACTGATGTGACCATCTAGTAATCTAGTTCAGAATATGGAATCTGGTTTTCTGAAAGGTTTTAGAAGATTTAATGGTTCTTGAAGAATGTATATGAGGTTTTTTTAGTATCAGAAGTCAAGTCAAGCCAGTTTCTAGCAGAGCATAGAAAGCATAACATACAAAGCTGATGAAAACCATAATAAAAATGCTGTGAGGAGAACTTTCTTTATTCATACAGATGGCCAAGGCATGCCATTATAAAAATAGAGTAAGTCTTTTTTGTTCACAAATGACAAGCTAGATAGGTTGATGCCACCTTCAGCAGAAAAGTTATAAACATATTAGTTTCTACAACATGTAAAAAGTGTAACATGCAGTTCACTAACTCACTTTATAGAGGAGCTGGCTGAACAAATGTGTCCCTGAAAAAAGGTCTGTATCTATGTCTCAAATCTTGCCATCAGTTCAAAAGGAACTGTCAATATACTTGATGGAGTAATAAGGGTTCTAAGAGAACTATTAAAAGTGAGCAACTATTGCAAATATTTTACAAGCTGGTGTCATGGGGAAAGGATGACAAACTGAAGAAAAAAAAGATAATTTGGACATATGCACGAGCATATGTGATAGCTCAATTTTTGAAAATGACAAACTATTAAAGTGAAGCAGAATTACATGAAGGATCTACATAAAAAGCTTATAGGTACATTTCCAGGAATCATTCTGTTCTGTCAGAAATTAGACTGGAAATAGTGTAGATTTGAAGAGAGAATCTATTCCAAGTCTGACTAGTCTATCCAGTAATTATAATCTGTCTGTAAAAAACTATACCTAAATTCTAATTGCAATAAAAGTAATCAGAAATATTATCAGATTATAAGTAATTTTTTTGGACCGATAGCCCAAATTTGTAATTTTGACAGCATGCTTAAACAAAATATCTACCATCAAGAGTTTACATATATTTTATGTGGCCGCCATGATGTATACAAATAGTCAGAAAACACCAACTTATAAAAAAACAAAAGCATGTATTTATCCTTTCACTCATTACATTCTTTTTTCTTGAGAAGTTTTATATATTCTATATGAGACTTTGATGCATTTTGGAAATACATAATTCTGCTCTGCACCAATTCCATTGATTTAATTTTCAAACAGAAAACTTAAAGTAAAGGAGGGGCAAAGAGTATGGCAGTTATCAATGGAAATGTCTGTGAACACAGTGGTGGCTATAAGCATTATGATTCATGCAATCCTCGAGTTACAACCATAACAGCCTGCCCATTACAGATGAAAGTGCTTTTCAACCAGTGGTACGGGTACCACCTGTGGTACATTGGCACCTGGCAGGTGGTACGTGACAATCCTAGAAAATTGGTAGCGGGGGAGGGGAATGAGCTGAACCAGTGGCAGCACTGCACAAGCCTAAGCGAGAGATGGCTGGAGCTAGGCGACTAGTGGTACTCGGATGTTGCTATATCCTAAAAGTGGTACAATGGGTGAAAAGGTTGAAAAGCCCTGCTAAAAGAACTGCCTAACTTAATGAGTACCCATTCCTGCTTCCCCCCCCATTAAATGAACAGGTAGATCATTAACTAAAATATCGAGTGCCTCAAGGGTGGGGGAAACACTAGTGCAGAGACATGCCCACCTGCCTCCAGCCACCCAAGGCCTCCCCCATCCCCTGAGATACCTCATGCTCTGCTTTATGCCACTTGGGATCCTCATAAGCACTTGGACCTCCCCACCCTTACTCCCATTACTGATTGCTCACTTACTTTTTAAAGATCTTCAGAACTTAGATGGTTTGGATATGGAAGTAGGACAGGCTGCTCCATTGCTGGGCCACATGGCAGAATTCCACAAGCGGCTGTCTTTTTCTGAGACAAAAGTGAAGCTCCTGGTTTTCCTTTCCTTACTAGTTGCTCCCTCCCCAATTAATGCTAGAGAAGAAAAGGCTAACAATTAGGCAGGGAAAGAAAACCAGGAGGATTTCTTTTTGCTGGTGGTAGCATTGCCCCACACCAGCATTACCTGTGATATGCTTCAAAAATGAAGGCTAGTGACCAGTGAGGAAAGAAAAACCTAGAACTTCACTATTGTCTCAGAAAAAATATGGCTACTTGTGGAAGTCTGCCATGTGGCCCAGCAATAGAGTGGCCTGTCCTCCTTTTGTATCCCTGCCTTCCAAGCCTTGGAGATCTTCAAAAATTGATGGATTGGTGAGGGGGGAAAGGTGGGGAGAGCATGTGAAACATGGTGGGCTGGTAAAACAGACCCAGTACTTGTGGGGACCAAACAGAACAGAATAGGGTGAAATCAGTGGGGGCACGCTGCAGTGTCTCTGTGGTCAGTACTAAGGCCAAACAATGGCAGGAGTGCTGCAACAGATGTGACCATGGGACTGAGTTGTAAGTACCTTTGCGAGATTTATCATAACTTTAACTGTTGAGTCAAGGACTACCTAAGTGGGCTGGAGTATCTTACTTTAGTATCTTACATATTCAGTTTTAACACATTGAGCCTATAATCCTGCTGCTTACTATCATCTATGGAACTACTTATCAACAGACAAGTGTAGCCTTACACCAATAACATGACATGTTTTTAATACATGGAAGGGAAATTTGTGCATGGACTTGGATATAACTTTAGTCCATAAAGGAAAAAATACATCAATTTGGTATAGTCATTCAAGTGCTGGCTGGGCGACTTTTGGCTAGTCACTCTCTATCAGCCCAATTTATCTCAAAGGGTTCTTGTTATGGGAAAAATAATAGAAGGAAAAAATATTGGTATGTTTGCCACCTTGAAGTGTGTGCGTGTGTGTGTGTGTGTGTGAATAAATAAATAAATAAGACAGAATAAAAATCTAAATTAAAAAGTTAGCAGAATGATGTGCTACACAACTAGATTTAATTTATTTATCATAAAATAAATATAGTTCATAAAAATCTCAACCTCAGAATATTATTACTTATTTATTTAAAACAGTGTCTGAGGATTTACCAAGCTCTGTTCACATGTAAAGAGAGACTTGCTAGGAATTCTAGCTTATTATTAAGGTATTGAATCACTTTTCCGTATGGTCAAACAGAATAAGCTTGCATACCATTACCCTTTTAGCTCTGTCCCTGAAATATCATTCACCAAAAAAACAAAAAAAATAGAAAAGAAAAAGTTTCAGATTTTATTTTGTTAGGGAATCCCACAAGCCAGTAATCTTAGTTTAAGATTCTTAAAACCCCACAATTTTCAGTCTTGTTTAATTATTCCTTTGGATAAACGGGCTCAGATAGGAATAACTGGCAAATATGCAGAAACCCAATTATAAACAATTACTTCCAAATTCACAGCATTTTTAGTTTATTACATGTAGAGGTAATCCTTGACTTACAACCATTCAAAGTTACAACAGCACTATATTTAGTGATTTATGACCAGTTCTCACACTTATGACCATTGCGTTATCTTCATAGTTACATGATCAAACTTTGAGTGTTTGGCAATTGACATGTATTTAGAATGCTGCAGTGTCCCAGGATTCTGAGATTGTCATTTGCAACCTTTTAAGGAACGTCTGATAAGCAAAGTCAATGGGAGAAGCCAGATACATTTAACAACTGCATGATTTACTTAACCAGTGATTTGCTTAACAAACATGGGAAAATGTTCATAAAATAAAGCATAACTCACTTAACTTGCTTAGCAATGAAAATGTTGGGCTGAATTGGGGTTGTAAGTCGAGGATTCCCTGTACCTGTTATTTTAATGTCAATAATTTAAAACAAAAATAATACCAAATAAAAGGTTTCTTCATTTTATTTTTAAGAGGCTATTTATGGGCAACAATGTAAAAGAAAAAAATACAGACAGGTTAAAAACTTGATAGATGTTCTCACATTAAACCATAGTTTTATTTCTGTAATGTATTTTTAAATAACAGCAACTAGTCCTTTATGTTACAGAGGACTTTGAATGTATTTTTCATAAAACAAAATAAATGCAATCACCTAAGGATCCACATTTCTCATTGATCTGTAGAAACCTGTCTTGAATCAGCTGCATGCAATAGGAATTTAATGTCTCAGCCTTCAGAAAAGCCAAACCTCTATGTAAACTTTAATACATACTCAAGGAATCACATCTTTAAGTATCTTCTGGTTTTTCCAAGCAAAACAACCTTCTGATTAACTTAGACTGTATAGATGTATATATATGCCATTAAATTTTGGCACAATAATAATTATACATAACTTATTTAAATCAGCTTTGTAATCCATTGTTTATCCATACAATGGAGAAAAATCAGATCAATTTAATCTCATTTTTCAAAAATAGTTTAAGTTTCTCTAGGAACAGAGATTGAGCTAATATACTGTATAAAATCTTTTGGAAACAAAAGTACACTATAACTCACTGAGCTAATGCCGAATATTGAATTGTCATGTAATTTTAGTATTCTGTTATAATTAATGTTCCATTTTCATACAGTTCAGCAGATAATTTGCTTAAAATTGACACGAGGTAGACTTCATTAGAGAATGCAGTTTATTTTTTAATATTTTAAGCAGAGTTCCTTAAAACACCAAAAATAATTCAGCAATTGCTCTTCATAAAAAAGTGATATTTATTTAAAATCAGAATGCTTTGTATCTCAATGTTTCCACTGACATCCATTATAATGCTAATGAAAAATCTTTGTAATTGTAACAATAATCCAAAATGCATTCAGCACAATTCAATATTTTTGCTTCACAATGAACAATGATTTTCATTAATCTCTCTCCCCCATCTTTAATAACACTTTTTCTTATCCAATACACGTTTTCAGAATGCACACTAGAGTTGCACCTATATATGGGTACAGGTTAATAGCAGCAGTTCTAATACTTTACCAAGTGCAATTTGCAACATGATTTCTTAAGTAAAATAATATCCACAGATAAAGACTTAGTAGGAGGTTCTCACATTAAATCACATTTTTATTTCCACAAGTATGAGCTGAATAATGTTTTATTGTTATGCATCTAAAAGAAACATTTTAAAACCCTCTTGGATTCTGAATGAGTGCTATTCCATTGCAATTTAATTTGTTTATACTATCAGGAATACTATAGGTTATCTCTGGCTAGTTATTCAAAGCATACCAAAAGGGTATTAATGTTGATCAGTTTACTGTTTGATTAAAACAGGAGTCTTCAAACTTGTCCCATGCCTGGCTGAGGAATTCTGGTAGTTGAAGTCCACAAGTCAGAAAAGGGACAAGTTTGAAGACCCCTGGATTAAAATATACTTAATCATCTTTGCTGCTAAAATGTACTAGGCCGGGGGTAGGCAACCATGCCTCTTTTATGACTCGTGGACTTCAACTTCAATGCTGGCTCAGGAATTCTGGGATTTGATGTCCACGAGTCATAAAAGAGCCAAGGTTGCCTACCCCTGTACTAGGCTGGCTCAGGAATTCTGGGATTTGAAGTCCACGAGTCATAAAAGAGCCAAGGTTGCCTACCCCTGTACTAGGCTAAGGTGGAGAAATAAGTCTCACCCATAGCCCATATTTTTGATTGCCCAATTCTCCACTTTATTGTATGTGAATTTATTCAAACCAATGCCAATTTATATATTTTATTCCATATAGTTATTGCCCATGTGTAGCACACAATACACCCAGGAAATTATTAACTCTGCTGAGACATTTTTTATATTTCAATTTAATCCAAATCCCAAATTAAATTGATAATCCTGTGCATTCTTATTATTAGACTGCTGTAAATTTTTGCTTATCAATATATCTACAATAATTTAATGAAAAATACTGCAATTTCAGCTGATACCACTTGTTTTCCCTTGGGCTCTCTAGAAATATGTTGGAACCTCAACTCTTAGCGGGGAATCTTGGCATCTGCAGTCCTAACATTGCTTTAGTGTGCTAGTTGGAGAAGAGTCTATGCTGTTATGATGAAACAGTACTAAGTAACTTTTGAAATTATTTACTGTGAATAACATTTTTAAAATGCATGACAGGCAACACATGGTGCTGTATGTATATATCTATAGATATGAATGACTTTATATACTTTTAATGTATTGTTAATAAAATATAGTTGCTTTATTTTTAAATGATATTTAAGTGAATTAAATGATAATTATTTTTTATTTATTGACTGTTACATTACATGAAATCATATGAAAATGTCTTCCACCAAAAAGGCTGTAACTTGGTTTATTGCATGTGTAATTCCAGATATTACATCTCTCAAAAGAAAATATATATCTAAACAGAAATAAGGTAGGCAATATTTTACTCAGGATATGTGAAAAGAGAAATTGTGATTTATAACTTGCATATTAACGTATCTATGCAGCAACCTGTAATACAGACTGAAGCTCAATATTTAATATTCAAATCTTATTTGCAGTTTGATTTGTTGGTTCTCCTTTTCCTGTCAATATAATATTATTCTAAAGGATATTTTAAAGTGCTTAGCCAGTTAGATGCATGTAAATAATGTTTTTGTGATAGTATATTGTTAGGCATATGATGATAGCCTACAAATTGGGTTGGAAATATATAAGCCATGATGATGTTGTAACTTTAAGAAGGTAATTGATCCATGGGCTGGTGAGGTTGCTCATGGCCATAAGAGGGAGCTAGAAACGTAGATTCTCTCTCTCACTGGATCTCTCTGAATATCTGAATTTGCTGATCGCTCTGTTATTGCTTTTTTGCTCTGTATCTGCATAACTGTGTTTTTGACCTCTGGACTGGTAAGAAGACTTTGTATTAGGGTTTGTACTTGGACTGTTTTTTTGTGTATGACCTGGACTGTTTATTTTTGACCGTGCATTTTTGTTCTTACACCACCTTAAAGTAAACTACTTTCTATTTTCACAACTCAGTGTATCTTGTGGTTACTGTGATCTCTTACTGCTCTCAATACCCTTCCTTGTCTGTGCAACTCTTTGGTAGCACAAAGAGACCTCTGCACAACAATACCTAACATATATATTACACATTAAAATAGCAACATTATGTATTTTGCAACAAATGCTTCATATGAATTCACTGCAAAGCTGAAAACTCAAAGGAGCGAAGTTATCAAAGAATTAAATACAGACATGAAGCTTACACATAAAACTTAAATCTGCGATATGAGTTATTAATATCTAATAAGTTAATTTAATTTAATTACTTGCTTAGTTTCAAAACAAAATCAACACTTTTTAAAAATTTGAAACAGGCAGGTAACATGAAAGTTACTAACCTTAAAAGAAAAAAGTGTTGTTTAAACTTATTATCCTGCAACTTCTGTTATTTCAGCAGAAATAACTTGTTAAGAGCTGTTTATAAATTAACCACTCTATAGTAAATCGTGTTATTTGTACCAAGCTTTTGTATCCACAGAATACTCCTCTGTTCTACAGAATTAATTATACTTGGAAAATTGTAAGACTAAAACTCAGTTAGCAACTGTCTTTCTTAGCAACAGAAAGTCTGGGCTCAATTGTGGTCAAAGATCAAGGACTACCTGTATATGAAACCTGGACTAATTTAGACAATAATCACTTGTTGAAGTGACATAAAGATCATTCAATGATATTTTTATATAATATAGGTAATCATTGAGTTATTAACATTCATTCAGCCACCACTTGACGTTACAATGTTATCGAAGTACAGGATGTAAGGTGTTCTCACAATGAATCGTTAAAGGAGCTTCCAAGCAAAGGCATCACGCAGAGATGCAATCATATTAGCTTTATTCAATGATAGATCAAAGAGAAAAGATATACTTGGCATGAAAGCATTCATGCCTGCATGTGAGAGAGAAATAAAATAAAACAAGCTAGCATTACATAACTAAAAGAAGGACTAAGAGCTAGGAGAGGGGAACTGGAAACTAGAACTAGAAGTAGAACAAAGAGCAGCCCCTCATGCAGAGGTATTTATGGGGGGTCTTGGTCCCTCCCTGACCATAAAACTCTCTCGCCAATGGGGCTGTCGGGGTCTGAGACCCTTGGCTCATCAGTGGAAGCAAAGAAGCCTCTTTGCCTCCATCTGATGACCCTTTTGGGGAACTGCCAATGGCTGGCACTAATCATCTAACAATTCCCCTTCTTGCCAGCCAATGACAGGGACCAGTGAATGTATGTAAGGGGCGAGCAGGTGTCATTGACATGCATGAAAACATTCAGAAGGCCAAACACAAACGCTTACACAGAAGGTTGTGCCGGTCAATGGGAACAGGCTTGGTAAACAGATCAGCTATCTGGTCAGCTGTATTACAGTGCTCTACACGTATAAAACCCTCTTTCGCAAGGTGCCTGACATTTTTATAGCGTATGTCTATGTGGCGAGATCTAGAGCCTACTGCATAAGCGCCCGAGATTGCAATTGCGGCGGTGTTGTCCTCTAGAATTTGGATGGGCAGAGGAGGTGATGCCCAGATGTTTGTTATAAGCTCATTGAACCAAGTCAAATCATTGGCCGTGTCTGACAGGCTGGCAAATTCAGCCTCGGCCGTGGAGCAAGAAATAAATTTTTGCTGCCTAACATGCCAATATATTGGGCAGCCATTTAGCAATATGAGGAAACCGGAAGTGCTCCGTCTAGTTTTGGTGTCGCCAGCCCAGTCTGCGTCTGAGTAAGCGGAGAGCTGGGCCGACTTCCCCTTCTCTGGTTCTAGCATAAGGAGGGCATCAGCTGTGCCCTTAAGGTATCTAAGCACCCTTTTAACAGCAGTCCAGTGGAATTCCTTTGGGTGTTCCACGTGCCTGGACAATAGATTCACAGCTAAAGCTATGTCAGGTCTGCTCCAATTGCTGATGTATAGCAAGGAGCCAATCACAGATCTGTAAAGCGTGTTATCTGTGAACTCAGGACCGTCCTTATGGGTGTGGTTGTAAAAGTCGCTTTGCATTGGGCTATGCGTAGGATTGGATTCTGTCATTTTGCATTTGGCCAGTAATTCTTCTATCTTTTCTTTTTGAGATAGAGCTAACCCCCCTTTAGTGGCCAAAATATGCACACCCAAGTACTTGTCAACCCGCCCCAAAGACTTCAGAGTAAATTTTTCATCCAGGGCCTTGGCAAATTCATCACACCCTTTCTTGTTAGGCCCTACATATAATAGGTCGTCCACATAAACTAACACCCGTTCTGTGGTTCCCTTGGAATTGCGTGTGAAAACACATTGATCTGCATGAGATGCTGAGAAACCAACTCGTTCTAAACTCTTTCTAAGACAGTCATACCATAATTTCCCTGACTGCTTGAGTCCATATAACCCTTTGTGGAGCAACTATGTATTTCCCCCTTCTTGCTGGTAGCCAGGAGAGGCCCTCACGTAGATCTGCCGGTCCAAGTTGGCGTGGAGGTAAGCCGTCTGGATGTCGAATTGGAAGACTTCCTCTCCCAGAGCAGCTGCAGTCACGAGGGCGGCCTTGACGCTCTCTGCCCGGACGGTTGGAGAGTAAGTCTCCGAGTAGTCTTCCATATAACGCTGAGTGAAGCCCTGGGCTACCAAATGGGCCTTATACAGGTAGAGGCCATTGGCAAGTGGTTTGGCTTTGTAAACCCACCTTGTGCCAATGACGTTCCTCTCCTTTGGAGGTTGCTGGGGGGTGAAGACCTTAAGTTGTTTTAAGCTCTGCATTTCCTTCTCCATCACGAGCTGCCATTTCTCTTGCTCTTCGATGGGCAGCTCCTGGATGTCAGAGAAGGATTTTGGGGTGACCAGAACGCTGTTGACAGACGCGATGTGGCCAATGTCAATTCTCTTTGGCGGGACCCCTTTGTTGGACCGCTTTGACCTCCTTACCTTCTGCCACTCACCGCTCTTTTCTTCCGCGGGTCTCTGAGGTGTCGCAGGGGGTGAAGACGGCGTGTCTTCCTCCATGGTACTGGACGCATCTTCGTCTTGTTCCTCACTTTCGTCGGTGGCAGGGTACGAGGTCGCCTCTGGTGATGTCGCGGTCGGTGTGTCCTTGTTGGGTCGGTTGGCATATGGGCTCAGATCATTTGAGTGGATCTGGGTCCAATTGGAATCCTCTTCGAAAGAGGCAGATTGGGAAGTCACAGGCCTGCCCCCTTCTCCCAGGAAACGATAGGCCTTGGAGCCAGGAGCATAGCCCAAGAACCTTAGTCTCTGAGAAACAGATCTCCCCTTCTTCCGCAGCTGCTTGGGGATGTGTACCCATGCATAGGAACCAAACACACGCAAATGTCCCAGGTTTGGTTTCCTACCGTGAACCAGGAAATATGGGGTCTGGTTCACAACACTGCTCCAGGTGCGGTTTAAAGTGTAATTGGCATAATGAATTGCCTCTCCCCAGTATGATTCTGCGACATTTGCATCCGCAATCAGACTACGCATCATGGTTTGCAGAACTCCATTTCTTTTCTCAGCTACACCATTTTGCGAAGGGGTGAACAGTGCAGTTAGAAAATGGCGGATGCCCTTACGCCTTACCCAGTCCTGGAACTTCTGAGACATGAACTCAGCCCCGCGATCGCTCTGCAATTGTGCGATCTTGGTCTTGTACTGGGTTTCTACGAAGTTGTACAGTGACTTTATGGCGTCAAAGGCTTCAGATTTTTCTGTGAGAGTATACACGTGACCGTAACGTGAAAAATCATCAACGGCAGTGAGAAAATACCTTTTCTTTCCTAGGGATGGTGTAAAAGGCCCAACCAAATCAACATGCACTAGTTGGTATGGGTACTGAGCCTTACGGGATGACACCTTTGGTATAGGGGCAGCCTTCCTCTTTGTTTTCTTGCAAATGGCACAGTCCAGAAACACGTCACAGTCCTTGAGCTGGACTCCCTCAGCAAACTCTCCCATCTTTTTAACTACAGGGAAGCTTGCATGTCCTAGCCTTCTGTGCATGAGGTGGACGCACTTATTGTGAATTGGCTTCCCCATTGAGACCCTCTTGGCTCTGGTTGCTTTGGGTGGTGCTGTAGGTGCCTGCTGAGATTCAGGCTCCTTGCCCACACTGCCCTTGGAAAGCCTTGGGGCAGGCTGTGGTGGCTTGGGAGAAAAATATGGTAAGCCGTTTATGATTGTAATATTTCCAATGACCCTCTGGTCCCGGGTGACATGACCTCCCCCCTTGCGAAATAAGACTTCCACTTTGTCATCGTCACACAATTTGGTAATGCTTAAAAGGTTGTTGGCTATGGAAGGGGCGTGTAAGACACCTTCAACTTTCCCAAGTCCAGGTACAGAAACAAACCCCTCCCCAACAATTGAAGCAGTATCACCGTTTGCAACCTTGACAGATGAGTTAATTTTCTTTAACCTTTTAAAACCTTGACTCATATTAGTCATGTGAGAAGAAGCTCCAGAGTCCAGTAACCATAAGTCAGTGGAGCTATCAGCCTTTGTTGTGGGGGTGAGGGAACAAGTATGCAGAGAATTTCACTTGCCCCTGCCACACCCCCTTCCTTGCCCCTTGCCCCTATCTTGGGACCACGTTTAGGGGCTTGATGTTGATGGGGGCAGTCTTTCTTGATGTGCTCCTCAGAGCCACAGATGAAACACTTAAGTAGAGCATTAATTTGCTCTGAGTTGTGGCGCCCCTTTCTGGCTTGCTGAGTGGTGACTCTGGCGTATTCTCCAGCATCCCGTCTCCTTCTATCTTCTTCGATCAGTCTCCCTGTGAGGTAGGACAGATTTAAGTCTTCCCTCTTGACCGCTTCGAGTGAAACAATGAAATTTCTCCAACTCCTGTCTAGAGAAGTAAAAATTATGGAGAGCATGTTCACATCAGTTACGGGAAAATCTCGGGAAATCAATTCTGCCCTGAGTGCCTTTAATTTTGCAAGATGTTCAGGCATGCTGGCACCAAACTTCAGTTTGGTTGTATAAAGCTCAGTTGTATATCTGGTGATGGAACCAATGGTATCGCTGTTGAATAAATTGTATAATAATTCCCAGACCTGAGCAGCTCTGAGACCTTCTGGGATGCTGGGGAACAAGTTATTGTCCAGCGAACTGAGCAGAGCAGAATAAGCCTGCAAGTGTCGCTGCTCTTCTTGACGTCCCCATGGGGGAGGGGGTGGTTTTCGAACCATTTGTAGAATCCCATTCTTTAAGAGATATAGCTGTATATCTTTACTCCAACTGCTGTAATTTTCTCCCCCCAGTTGTAGTTTTTTAAAATCGCTAGAAAGATTTGTGGCTAGAAACTCAGACCCATATTCAAAGAAATCTGAGATGTCCATTGACGTAAAAGGGAGAGGGAAAGTGGATCCTATAATGAAAGGGGTCCCTCTAGTGGTCGAGGAGGCAATCCTTTCTTGACTATTTAGTAACTCCAGATGGGCGTGCCCGGAAACCATGTGATCTGGGGGAGGGCATTGTTCAGGATTTCTCCCTTCTTCCCATGAGGCATTGGGGGGCGGAGCCCAGATTTGCCAGTTCGTAGTTGCCGCAATGGATCCTCCCGAGAATTAAAGGCACATGGATTTTCATCATTGCCTGGTTTGCCTGGCTGGTCCTGGAGACCTGAAGAGAAGGTGGGAGGCCGCGGGGGTTGATTGTTGGGAGGCTGCAGGCTGGATTCCCCCCGGCAGTTGGGCCCTGGGGAGAGGATGGGAGGCCTTGGGGGGGGGTGGGCACCCCCGATGTCTGCTTGGCCCCCAGGGCCGTAGTCAGGACTTGGATGGCCATTTTAATTGCATTTGTATTTGTATTAGTATCGGCTGGGCAGATCTCATCGCCATCATAGGACTTTAGGCTTTGTGGTGGGGAGAGCCCAGGAATTTGCATGCTGTTTTGGCCGGAAGCCAGGAATTGCATGTCATTTCTGCTGTATGCCAGGGACTGCTGGCTATTTTGGCTGGATGCCAGGGACTGCTGGCTTTCCAGACTTAAAAAATTCTTGTCTTTGTTAGACCGTGTGGGCTTACAGGGGGCCGCCATCTTGTTTCCTGTGCCAGACCACGTGGGCGGAGCCATCTTGTTTCCGCTTGCCCTAGGAAGCTGTAGCTCACAGCTGGACAGGGGGGTTCGCGCCAAAAGCCCTGGGGTCCCGGGGTCACTAAGGGTGGCGGGCGCCATATTTGGAGGCCTCGTGGCCGCTAGGGAAAGACTCACCGTGTGTTTGGAGGCTTCCTGCACGGTTTCCTGGGCTGCCCCCCCTTTCCCCTGCATTGCAAAGATCTCTTTAAGCAGCTCTTCACGTTCCTGTGCAGTCAGCTTACTCACGCGGTGTTTGGCTTCAGCCAGGTCCATCTCTGCAGCATCTGAGCAGCCTTGGGCAGTCTGCAAACCTTCTATGCTCTCCTCTGTGGCGTTCAGTTGTAAAGAGGCATGTGAAGGGGTCCTAGACGCTCTGCTGCATACGGATCCTCTGACGGAATGAAGGCCATTTGTGCCTTCATCTGCGGCTGAGGTTGCTTCAGGGACTGAAGTCTTGGATGTAGGCAGGGACGCCGTCTTTGATCGATGACTCCTGGTCACGATAGTAGAAGTCCTGCCATCTGTTATAAGTGGATTTGAGTCGGGTTTTCCAGACATCTTGTTGGATAGGTCCTAGGCTGGCTTGGAAGCTTTCCTTTAAACCATCCTCTGGCTACCAACTTGTTGTTCTGAACCAGCCTGCTACTGGCCTTGCAATAAGGCAAACCCCTGTTCAAACAGTAGAGACTGGAGAGCGTCTGAGGCTGAAAAGCGTCTGCCAAGATTTATTACTCAAACAACAGAACAAGAAACAAAAACACTGGAACTTGAATCCTCAAACGGAAGGGTTGCTTTCAGCAACCAGCCCTTCCCCAAACACTCCTTTTATTTAGAGTTCAGGGCGTGGTCTCCCTCTGCCTCCTCCCGAGGAGTCCCACAGCCTTCCTCTGCTTGTTCCTGCTCAACTGCCTCCTGCGTCGGGCGTCCTTAAACAGGGCCAGCTGTGGGTCATCATCCTCCGCACTATCGGGCTCACGCAGCTGAGAAGAGGGCCCCGGCTGGGGGCTCTGCAAAGCCTCCAAGCCATCATCAGCCAGTTCGTCTTCCACACCCACCTCCTCCCCCTCATCTGAGTCATCCGAGACATCTGAGCCGGCTGCCGGACCCACAGACTGGCCCTGAGTCACAACACTTGTAAGGTGTTCTCACAATGAATCGTTAAAGGAGCTTCCAAGCAAAGGCATCACGCAGAGATGCAATCATATTAGCTTTATTCAATGATAGATCAAAGAGAAAAGATATGCTTGGCATGAAAGCATTCATGCCTGCATGTGAGAGAGAAATAAAATAAAACAAGCTAGCATTACATAACTAAAAGAAGGACTAAGAGCTAGGAGAGGGGAACTGGAAACTAGAACTAGAAGTAGAACAAAGAGCAGCCCCTCGTGCAGAGGTATTTATGGGGGGTCTTGGTCCCTCCCTGACCATAAAACTCTCTCGCCAATGGGGCTGTCGGGGTCTGAGACCCTTGGCTCATCAGTGGAAGCAAAGAAGCCTCTTTGCCTCCATCTGATGACCCTTTTGGGGAACTGCCAATGGCTGGCACTAATCATCTAACACAGGACAACTCATCCTTGAAGTTCAGTAAGACTTTCTGACAAGCAGTTTTGGCTAACAAAGGGAAACGTTTGGTCTAAGAGTATTTAATATATTGCTCTAATCATGATGAAATTCTGTGTGTAAAATGCAAGCATTCTTTACTGGATATTATAAGAATAATATTTTTGCCACTGGATTTTACAAAGCATTTTCTTTATTTAAGATATCTATAAGTAGAGTTTCTGAATTCATATCACATTCTGCATACTAAAATATTACTACCCAAAAGCAAATTCGAGTAGAAAGTTGTGTGACTTGATTCATAAATGTACATGAATATCTACATCATTTTATTGAACAAATAAATTTTGTAGATCATGTGATTGGAAATAACATATGGTACTTAAAAGACTGAGAAGCAAGCCACTATCTTAAACATACCTTAAACATCTTTTATCCAATGCTGAATACAAATATGACCTACTTATCTGATGTTAACAGATAACCAATCATTTGGCTCAAAAAGCCCAAATGAGATAATACCCATAGTATTTCCTTGCCAAACTAATCTAATGCACTTTGGCCACAGGGAACTTCTATTATTTTTCAAAATAGCTCAGGCAGTTGCTCATTCACACAGTTCAGACTAGTGTATTAGTCAGCATTTCTATAAATGAAACCAAACTCCACTTTTTCCTTAAGTCCTCTATGCAGGCCAGATTAAAAGGGGTGGGATGTCTTTTCTCCGTTATGAAGATTTAAAGGATATAAACAGTGGGAGAAATCAGTAATTTCCTCAATATTTATGTCAGTCTCTAAGATTTCTAATACTCAAATAAAGACTCTCCAGATTTGAACAGCTATTATAGTGAAAGATAAAGTTTTACATCACTTGTAGGAAATTTAGGAGAAGGGCGGAAACACCGAGAGAAGATAGATACAGAGATAACCTTTATTGTCATTTTTTATTGTGGGCACATTGGCACACATTAAAAATGAAATTTAGTTGCTTGGTCTCAAAGTATATACATACATAACACTCATTTAAACGTGCTATATACAAATATGTATAAACCTACACCCTTACTTACCAATAACGTATACATATTAATCACTGTCCATCTTGAATACATAACAGAAAGAGGAAGCTACAAAAGAGGAAGCTTCAGAGTTCACAAGGTTAACACTGTATGGAATGAAACTATGACTGAATCTGGATGTTCTGCTGCTCTTCCCTCAGCTTGCTGATAATTTCTCCAAAGTAAACATCCTTTTTTCCCAACCCACTAGTAAGAATACAAAGCAAAAAAAGGTAGCTATTTTTTTTTCTCATCGTCAGCTGCAGCTTGAATAAGAAAAGAACCAGGGATACATCTACCTTGCTACAGCTCTGTGAAAGTTATTCTGCCTGTTCTTTAAATTCCCTTCACTTAACACAAGGATAGGGATGAAACTGGAAGCAACTTGCAAGTCAATTTAATTCTTGTAAACTTCTAAGGATAGGTCTACTACGTAATAATAATAATTAATCAAATGGTACATTAAATTTGAAAGCTCATGCCAATGTGAATAAAAACTGATTATTATGGTCAATTTGTGTTATAATAAATTAGAGGTAGCAATCAAAACTGCCATAGAGGCATGTGTTTTGCCAGGGAACACATGCCTCTCCATATGTCCCTGCATACTATTAACAAAAATGAGTACAGAAGACAAATTCCTACATGAATTTTCCCTAAATATTATAGTATTAATATCTGATAAAGTGTATTCTTCCTTGTGAAAGTTCATGCTACAATTAATTACTTTAAAGTTTTTTGCCTACACTTTCTGTAATGTTTGGTTAATGGATTATGCTTTCATTGAGTCCCTTCTCCAGCTGGTCCATCCCTCTTAATCACTTTTGCTATTGCCCATTACAATCATCTCTCTCTTTGGGTCAAATTTGAATCACTGCCTAGAGAAAGGGCATATTGAGTAATGGCAGCTATTCCTTTTGTTTTCTCAATCCTTACTTGCTTAGAGAACGCACATGTAGAGGCAATGAAAACAAAACAAAACAAAAAAACAGGGAGGGAGACAGATTTAGGAGACTTCAGAGGGTAGAGGTAGTATCCCTATCCTGGAGGTAGTATCCCTATCCTGGAGCATTGACCCTAGGTTCGTACCCAACACCACCAGTTCTTGCTCAAAATGCTCTTTCAAACCTCTTTACACATTTAGATTTATTTATTAAAGAATTCAACATTGTATTTTATTAGATTTAGATTTCATGATAAAGGCAGCAACATTTAAAAAATGTTTCAGTATAAATTCTTCTCCTGTTTTTATTGGAATATGTGCTATATTTCAAAACCCTGACTATACAAGGCATGCTAGGGAAAAAAAAACCCTGCTAAATTATATGTTCAGGAACATCACCAGAAAGAGAAACACACTCAAAAAGAAGTTGAGTCTTAAGAAACATCTCATCCTAACAGATAAAAAAGAAACTGGAGGCTTGATTTTGGCTGCAAAGAAGCAATCAATCAAACTAATGCAATCAAAGCCAGAATGGAAAAAAAATCATCAAATGATTCAAAGTCCAGATTGTCTAAGGAAGCAGAAGAAACATTAGATCATTTGCTCAGTTTGTGAAAGGATATTATACAAACTAATTATAAATAGCATTTCCAATCGCCCTGTGTGCTCACACAGAGAGGGCCTCCTCAGGGTCGGCTGGCGACCCCCAGGGGGAGGGCCTTCTCTGTTGCAGCACCTACTTTGTGGAATCAGCTCCCCTGGGAGCTCCGGATGGCCCCAGACCTTCAGTCCTTTTGTTGTGACCTTAAGAAATATCTTTTCCAACAGGCCGACCTGGACTGATGATAATGGGGTTTTAATTATGATTTAAATGTTTTTATTGGTTTTAGTGGGATTTCAACATAATTTAATTCTTTTTTAATATTTGTATTTATTGTATTTTATTGTTGTTAGCCGCCCTGAGTCCTTCGGGAGATAGGGTGGCATACAAGTCTCATTATAAATAACACCAGCTGCCTGCAATTAGTGCAGGTTCACATCCCACCAGGCTCAAGGTTGACTCAGCCTTCCATCCTTCCGAGGTAGGTAAAATGAGAACGCAGATTGTTGGGGGCAATGGTGAAAGACTGGGAAAGGTTAATATCAAGAGAGGAATATTTCAAGGAGATTCATTATCACCACTACTATTTGTTATTCCACTGTTTCCTCTGTCAACAATACTGAATAACTCAGGACATGGCTATCAAACATCAAAAACATCTGCCAGACTATCCCATCTCCTTTACATGGATGATCTGAAGCTGTATGGAAAAACATCATCTGAAATAGAATCGCTGCTGAACACTGTCCGTATATATAGCCAAGATATTGGAATGGAGTTTGGCTTGGACAAATGTACCACACTTACTCTCAAACAAGGAAAAATAATGAAAACTGAAGGAATCAAGATGCCCCACGAAAATAACATTAAGAATCTGGATGAGGAAGATTACTACAAATACTTCAAATACAAATACAAATACTTCAAGCTGACAACATCAAGCACACTGAAGTCAAGAAAAAGATTAGAGGTGAATACATCAAGAGAGTGAAGAAGATCTTAAAGTCCAAATTCAATGGAGGAAATACCGTGAAGCAATCAAGACCTGGGCAATTCCAGTCATTAGATACACAGCTGGAATAGTGGACTGGACTCAAGCAGAACTAAAAGCAATGGATAGGAAGAACAGAAAAATAATGACAATGAATCATGCCCTTCATCCATGCAGTGACATTGACAGACTATATCTACCAAGACAAATAGGTGGACATGGAATCCTGCAAGTACATCAGATGGTTGAAGAAGACAAAATG
This sequence comes from Vipera ursinii, assembly GCF_947247035.1. Taxonomy (NCBI): domain Eukaryota; kingdom Metazoa; phylum Chordata; class Lepidosauria; order Squamata; family Viperidae; genus Vipera; species Vipera ursinii. Next base: position 30,087,379 of record NC_139515.1, read on the forward strand.
GTTTGGAAGAATATCTGAAGGACAATGATGAAGATGCACTGAAATTAGTATATCAGGAAGGCTTACTGACTACTGGAAAGACCAAACTGGCCTACAAGAAAGACCAAATGAAGAACAGAATAGAGCCAAGGGAAGACAAAGCACTACATGGCCAATACATTTTAAAAAATAGCTGGGAAAGGAGATAATAACAAGACCTGGCAATAGCTAAGAGCAGGAAAGTTGAAGAAAGAGACCGAGGGACTAATTCTATTTGCACAAGACCAAGCCTTAAGGACAAATGCATACAAAGTCAAAATTGAGAAGACAGCAATAGACAGTAAGTGCTGCCTATGCAAAGAAGCTGAAGAAACAGTGGACCACCTGGTAAGCTGCTGCAAGAAGATCGCACAGACTGACTACAAGCAGCGGCATGACAAAGTAGCAACAATGGTACATTGGAAGATCTGCAAGAAATATCATTTGCCTGTAAGCAAGAACTGGTGAGATCATAAAATAGAGAAAGTCATAGAAAATGATAAACTGCTCTGGGACTTCAGAATTCAAACAGACAAGCACCTGCAACATAACACCCTGGCCTTAACAATTATCGATAAGAAAGACAAAAAAGTCTGGATAGTGGATGTGGCAGTGCCTGGAGACAGCAGAATAGACAAGAAAGAACTGGAGAACATAACAAAATACAAAGGCCTACACATAGAAATAGAAAGACTGTGGCAAAGACAAGCAAGGGTAGTACCAATAGTAATAGGCACCTTGGGTGCAATTCCAAAACAACTGGACACCATTGACATTGACAAATTCGCCATTAGTCAATTGTAAAAGGTGGCCTTACTAGGAATTGCTTCCATCCCGCGAAGATATCTGTAATACCATCAAACATCCACATATGCCTATCCAGGTCCTTGATAAGGACTTGATAGGTAGACAAAAACACCAAATCCAGTCCGAACATCTGGCTGACTGCGATGATTAATAACAACAACAACAACAACAACAACAACATAACATTGAAAACTCATGATTAGTCTATTACAAAAGGCAGCTTTACATGCAACAGATTATATCCTGGAACAATACCTTTAACACCATCAAACAACATTTGCCTATCCCAGGTCCTTGGGAAGAACTTGACAGGTGGATAAAAATGCCAAACCAAGGCTAAACATTGGGCTGACTGTGCAATCAACTGTAATAAGAGTAATATATTCTGCCTGGTTCCCAGCAACTCTGTTAGAACCCTTCTTAATTAGAAAGGGAAAATATATGAAACAGGCTTAATAGCATCTTGATAGTATCATCTTCTGAAAGGAGTCTTACAAGAATAACCAGCATTACTGCACCTGAGGGTTTGATAAATTAAGGAATCAAGAACCACTTGGATTTCCTCTAAGATCTTTGTTGCTAATAGGATATCCAGTTATCCAGCAGGTCTTCACCCTTTTAGCCTCCCAGAAAGCCATCAGGACCTGTTTTTTATTTTACCCAGCTGATGGGATGGAGTAATTGGAGCCTGTTAATGATTGTTGGGCATCCTAGGAGAATGACTGAGAAACCAAATATCTATGGAGATTCTCAATCATCCAGGTAATGATTGTCCTAAAGATGCTTTTCAAAAGACAGCTGGACTTTCTTAGTTTGTACCTTGAGAACATTTTCACTTCTGAACTGAAGAAGCTTCTTGGATGAGAAGTGAAATGTTTTCAAGGAAAAAACTAAGGAAGTCCAATTTGCCTTTTGAAAAGCACCTTTGGGACAACTGAGAAGCCAGTTTTTACTTTTTGTTTTGCTTTATAATTTTCTTATTACTGTAAATGTTGTAAATCACCCAGAGTTGTACTCTTAGATGGGAAACTATACAAATATTTAAAATAAATAGAATGATCTTGAAAGTCTACCAAATATGTTTTCTTCTAATGCTTTCCTCTTTTGTGGGACTTCAGACTCTCCCTGTTATGGGCTTGCTTTTTGTTTGCTGCTTCCTCTGTGGTTCCATGTTCTGTTAGATACTGTACCCCAGCAATCTACTTGGCAAGGTAACCAAGAAAGTGATAGTTGATGGTTTAAAAGCCACTGAAAGATCCTAGAGATCTACCAAAGTCTTTGAGGACATATTCTCCACTATCTATCCCTGCATAGCACACATAAAAGTAGTTCTGAATTGGGATCCATTTTAATGGGAAGTGAATCACTTTCTATAAAAGAGTTTGTAAATTTGTCTTGTTGTAATAATCATTTTTGTACTAGAATTTGAACAAAGAATGAATGTTATATGAAAACATTTAACTATTCCAAGTAAAATAACTTGTTCCTTTTGGTAGAAAATAGAATATTTCCATTTATATAAAATATGCAGTATTTAATAACATATGTCATCCTGAAGATATCTGAGACAAATATGCTTTCACATTAGCACTTTAACAGTGCTAATACATTTCAAAGACTGGAATTTCATATGTTGATCCATAGTTAATTTTTTAACAGGTCATTGATTTTATTCAGTAAAAATGTGCTATTTATTGGAAGACAAAATACCTGATAACAATGATATAGGGACAGAGTTAATGAGTTCTCTCATCTTAATACCTTGTCGCTATTTTATGTACTTCATTCACTAAGATGCAGTTTCCAGAATGGGAAAAATATCCTTCAGAAACAATGACAACTCAGAAGTAGGGAGGATCATAAATATTTCAGTTGGAAAATTCTTGATGGATTATTAGTATATTTATTTATAGTATATCCTAGGTTTGCTACATATTCTACAGTGAAAATATGTGTAAGGTAAGCCTCTTCATGTCAGAAAGATATATCCTTATTTTGTTGTTAGTTGTGAAGTCGTGTCCGACCTATCACGACCCTATGGACAACATTCCTCCAGGCCTTCCTGTCCTCTACCATCTTCTGGAGTCCATTTAAGCTCACGCCTACTGCTTCAGTGACTCCATCCAGCCACCTCATTCTCTGTCATCCCCTTCTCCTATTGCCCTCAATCTTTCCCAGCATTAGGCTCTTTTCCAGTGAGTCCTTCCTTCTCATTAGGTGACCAAAGTATTTGAGTTTTAGCTTCAGGATCTGGCCTTCTAAAGAGCAGTCAGGGTTGATCTCCTCTAGGACTGACTGGTTTGATAACCTTGCAGTCCAAGGGATTCGCAGGAGTCTTCTCCAGCACCATAGTTCAAAGGCCTCAATTCTTTGGCGCTCAGCCTTTTTTATGGTCCAACTTTCACTGCCATACATTGCAACTGGGAAGACTATACAGTATGCACTTTTGTTGGCAGGGTGATGTCTCTGCTTTTTAGTGTGCTGTCTAGGTTCGCCATGGCTTTCCTCCCGAGGAGCAAGCGTCTTTTAATTTCTTGGCTACAGTCCCCATCTGCAGTGATCTTGGAGCCCAGGAAAATAAAATATGTCTCTACCTCCATTTCTTCCCCATCTATTTGCCAGGAATTGAGAGGGCCGGATGCCATGATCTTGGTTTTCTTAATGTTTAGTTTCAACCCAAGTTTTGTACTCTCCTTCTTCACTCGCAACAAGAGGCTCTTTAGTTCCTCTTCACTTTCTGCCATTAGAGGGGTATCATCTGCATATCTTAGGTTGTTGATATTTCCTCCAGCAATTTTAATTCCAACTTTTGATTCATCTAGTCCTGCCTTTCTCATGATGTGCTCTGCATATAAGTTAAATAGGCAAGGTGACAGTATACAGCCTTGCCGGACTCCTTTCCCAATTTTGAACCAATCAGTGGTTCCGTGTCCAGTTCTCACTGTTGCTTCTTGGCCCGCATATAGGTTTCTCAAGAGACAAATAAGATGGTCTGGTACGCCCATCTCTTTAAGGACTTGCCACAGTTTGTTATGATCCACACAATCAAAGCAGGAGTCCGATTTTTGGCTTTTGGGCATTGTAGGGCTGTTGGTTGCTGTGTGGCCTTAGTGGAGTGATGGGAACCCCCAGGGCCACGGTGACCTTTTTTGAGGCTGCTGGAGACAGTGACGAGGTGGTGGCGAAGCGTCTGGGGCCTGTAACACTGAATGCTGCAATGCCAAACAACCGATTAACAGTGGATCGGAGAGCTGAATGCTCGACTAACAGCTGATCGACAAGCCTTCCCCTCCGGCAGAGTTTCCTGGGAGGGTGGTGGCGAGCCAATCGACGGGCCGAGGGTGAGATTCCCCCTCCGTGGAGGCCCTTTTGGGGCTGTTTGTGGAGAGTGGAGGCTCCTGATGAAGCAGCCGGAGGACGAGAGGCGGAGCAAGCCGGGGCGATCCGGGCGCATTATTACTCGAGATGCCCGGGGCCTGAGGTGATATTGAGGTGGCTCCTATGGACTGTGGTACCTGTGATTGCGGTGCCCCTTGGGACTATATTTATTTAAGATCAGAGATGAGCCTCCTCCATCGTCAGCAATTATTTCTGCGTTCTGCGGCCTCTTACAGCCCTTTTGGTCTTGATTCTATCTATGAGTTGGTGAAGGATGACTGGCCCAGATTTTGTAGCCACCATCTGACATCTTGGCGGCTTAGAGGTATTGGTGGTAGGGCTCGACGATGTTGGGTTCAGGGGGGGGCCTGGCTGTTTTTGGCCAGGCCGGGAACCTGATGCCCGAGACTAATTTACATCTACTCATCACCGGAGCTGTGGATGCCTTCTCCAATATGGACTTGCCATTATCCCAGTCATTGGATTTTTCCCTCCCTATGACCAGCCCGGAGCTGGATAGTGGTTCTCCCTGAAACTGGAAGATCATGGTCGCTGTGAGAGGGTGACCACGTTTGGGAGTCACTGTCTAGCTCTGGGGTTTTAATATTTCTTTCCATCTGTCCTGCCAATATGTTCCCTCCTGCTTCTAATCATCTTAACGTTTTACTCCGCGGACGAACTTTTTGCACTGAGGGAGTCCTTCCTCTCTCAGGTGTGGCCCTCTAACCTATGCTGCCAGTTCCTTAATGACGGGTCTTGGGACCCCGAGAGGTGGCATGGCACTGAAAGGAGGCTTTTGTGTTTTCTTCTTAAACTTTTTAATGGCTTAGGGAGGGGGGAGGGATGCAAGGCCCGGCAGAAAGATGGGGGGGTTTTGCCAGACCTTCCTCAGTCCAGGTTGGTAGATGGTCATGGTGTTGGGGGGGCGGGATGGGGGGTCTCGGGGCCCGAGGGGATGGGGTGGGGACTGTGATCCCCACGGTGATTGGGAATGGCAGCAGACAGATGAACAGAGGGCCATATCGAAATCTGGGATCGCGCCCCTGCTGTCTTCGAGCAGTGGTGCGCTCCGACCCTCTGGCTTCATCCTGCTTTTCCGGGGGTGGGGGAGGACAGGTACATGAGCTCAGGTTGGTTTATTTGAATGCCAGGTCTGTGGTGAATAAAGCTCCCCTCATCTGGGATTTGATCGAGGAGGAATGCGCAGACCGGGCATGCATTACGGAAACTTGGTTGGGCCCAGAGGGAGGAGTCCCTTTGATTGAGTTATGCCCACCAGGTTTCCATGTGTTTCACCAGCCTCGGGCTCAGGGTAGGGGCAGTGGGGTGGCAGTTGTTATTAAGGAGGCCCTTTGTCCGCAGGAGGCCACTGCCCCTCAGATAGGCGGATGTGAGTCCCTCCTCCTGAGGTGGGGCTCTGGGGGTCAGATGGGCCTGTTGCTTGCATACCTCTCTCCCAGATGTGTGGCAACGGCCCTGCCCAGGCTGCTTGATGCTCTCTTGGGGTTGGCGGTTGAGTTTCCCAGATTTATGGTTCTGGGGGATTTTAACCTGCCCTCCCTGGGGGGTGCATCGGGGGTGGCCCGAGAGTTCATGGCTTCCATGATGGCCATGGACCTGACCCAGATTATTCAGGGTCCAACCCATGAGGGGGGAAACATGCCCGACCTTATTTTTATCTCCAGGCAATGGCTTAATGAACTGGGTGGGGTTTTTCCTTCCATTCAACCTTCCATGGACAGATCATTATCTCTTGTGGCTGGGTCTCTGTCATGCCACCTCCTGCTGCTGGGATGTGGAACTGACTAAGTGGTTCCGCCCCAGGCACCTGATGGACCCAGAAAGGTTTCAGACGGCGCTTGGACTGATTCCTGCCTCCCTTTCCCACAGCTTGGTCGAGACCTTGGTTGATGCCTGGCAACGGGCTGCTTTGGAGGCTCTTGACCGCCTTGTGCCTTTGCGGCCTCTGACCCGGCGCAGGTCCCGGTTGGCCCCTTGGCTTTCCGTGGACCTACGGGAGACAACGTGCCGGAGGAGAGGCCTAGAGAGCATTTGGAGATCCAGTCGGTCCGAATCTGACCGAACACAGTTAAGATCCTTTACCTTGTGGAAATGGAGGTGGCGAAGTGTGCTTACTTTGCCACCCTCATTGCGTCCGCAGATAATCGCCCGGCCACCCTGTTTAGATTGACCCACTCCCTTTTAAATCAGGGGACAGGGGAAGATCCCATACGGGCACGGGCTGAGGAGTTTAGTCAGCATCTGCTGGAAAAAATTGCTCAGATTCAGACCGGTCTGGACTCCGATTGGGCAGTATCTGACGAGGGAGAAGCGACGGGTCTGGCCAATATTATTTGGGAGGAGTTTGACCCTGTGACTCCAGATGAAGTGGACAGGATCATGGGTAGATTAAGTGCTGCCATGTGTTTGTTGGACCCGTGTCCCTCCTGGCTGGTTTATGCGGCTCGGGAGGTCACATGAGGCTGGCTCCAGGCAGTGATTAATGCTTCTTTGAGTGAGGGGTGCTTCCCTGCTGCCTTGAAGGAGGCAGTGGGGAGGCCCCTCCTCAAGAAACCTGCTCTGGACCCAGCTATTTTGAATAATTTTCATCCTGTCTCCAACCTCCGCTTTCTTGCGAAGGTTGTTGAGAGCGTGGTGGCACAGCAGCTCACATTGGTCCTGGAGGAAACTGGATCCGTACCAATTGGGTTTCAGGCCCGGGTACAGCATGGAGAAAGCATTGGGCACGCTGGTGGATGATCTCTGGTGGGCTCGGGATAGGGGTTATTCCTCTGTCCTAGTCCTACTAGATTTCTCAGTGGCTTTAGATACCATCAACCATGGTATCCTGCTGCGACGTCTCTGGGGGTTGGGAGTGGGAGGCACCATTTTACGGTGGTTCTCCTCCTACCTCTCAGGCCATTCGCAGATGGTGTTGGCAGGAGGACAGAGGTCAACACCGAGGCCCCTTGATTGTGGGGTGCCTCAGGGGTCGGTCCTCTCTCCCCTCCTGTCCCCTTGCCTGGAGGCAGTTAGGGTCTGGATGGGGAGGATCAGGCTTCGTCTAAATCCCGAGAAGACCGAGTGGCTGTGCATACCAGTGTCTGGGGTAGTCCATTCTATTCCATCTTTATCTATAGGGGTGAGGTGTTACCCCCCATAGATAGGGCTCGCAACTTGGGTGTCCTCCTTGATTCACAGCTCAGTTTTGAAGATCATATAGGAGCTGTGACCAGGGGGGCTTTTGCCCAGGTTTGCCTGGTGCACCAGTTGCAGCCCTACTTGGACCGAGATTTTTTTTTTAATCCCATTTATATCCCGCCCTTCTCCGAAGACTCAGGGCGGCTTACAATCTAAGAAGCACAAATCAAATGTGCTTAGCAATAGCCTTCATTCTACGTATATGCCTGCTTATTAGGGCTTTTGGGGGGGGCCCCCAGCGGCATTATTACAAAGTCATGCCCTACGCACAGTCACTCATGTGCTCGTGACCTCTCGGATAGACTACTGCAATGCTTTCTACATGGGGCTGCCCTTGAATACCACTCGGAGGCTCCAGCTGGTGCAGAATGCGGCCACGTGAGTTGTGATGGGGGTCTCCCGATACTCCCATGTAACACCTCTTCTCCGCGAGCTGCATTGGCTTCCAGTTGTCTTCCGGGTGAGATTCAAGGTGCTGGTGATGACCTATAAAGCCCTAAATGGCATGGGTCCGAGTTATTTACGGGAGTACCTTTTGCCGGTGTTAACTTCCCATTGTCCTGTGCGCTCCCACAGAGAGGGCCTCCTCAGGGTGCCGTTGGTCAGGGAATGTCGACTGGCGGCCCCCAGGGGGAGAGCATTCTCTGTGGGTGTGCCTGCCCTCTGGAATCAGCTTCCTGTTGAGCTCCAGATGCCTCCCGACCTTTGCTCTTATTGCTGCAACCTGAAGACTTGGATATTTGAACTTGCCGGCCTAGACTAAGGGACTGGGATTTTAGATCTTAAATTTTAAAAATTTTAAATTTTAGAATGTGTTTATTGCTTAGGGCTATTTGATTTAATTTCATTTTAATTTTTGTATATTATGTGTTGTTTATAGTGTTTTAATTGCCCTGTACACCGCCCCGAGAGGTGGTGGTATATAAATCCAAATAAATAAATAAATAAATAAACATCTATATGAAGCCACTGGGCGAGATCATCCGTGGTTTCGGGGTGAGGTATCATCAATATGCTGATGATACCCAGCTTTTCATCTCCACCCCGAACCAACCCAGTGATGCCCTCGACATGATGTCCCGTTGCCTGGAAGTGGTACGAATCTGGATGGGGAAGAACAGGCTCCAACTCAACCCAGCCAAGACTGAGTGGCTTTACGTATCAGCATCTCATGCAGTCCAAGATCTACCATCTTTGGTTATGGGGGGAGAGGTGTTGCCCCCCCATTGATAGGGCGTGCAACTTAGGCATCCTCCTGGATGCATGACTCAGTTTAGAAGATCACATAGGAGTCGTGGTCAGGGGGGCATTTGCCCAGGTTCACATGGTGCGCCAGTTGCGCCCCTATCTGGACCAAGATACTTTACGTACGGTCATTCATGCGCTAGTTACATCCCGCGTAGATTACTGCAATGATCTCTACATGGGGCTGCCCTTGAAGACCACTCGGAGGCTTCAGCTAGTGCAGAATGTGGCCACGCGGGTTGTGATGGGAGCATCCCAATACTCCCATATTACACCCCTCCTGCGTGAGCTGCATTGGTTACTGGTTGCCCTCCGAGTGAGATTCAAGGTGCTGGATCTTACCTATAAAGCCCTACATGGCATAGGCCTGGGTTACTTGCAGGACCGTTTGCTGAAAGGAATGACTTCCCATTGCCCTGTGGGCTCACACAGAGAGGGCCTCCTCAGGGTGCTGTCCGCCAGACAATGTCAGCTGGTGACCCCCAGGGGGAGGGCCTTCTCCATGGGGGCACCTGCCTTGTGGAATCAGCTCTCCCGGGAGCTCTGGATAGCCCCAGATCTCCGGTCCTTTTGTTGTGACCTCAAGACATATCTTTTGCAACAGGCCGACCTGGACTGATGATAAGGGTTTTTAATTACGTTTTTAATGTTTTATTGGTTTTAGTGGGGCTTTGTGATAGTTTAATTTTTCTTTAATATTTGTATTCTGTATTTTATTGTTGTTAGCCGCCCTGAGTCCTTCGGGAGATAGGGAGGCATATAAGTCCCATAATAAATAAATAAAAGCTTTAGCATAGTCAATGAAGCAGAAGTAGATGTTTTTCTGGAACTCTCTAGCTTCCTCCATGATCCAGCGTGTGTTGGCAATTTGATCCCTAGTTCCTCTGCCTCTTCGAAATCCTGCCTGTACTTCTGGTAGTTCTCGATCCACATATTGCTGAAGTCTAGCTTGTAGGATTTTAAGCATAACTTTACTAGCATGTGAACTTTACTAGCATATGGTGCGATAGTTTGAACATTCTTTGGCACTGCCTTTCTTTGGCATTGGAATGTAAACTGACCTTTTCCAATCCTGTGGCCACTGTTGAGTTTTCCAAACTTGCTGGCAAATTGAGTGTAGCACTTTTACTGCATTGTCTTTTAAGATTTTGAATAGCTCACCTGGAATACTGTCACCTCCACTACCTTTGTTGTTGCTCAGCTTTTCTAAGGCCCACTTCACTTCACATTCTAGGATGTCTGGCTCAAGGTCAGTGACCACCTCATTGTCATTATCAGGGATGTTAAGCTCATTCTTGTTCTTCTGTGTAATTTTGCCACCTCTTCTTAATCTCTTCTGCCTCTGTTAGGTCCCTGCTATTTTGGTCCTTTATCATGCCCATTTTTGCATGAAACGTTCCTTTCATCTCTCCAATTTTCTTGAAAAGATCTCTGGTCCTCCCTATACTATTGTTTTCTTCTATTTCTTTGCACTGTTCATTTAAGAAGGCATTCTTATCTCTTCTAGCTATTCTCTGGAATTCTGCATTTAATTGGGCATATCTTTCTTTTTCTCCCTTGCCTTTCGCTTCCCTCCTTTCCTCAGCTATTTGCAAAGCTTTCTCAGACAACCATTTTGCTTTCTTGCATTTCTTTTTCTTTGGGATGGTTTTGGTTGCTACCTCTTGTACAATGTTGCGAACCTCTGTCCATAGTTCTTCAGACACTCTGTCTATCAGATCTAATTCCTTAAATCTATTTGTCACCTCTACTGTATATTCCACAGGGATATGGTTTAATTCATACCTGAGTGGCCTAGTGCTTTTCCCTACTTTCTTCAGTTTAAGCCTAAACTTTGCAATGAGAAGCTCATGGTCTGAGCTACAGTCAGCTCCTGGTCTTGTTTTTACTGACTGTATAGAGCTCCTCCATCTTTGGCTGCAGAGCATATAGTCAATCTGATTTCTGTGTTGACCGTCTGGTGATGTCCATGTGTAGAGCTGTCTCTTGGGTTGTTGGAAAAGAGTGTTTGCTATGACCATCGTATTCTCTTGACAAAATTCTATCAGCCTGTGCCCTGCTTCATTTTGTACTCCAAGGCCAAACTTGCCTGTTATTCCAGTTATCTTTTGGCTTCCTACTTTAGCATTCCAATCCCCCATGATGATAAGGACATCATTTTTTGGTGTTAGTTCTATAAGGTGCTGTAGGGCTTCATAGAACCAGTCAATTTCATCCTCTTCAGCACTGGTGGTTGGGGCATAGACTTGGACTACTGTGATATTGAATGGTTTGCCTTGGATTTGAACTGAGATCATTCTGTCATTTTGGGGAATGTATCCCAGTATTGCTTTTCCTACTCTTTTATTGACTATGAAGGCTACTCCATTTCTTCTGAGGGATTCTTGCCCGCAGTAGTATACCTGATGGTCATCCATTTTAGTTCACTGATACCTAAGATGTTGATGTTCAGTCTTGTCATCTCTTGTTTGACCACATCCAGCTTTCCTTGATTCATGGATCTTACATTCCAGGTTCCTATGGAGAAAAAATCTTTACAGCATCGAACTTTCCTTTCACCACCAGACACATCCACAGCTTAGCGTCCTTTTGGCTTTGGCCCAGTCACTTCATTCTTTCTGGCGCTACTAGTACTAGCCTTCTGCTCTTCCCCAGTAGCATATTGGACGCCTTCCGACCTGAGGGGCTCATCTTCCAGCGTCATATCATATTGCCTTTTGGTACTGTCCATAGGGTTTTCATGGCAAAGATACTGGAGTGGGTTGCCATTTCCTTCTTCAGTGGATCATGTTTTGTCAGAATCTCTGCTATGACCTTTCCGTCTTGGGTGGCCCTGCACGGCATAGCTCATAGCTTCATTGAATTACGCAAGCCGCTTCACCACGAGAAGGCAGTAATCCATGAAGGGGATCCTTCTTTATAAAGAAATAGAATTAGCTAAATAGTTTGGAGGGACATACAAAGGTTTTCTAGCCAGAGATCCATGGGACACAAAACTGCTGGTAACTATATGATTACAAGGAAGCTGAAGTAAAGGAATTAATAAGAGTAACTGAAGAACATTTGGCTTGGTATAAAGCAAGGCCCTCCTTTGTTATGCAATTATGCCAAAGTCTTTACTGATTCAAGCAAATGATTGGCTGCTTTGAGTAATGTGGGAGATGCCATAGGAAATCTGGAAAACAAAGTTCCATGAGGAAGATATTTTGTTGTTATATGGCACTATTCATTCAAGTGGTGAAAACATAACAAAGCTTTCTGAACTAATTGCATTTAAACTCCCCTTTTACAAAATATGTTCAGTGTAACAAAATTGTTTTTCAGTTAGACTACCACAACTCAACACAGTTTTGTGATGAATGCAAGAGAATGGCATTTCACCTAAGTTGTACTGGCATTTAACTGACAAGAAAAAAAAGTGTGCATATCATAATATTGCATACAGGTGGCCCTCAACTTGCAACCACAACTGAGCCAAAAAATTATGTTGTTAAGTGAGACATTTGTTAAGTGAGTTTTGCCCCATTTTACAACTTTTCTCACCACATTTGCTAAGTGAATCACTGCAGTTCTTAAATTAGTAACATGGTTGTTAAGTGAATCTGGTTCCCTCACTGACTTTGCTTGTCAGAAGGTCACAAAAAGGAATCACATGACTCCAGGGCTCTGCAATCAACAAGCATCTGAATGTAAATCACGTGACCAGGGAGATGGTCCTAAGTATGAACAATGGTCATAAGGCACTTTTTTCAATACTATTGTAACTTTGAATGGTCACTAAATGAACTGTTGTAAGTTGAGGACTAGCTATTCAAGGTATCTGGCTTCTGATCATTCCAGAATCAACTCAAGGAAAGTGTACCTGTCAACTCTATTGTTGAACTATAAGATAGTTCTACTAATATTCAGTCTATCCCCTGAAACTTAACTCATTAGATCTAATTTCACCCTTCTGGATTTCTATGTGGATTTAGCATTGTATTTAAAAAATGTTTTATCTGAAAAGCAGCATAGAAATATATTAAATAAATATTTCTCTCGTAATTCCATGTATACCAGTTAAAATTCAAATTCAGTTCAAATTAATATTTTATTATCATATCTTACTTAAAACTTAACTAACTTAGAATCTCAGATTTGGAATACTCATTGCTTTATTTTAAATAATAGCATTCATATACAGTATAAACTAAAATTCTTGCTATTATTAGAGAAATTCCACATTCATTTATGAATATTACAACACACTGAAAAAACATACTTATATTTTTTTTCATGCTTACGATGTTGTAGCATCGTCATAGTTACATGATCAAAATCTGGATACTTGGCAACTGGTTCATATTTATGATGGTTGCAGTGTCCGGGGTTGTGTGATTCCCTATGGTGACTTTCTGACAAGGAAAGTCAATGAGGAAGCCATATTCACATAACAACTGTATTACTAACTTAACAGCTGTAGTGCTTCACTTAACAACTGTGGTAAGAAAGGTCGTAAAATGGGGTAAAACTCACTTAACAGCTATCTCACTTAACAATAGAAATTTTGGGTTTGGTTATGATCATAAGTCAAGGGCTACCTGTATTCTAAACTGGGTTTCATGCTATCAATTTTTTCTGTCCGATCAAATCAAATCTATCAGCAAATATCCAATATTAGAAAATACTTCGTTTGCTTGTTTCATTGGTGCTGCTTCAGTAAATGATTTAAAACAGCATACACAATAGAATAAAATATAAACATATTATAATTAAACCAATCAATGCATAATAAATATCCAAATAAGCCAACATTTAAAATATAGCTTCCTTTTCCTTTCCAAGAAATACTTAATGATAATGAACCAGTTTAACTGCCAGTCACTGGAGCAGGTTTTCAGTTTAGCATATACATGTAATTGTTTTTGTATAACAATATTAGAATAGAATAGAATAGAATAGAATAGAATAGAATAGAATAGAATAGAATAGAATAGAATAGAATAGAATAGAATAGAATAGAATAGAATAGAATAGAATAGGTATCTGGAAGGGACTTTGGAGGTCTTTTAGTCTAGCCCCCTGCTCAAGCAGAAGAACTTATACCCATGGTGGCGAACCTATGGCACAGGTGCCACAGGCGGCATGCAGAGCCATCCCTGTGGGCATGTGCACCATTGCCACAGACAGAGGGACATAGGGCCTTGCTCTTCCGCTCCCCCACTCCACATATGTGGAGTCTGGGAAGAGCTGCAAGAGCTGGACGGGGTGAGGGAACCTATAAAAGGAGTAGTTTGGGCAGGAGAGTGAGTGAGCGGCCTTTGGAAGCAACAAGTGGTGGGTTTCAAATTATTTAACAACTGGTTCTCTGCCTTGCCTTCCCTCCATCTTGGTTGGGTTGGGCTTCTCAGGGGGTCAACTGGGTTGGGAGCAGGAGGGTGGGGTCATTAGGTCCTGGCTGGGGGAAGGTGAGATGGCCTGGCTATGGAGGGTGGGAGGGCCGGGATGCCTCCATGGAGTAAAAGTCCCCCCGCCAGCTAAGCATCTCATCCACACTGCGGTCATGTAGGATTGCACAGAAGGGGCACCGGGCAGGGGGCTGGGGGGGATGGCCAGCAGGGGGGAATCAGAGCCACCATCTCCCTTCAGTAGTGCAGCCCCATCGGTATGGGTGGAGATGGCCCCGGAATGGATGGAAAGGAGCCCTCGCCTGATGCAGGCCCTGTCTACATGGTGGCTCTGACAGGGGTGGTGGCTGCTGCTCCTCCTGCTGCTCCAAGCTTTTTGACCAGCCAACCACACAGGGAAGCAGGAGGCAGTGGCAGTGATCCCCGCATCACCAAGCCTGGCTAGCAGCAGATTTGGAAGTGAAGCTGTACTGCCCATAATTGCGCTGGTGGAGGCAACAGCAGGGGAAGGTGAGTTGTGGTGCACGTCCACCCCCCCCCGCTGCCACCCCACATTGTCCCGCATGCATGGCTCAGAAGTACATGTGGGATAATGTGGGGCAGCAGCAGAAAGGGTGGGTGCATGCCAGATCCCACCTTCCCCCGCCACCCCCACCAGTGCAAGGATGGTTGGCACAGCTTCGCTTCTGGATCTTCGGTGTGGGCCCCAGGACGTCGGGAAGGAACCCCTTTCCTGGCCTGTGTCCATCCACTTGACGGCTCTGACGGGGGTGGCTTCAGCTACTGCTCCAACTGGTCAACCATGCAGGAAAGCAGGAGGAGTTGGAGGGGCAGCCAGGGGTCTGGAGCCACCTTGGCTGCTCGCTAGCAGCCCAACAAGGCAGATCTCGTGCACCAGCTGCCCCTCCTGCTCCCCTGCATGGTTGACCAGTCGCAGCAGCAGTAGAAGCCACCCCCATCAGAGCCGTTGAGTAGATGGGCTGGGCTTCCTTCCAGCCATCCCGGGGCCATCTCCGCCTGTGCTGATGGGGCTCTGTGGCCAGTTCACCATTATGCAGGACAGCCAGCATGCTATGGCTGCTGATGGACCATCAGTACCCATGCGCTCACTGGTCTCTGTGTGCGGGGACATACTATCTGTATTTTGGCACTAAGAAATTCCACTAACCTGCCCATAAAGGAAAGTTTCTATTATTATTTTTTAGAACTAGAGCAGAATGGGAGAAAACAAAGAAGTTGCTCGACTGAAGAACAAGTTGGATTGAAAATCTTCACACAGTCTCAGAATAAATTTATTGGAATTTCCAGAAGAAATACCTATAGCAGGAGCCCCATCGGCACAGGCAAAGATGGCCCTGGGATAGCTGGAAGGTGCACGAGATCCACTGCCTCATCAGGCTGTTAGTGAGCAACCAAGGTGGCTCTAGATCCCCGGCTGCCCCTCCACCTCCTTCTGCTTCCCTGGATGGTTGACCAGTCAGAGAAGCAGCAGAAGCTACCACTGTCAGAGCCGTCGAGTGGATGGGCCCAGGCTAGGCAAGGGCTTCCTTTCGGCTGTCCCAGGGTTGTCTCCACCTACACTGATGGGGCTCCATGGCCAGTTCACCATTATGCAGGACAGCTAGCATGCTATGGCTGCTGACAGACACTGTTGACCCCCATGCACTTCCTGGTCTCTGTGTGTGAGGGCTGATGGTGTTAGGTAGCAGATCCAGAAGTGAAGCTGTGCCAACCATCCTCGTGCTTGTGGGGGTGGTGGTGGCAGGATCTGGCATGTGTCCACCCTTTGCCGCTTCTGTCCCATATCATCCCACATGTGCCTCCAGGCCATGCATGTGGGATGATGTGGGGTGGCAGCAGGGAGGGGTGGGCATGCGCCACAGCTCAACTTCCCCCTCTGTTGCCTCCACCAGCATGAGTATGGGTGGAACAGCTTCACTTCCAGATCTGCTGCTGGCTGGGCTTGGTGATGCAGGGATCACCGCTGCTGCCTCCTGCTTCCCTGGGTGGTTGGCCAGTCAAGGGGCTTGGAGCAGGAGGAGGAGCAGCAGCCACTGTCCCCAACAGAGCCACCATGTAGACAGGGCCCGTACCAGGTGAGGGCTCCTTTACGGCCATCCCGGGGCCATCTCCGCCCATGCCGATGGGGCTGCCATGATGCAGGACAGCCAGGAGGCTGTGGCTGCTGATGGACACTGTCAGCTCCCATGCATTTACTGGCCTCTGTATGTGGGGTCCAATGGTGTCAGGCAGCAGCTGCTCCGCCCCCTGCCTTGCCTCGCCTTGCCCCATGGCAATTGGCACATCCACCCTGCCTTGCCTCACCTCACCACACAGGGCAAGTCTCTGGCCCACCACCCCACCTACCAGACAGCCCCTGGATCTCCCCCAACCCTGCCCAGCCCCGATGGGTATCCCTCCCCACAAGTATTATTGAGGTGGCCACACCTACCATGGCCACGTGCACCCAGTTGGCCATGACCAGTGCAGCCAAGCCCACCCAGTCAGCCACGCCCACCCAGCCCCCAGCGATAAATCAATTGGTCTTGGGTTGCAGCTTGGGCACTCGGTCTCTAAAAGCTTCGCCATCACTGATCTAGAGTCATTGACTGAGATGGGTGACTATAGAAACTGAAAAAATAAATATATAAATAAGCAAGCAAGCAAACCCTGGATGGACATCTGGCTGACTGTGCAACCAGCTATAATAATAGCAATGGAATGTGCTACAGTAGCAATAACTCATTGTAAAATCACAAACAGTAATGCAGTTGAAATGCCAAATGGCCAAACCATCAGGAATCATCAGGATGGAGCCTGAATGTATCTGGGCATTTTCCAGTTGGATAACATCAAAGTTGGACAGTTAAACATGTGATTAGTAAAGAATACAAAGAGAAAATTTATTAAAAAAATTGAATGGTGGAAACACCATTAAAGGCATTAATATCTGGGTGATACCAAGGAAGGTTTACTTCAAGTCAAACAAACAATAGAAGAAAAGCATGCATTAGCTCAATACATAAAAGGCAGCCAAGAATATGCATTGATGCAAGTTAAAAAGTGAATTTACTGAATGTGCAGGAAACAAAACACCAATATCATAATTATGTAATAAAATCAAGAACAGAATGTTGGCAAGGAGAAGCATTACATAGTCTTTTTCTTTACTTCCTCTTTTACCACTTCAGGTGTCGAGGGAGATACCAAGTTTTAGTTCTTGTGCCTTTCATGGCCATAACATTGTTATTTGATGCTGCTATAGTTTATCTTTGATGTTGTCTTTCATTCTTCTTCTAGATCTGCCTCCTGCTCTTTGACTGTCTCTTGTTATGCACCTTATATGGTATGAAATCTCCATTGTTGCCAGATGGGCAAAGCACTTTATTTGCTGTCTTTGTATGTAGTTTAATATTGGCTCTATTCCAATTCTTTCTCTTATAATCTCATTCCTGACTTTACCCCTTCTAGTCACTCCAGCAGTTTTCCTCAGACATCTCATTTCTGTAGTAATTAACTATAGTTTATGCTTTATTGTAAGTGTCCATGTTTGGCACTGATAACATAAGGTGGGGATAAATACACTTTGTACTTACATTGTAGGAGTGGAGCTGTCCCAATACTTGGTTTGCCTTACTGCATCATGTATTAATCTCTTTGTCCATTCTTCCATCTCCAGTAAATGTTGTTCCTAAATATTTGAACTCTGATACTTGTTTTAATTTATGCTGTTCCCTTTATTATTATGTTTAAGAGGTACTTTTCAAATTACTATTACTTTTGTTTTTTTCTTTACTAATTTTCATATTATTTGTCTTACATTCATGACATGAGATGCTGTTGCAGTTCTTTAGCTGTACTTGCTATCAGTGCCTGATCATCTGCAAAGAGTAGTTTGTTAATACTATTTTTATTCCTGGACTTAGCTTTTATGCTTATGCTGTCAATATAGGTGATAAATAATACTGTAGTGGTGATTACATGGTCCATTTCTGCAAGAGATTGAGAGAAATGTGGATAAAAATAAAACCTGGTTATGACTTATAACTGGAACATCAAAACAGAAACTGAAGGTTTGATTTTTATTTATTTTATTCCTTCAATTTCTATAACCTCCCAAATCAACCAAGTAAATCTGGGAAATGTACAATTCTAAAATTATATAACAATTAAATAAAAGCAGATGATACCACTCTAATGGCAGAAAGTGAAGAGGAACTAAAGAGCCTCTTGTTGCGGGTGAAGAAGGAGAGTGCAAAAGTTGGCTTGAAACTTAACATTAAGAAAACCAAGATCATGGCACCCAGCCCTCTCAATTCCTGGCAAATAGATGGGGAAGAAGTGGAGGTAGGGACGGATTTTATTTTCCTGGGCTCCAAGATCACCGCAGACGGGGAATGCAGCCAAGAAATTAAAAGACGCATGCTCCTCGGGAGGAAAGCCATGGCAAACCTAGACAGCACACTAAAAAGCAAAGACATCACCCTGCCAACAAAAGTGCATATAGTCAAGGCTATGGTCTTCCCAGTTGCAATGTATGGCTGTGAAAGTTGGACCATAAGAAAGGCTGAGCACCAAAGAATTGAGGCCTTTGAACTATGGTGCTGGAGAAGACTCCTGCGAGTCCCTTGGACTGCAAGGCATTCAAACTGGTCAGTCCTAGAGGAGATCAATCCTGACTGCTCTTTAGAAGGCCAGATCATGAAGTTGAAGCTCAAATACTTTGGCCACCTAATGGGAAGGGAGGACTCACTGGAGAAGAGCCTAATGGTTAGGACCTGAGGGTGGTGTCCCTTTGGTAGATCTTTGCCCACCAGGTTTCTGGGTGCTACACAGGCCTCGGTCTTAGGGAAGAGGCGGGGGAGTGGCGGTAGCGGTGAGGGAGAACCTATATCCGCGAGAGGCCACTGTTGTCCAAATAGCCGGGTGTGAGTCTCTCCTCCTAAGATGTGGCCCTAAGGCTCAGTTGGGCTTGCTGCTAGTGTACCTTTCACCTAGTCGCGTAGCAGCAGCCCTGCCCGAGCTTCTTGTCATCCTCTTGGGACTGGTGGTTGAGTTCCCCGAAATTATGATCTTGGGTGACTTCAACTTACCATCCCTGGGGAGATCATCTGAGTTGGCTCGGGAGTTCATGGCTTCCATGACGGCCATGGACCTGACGCAGAGAATACAGGGCCCAACTCATGTAGGAGGACACATGCTCGATTTGATTTTCCTACCTGGACAGTGGTTAGATGATCTGGGTGGGGGCTCTCCAATTGTTACGCCCCTGTCATGGACAGATCATCATCTCTTGCGGCTGACCTTTTGCTTTGCCACTCCCCGTCGTGGGGTTACTGAACCAATGAAATGGTACCGCCCCAGGCGGCTAATGGACCCTGGACGGTTCCAAACAGCGCTTGGCCCCCCACCTGCCTCCTTTGCTCATAGCTCGGCCAATGCCATGGTGGAAACCTGGGAAAAGGCAGCCACAGAAGCACTCGACCAAGTTGTACCCATGCGGCCCCTGACCTGTTGCAGATCCCAGTGGGCTCCATGGTTTTCTATGGAGCTCCGGGAGATGAAACGTCAGAGACGGGACCTAGAGAGCTGTTGGAGATCCAGCCGATCCAAATCCGACCTATCGCGACTAAGGTCCTTTACGAGGTCTTACCTCACGGCGCTAAGGAGGGCAAGGTCTAATTACTTTACTACCCTTTTGCGTCCGCAGATAATCGCCCGACCGCCCTGTTTAGGGTGACCCGCTCCCTCCTTAATCTAGAGGTGAAGGAGGATCCCTTGCAGGGTCGTGCCGAGGAATTTAGCCAACATCTGCTGGACAAAATCGCTCGGATCCAGACCAGTCTGGATTCCAACTGGGCAGAGTCTGACGATGAGAACATGGACAGTCTTGTTGATGTTATCTGGGAAGAGTTCGATCCTGTGACTCTGGACGAGGTGGAAAGGATCATGAGGAAGCTGAGCTCCACTACATACTTATTGGACCCGTGCCCCTCCTGGCTGGTTTATGCGGCTCGGGATGGGACACGAGGCTGGATCCATGCAGTGGTAACTGCTTCATTGAAAGAGGGCAGTTTCCCCGCAGCCTTGAAAGAAGTGGTGGTGAGACCCCTCCTCAAAAAGCCTTCCCTGGACCCAGCTGTTTTAAACAACTTTCGCCCGGTCTCCAACCTTCGCTTTCTTGCGAAGGTTGTTGAGAGCATAGTGGCGCATCAGCTTCCTCTGTTCCTTGAAGATACTGATTATCTAGACCCGTACCAATCGGGTTTCAGGCCCAGACAGAGCACGGAGACGGCATTGGTCGCTCTGATGAATGATCTCTGGCGGGCTCGGGACAGGGGTCATTCCTCTGTCCTGGTCCTATTAGACCTTTCTGCGGCTTTTGATACCATCAACCATGGTATCTTACTGCGGCGTCTCAGGAGATTGGGAGTGGGAGGCACTGTTCTTCAGTGGCTCTCCTCCTACCTTCTGGAACGTTCACAGTGGGTGTTGGCGGGTGGGCAGAGATCGACCCCGAGGCCTCTCATTTATGGAGTTCCTCAGGGGTTGGTCCTCTCTCCTCTCCTGTTTAACATCTATATGAAGCCGCTAGGTGAGATCATCCATGGTTTTGGAGTGGGTTATCATCAGTATGCTGATGACACCAAGCTTTTCATCTCGACCCCAAACCACATCAGTGATGCCCTCGACGTGATGTCCCGCTGCCTGGAAGCAGTCCGGGAATGGATGGGGAGGAACAGGCTTCAACTCAACCCGGACAAGACTGAATGGCTGTACATACCGGCATGTCAGGATACTCAGATTATTCCATCTCTTAATATCGGGGGCGAGTTATTACCCCCCGTAGATAAGGCTCGCAATCTGGGTGTCCTCTTAGATTCACAGCTCTCCTTAGAAGATCATATAGGAGCTGTGATAGAGGGGCCTTCGCCCAGGTTCGTCTGGTGCGCCAGCTGCGACCCTATCTGGACCTGGATGCCTTGTGTACAGTCACCCATGCACTTGTGACCTCTCGTCTTGACTACTGCAACGCTCTTTACATGGGGATGCCCTTGAGAACCACTCGGAAGCTTCAGCTGGTGCAGAGTGCAGCTGCACGAGTTCTTTTGGGGGTCTCCCAATACTCCCATATTACACCTCTGCTCCGCGAGCTGCACTGGCTTCCAGTTGCCTTCCGGGTGAAATTCAAGGTGCTAGTGATGACATACAAAGCCCTACATGGCGTGGGTCCAGATTACCTACGGGAGCTCCTACTGCTGGCGTCAACATCACTCCGTCCTGTGCGCTCCCACAGAGAGGGCCTCCTCAGGGTGCCACCGGTCAGAGAATGTCAGCTGGTGACCCCCAGGGGGAGAGCATTCTCAGTGGGTGCACCAATCCTTTGGAACCGCTTACCAGCTGAAATCCGGATGGCCCCCGACCTTCGCTCCTTCCGGCGTGATCTAAAAACCTATCTATTCCAACAAGCCGGCCTGGCCTGATGGATTTGGGTTTTAAAATTATTCTTACTTTATTGCTTTATTGTATTCTTACTTTATTGCTCTGTACACCGCCCTGAGTCCTCCGGGAGAAGGGCGGTATATAAAACAAATAAATAAATAAATAAATAATGCTGGGAAAGATTGAAGGCAATAGAAGAAGGGGATGACAGAGAATGAGGTGGCTGGATGGAGTCACTGAAGCAGTAGGCGTGAGCTTAAATAGACTCCAGAAGATGTTAGAGGACAGGAAGGCCTGGAGGAACATTGTCCATGGGGTCGCGATGGGTCAGACACAATTCCACAACTAACAACAACAAAACATCCAGAAAATAAATAAATAAATGTCAAGTGACTCAAAGTGCAGAATGTTTAAAGAAGCAGAAGAAACAGTAGATCATATATTCAACTTGTCTTAGAAGATCACATAAAGTGATTACAAATGAGTAGATTAAAATATTGTGGATTTCTGAATATTAACTGATAAGAGGTCTTCAAGGTGCAGATAATTTGTGTGGCAATACCCAAAGATAGTAGAATAGGAGACAAATAATTGGAAAAGATCACAAAGTATCAAGATTTGAATTTTGAAATTGAAAGATTATGGCATAAACTGAACATTAAATTGTGGTCCCAGGGGTTATTGGCACACTGAGTGTCATACCAAAAAATCTTGGATGGCACTTAAACGATCTGCCCATTGACAAAGTTTCCATCTATTAATTATAAAAGGCCACAGTGCTTGAATCTGACATGCACTATACCAATACTTTATGTTATGCTAGGCAGTTTCTTGGGGAAAAGTCAATGTGTATGATGGCTAACACCAGCTAAAGAATTGACAGCTATAGTTTCACATTTTTGCATATAATGATAATAAAAGAATAATAGTCTAAGCATTTGCATGAATGTGTGATGAACCATAATAATATCCACTAAAGCTCTTTGTTTCACTGTGTAACCGTTCTATAACATAATAACTTTCCTGTTTTCTATTTAGTGGCAAACATCTTGAATACTTTTAGCAATAGCAATAGCACTTACCACTTCACCATGCTTTACAGCTCTCTCTAAGCAGTTTACAGAGTCAGCATATTGCCCCCAACAACCTGGATTCTCATTTTACCAACCTTTGAAGGATGGAGGGCTGAGTTAATCTTGAACCAGTGAGAATCGAACTGCCAAACTGCAGGCAGCCAGCAATCAGCAGAAGTAGCCTGCAGTACTGCATTCTAACCACTGCACCACCACGGCTTTACCTTTTTAATTTATGGTTTTATAAATTAAAATCAGAACATAGGCTTTTTCATTAGGTGAGCGGGACACAAGTGTATACTATTTATTAATGTGTTATTTAGTGTACAAACTTTTTCATTTTTTAAATTTCATAATACTGATTTTTATCATTTAGAGAGCTTTTATATACAATAATATATATTATAATGATATATATTATAATATAGAAATATTATATAATAAACAAGAATGTGGGATTTCTTTTAAAAGTCTTCTATGTATTCAGATAAGGCTTTGGAACTTTAAGCAAAGAAACATGTCTTTGCCCTTTGATGATTTATTTGTACTATTTTGTCTTCACATTTGTGTAAGCTGAATTGCCTTTAATTTTGCTATCATTACTTTATTGTTTTTGAGGAAGACTACTAAAAACAACAATTAATTAAAGGAAGAGCAATTTATGGAGTGTAAGGGGTAAGGATTAATTTACAGGGATAAGAATTGCTTTATAAGAAGTTTGGTACCTCTTGCTCAGATCAGTGCAGCTGACACTGGGTGAACTACCAGTATTGTGGTATAAAAAGCTACTGTAAATAACATCACTTTATATAGCAAAAAACATGCAAGTGTCCACTTTCTTGCTTTTCTGTGTCAGTTACTAACCTTGCAAAACTATATACCTCCATTTCAAAAAGAATCCTGTCACACGGTGATAATCAGGTGACTAGAGTATCCAAGTAGTCATTGATTTATGACCACAACTGAGCCCAAAATTTATCTCATTTAAGTGAGTTTTGCCCCATTTTATGATCTTTTTGCCACAATTGTTAATCATTGCAGTTGTTAAGCTAATAACAGTTGTTAAATGCAGCTGGATTCCCCCTTGACTTTGCTTGTCAGAAGGTCGCAAAAGTTGATTACATGACCCTGGGACACTGTAACCATCATAAATACAAACCAGTTGCCAAGTATCTGAATTGTAATCATGTGACCCATGGGAATGCTGCAGTGATTGTAAGTGTGAAAAACAGTCATATAACATTTTTTTCACTGTTATTGTAACATTGAACGGTTACTAAACCAACTGTTGTAAGTCAAGAATTACCTGTATTAGCTTTGGTATGTCTCTTCTCAATAACATGGATACCTAAGCAAACAGAACTTTGGCTCATGTAATGAATTTTCTCCTCCCTAAGAACTATCCTTGTACCTGAAACTTTTTAGATGATCCCAAAATGTTGTGGCTTAGATTTATGATATGTACAGTTATTATATAAGAGAAGATGACTCCTTTCCAATGAATGATTGTTCAACTTTTTGTGTTCTTTTACCCCATGTTTAGGAATATTATTCAAATTATATGGGTAAGTAATTTAGAAGAGTGGCTCCCAACCTTTTGTGCACAAGGGACCAGGTTCTGTGGAGAGAGGTTTTTCCATAGACCGGAGGGGGGGTTGTTTCGCATGCTGCCTGCACTCCATGGATGGGGCTTTGCTTGTTTGTGCAGCCCAATTTCTGGCATGCTGCAGCACGATTCCAAACCAGGGCCTGGAGATTGGGGGCCCAAATATTCCTTCCTTTGGTGAAAATGTCTGCTACTAAGTGAAAACAAGTGTCACCCAAACTAGATCTTATTTGTTTGCACAAGTTTTCTCAACCCTTTTTGTAATTTTATTAAATTTATCCTACAGCTTTATTTTGATTAGATAATAGCATATGATCATTTCTGGATCCCCATAAAATTTGGATAACCATAAAAAAATTCCAATTATAATATACAAGTGCAATACTCTTGGCACTAATGTATTATATATTGTTTACTAGAGTATAGAAGTTTACCAAATAGCAGTAATACCTATTTTCATCAACTAACACTTTTTTTGATCCACAAAATGAAATATTATTATTAATCTATGAATTATTAATCAGTGAATTACATTACAGGCACTTACTGTCACATTCCCATCTTCCATGACATTGCTCCATTTTCCATATGCATATGTTAAATACTTTTTTTGTTTCAAAAGATATACCAATGAAGCATTCCAAAGACTAATGTGCCTTATATATACAAAATAACTCAACCCCAAGTCAATGCTTCTTTCATTATGCCCTTGGCCTTTTCCTTTGATATTTCTTGTGTTATGAAGCTTCTTTATAAAGTATTAACTGCTGCTTCAGCCTCTTTATCATTTGCTTACTTCTGTCTTTCCATGTTTGCTGCAATTAATGATTAATGGTAGAGAGTGATAATTTTTTGAATGCCTTTTCTATGGCCATTTATTTTAACATTGCTTTGTTTGCTTTTTCCCATCCTCACAGAATGAAAATCATATTAAGCAAGGCTTGCAACTATGGCCTAAATTTGAGTGTTTTACAAAAAAAAAGATTCCTAATGATTCACCTGTAGTTGCATCAACAGTTACAAAACCGGGGGCGGAGCCAAGATGGTGGAGAGGCAGCAAAGGCTGTAAAGAGCTCCTCCAAAAGTAAAGGTTTTATTTTATTTTACTTTATTTTTATTTTAACTTTTTAACCTCTTTTAATATTGTATTTTAACCTACCTCTTTTAAACTTTTTAAACCCATTTTTAACCCATTTCAACTTTTTAAACCATAGTTTTAAACTTATTTTTAAACCTGTTTTAACAAACCTGAATGGGGAAAAGAAGGAAGAGACAGCACTCTGCAGCAGAAAGTATATCCAAGCCTTTGAAGCAGCAGAAAATGGAGGATTATATTGCAAACAGACAGTCTGCTCCAGTAAGTAACTCATTCGCAGGCACCTTATCAGATAAAGTTAATTTATGTGACTCATTGGAATGGGACTTACAGGCCGAAGTGGAGAGCAGACGGCGTGTGGAGTTGTCTTCCTCCCTCTTGGAGAATGGCTCCCCTCCTTGGAATCTGGCAACAGCCTCTTTTACACAGGAGGGAGATGTAGCAAATTTGAAGGGGGAAAATGTGACAGACTTCCTCTCTAGACAATGTTTGCTTACAGCCCAAACTGTAAACTCAATATATAATCTCTTGTCAATTGTCATGGATAAGGTTGATTGTCTGAAAGAGTCTTTTGCAGAGTTTGTTAGGAGCCACCCAAATACTGTGGAAGGACTTGGGAGGATAACCATGGACAGACATGGGATGGCTAACTCAGAAGGTGAAAGTAGAGAAGGACCTTGTTCTCCTCCCAAAAATTTGAACACCTACAGAGAAAACACTCAATCAGGCAAAGGTCTAAGAGATGACCAATATAACTAGAGTCTGCAAACTAACCAGGTTACTTTGCAAATTTATGACAAGAGAGTAAATAGAGGGCGTTGGAGCAATAGAAAAGCTATTAGGCTGTCCCTGAGCCAGCTGCTCCGCTGTGAATCCACTCTGATAGATCTACTACATGTAGAGTGGCTGCCAGCAAGAACACAATGTATGAGAATTCTCCTATCATTCAAGCAGTCCACAATTCCCTCCATGCTCTTCAGAATGAAGCCCTTTCTGAGCTTTTTCTCAATATTTCCAATAAGGGTCTTTTGCTCAGAAAAAGTGTGCCCACTCCTGAAACAGCGTCACCAAGAGGGAACTGTCGCTTTAAATCTAGGCTGCAACAGCCCTCACACTACTAAGCCTGAGGCTACTGCAACTGAACTGACCCTGAGAAAGCAAAGAAGCAATATACGAACTGTGTTACCCACAGCTGCAGGAACTGCTGAGGATGTGCCAGAGGAAATGTTGATTGACCTATTCAGTGCATTGCCAGAACCTGAGCAAGTTAACATCATTCAAAGATTGGACGACTTAAAAGAGGCACTGACAACAACCCAATCTACAGTAAAGCCTCTATTTAATTTGGATCCACTAAACACGCAACCTTGTGACAAGATATTTAATCAACAATCTGCCTTTACCTCAACAGTAAAAAAAGGTGTTGTCACACAGGCTGAGAGTGGAGTAACTGCACTGACTGACCCAGCCTCTGAGAAACAACTGAAAGACAAAGGGCTTCATCACACAGTGCCCCCTAAGCTGACAAACACTAAGGACATAATCCAGCTTCCATCCTCATTTGATTTAGAAGTTCCCACAACATCTCTCCACAAGATGAACCCTCAGCCATGCCCCTCCAAAAATGGACATAAATCTACATTTATTGACTTAAGCCAGAGTACCTGCTCTTTGGAAAAAAAATCATTCTTGGAGCAAGAGCAGAGGCACACTGGCAACCGAGATATAGAGGAGCAACAACAAGTTCTGCAACCCACGAGGAGAAATATCGAACCTCACAACAACTGTGTTTATATGGGAAGCTTAGATGATATTGACCCAGCTCCATTGTCAAGTTGACATCTGGCATTTCCACCATCTAGCCAATCAACCAAGTCAGACCACGTTGCTTCTGAGAACCCCATACAGTTGATGACCTGGAACATAGCTGGCTGGAAAAGGATGGTTGATAGTGGACTAATGAGCTTTCTTTCTAGATTTGATGTAATAGCCTTTCAAGAAACCTGGCTAACCGAAGTGGATGAACCAGTACAATTGCCAGGCTTTCAGGGATGGGCCTCCCCAGCCCTAAAAACAAAGAACAAAGGGAGACCCTCTGGTGGGCTATGCATTCTTATAAAGGAAGAGTTGCAATGGCAGGGAGAGAAATTATATAATGAAGATAAGTATCCGTACTTTCTAGCTGTCAAATTTGAATATGACCAGTTTGAGTTAATATTGGTAAATGTGTACATTCCTCCAAGCACATCCCAGCACTATAATTTTGAATATTGGATGGGCTTGGAAGTTATCTTAGAAGATTTATCTATATTGTACCCTCAGTCCATAGTGGTATTATTAGGAGATCTGAATGCTAGACTGGGTCCCTCTCTGTATGAGCTTGCCCAGAAGAAGGGAATCCCAGGGGAGTTCTTTGATAACCATCCTCAGTGGCTCTCAAGAGACTGTAAAAGTAATGCCGCTGGCCTGCTCCTAGCCTCCTTAATTTTTAAGGGTAATCTCCAAATTTTGGGAGGTAAGGACAAGAATTATACATACCCTTATACATACCACTCAGCCAATTCAAGTAGTGTACTGGATCTCTTTTGTGTGTCTAGAGATAAGGCTGACCTCTTCTCAGAGGTCACAGTACACCTTAGCGACAATAGCGACCATCAGCCTGTAAGTGTGACATTGCGAGGCCGCTCAGATTTAAGACCATATAACATGGCTGACAGATGGCTCACCAAAAAGGTAGAGGTGACCCAAAATAAAAGGTTAATTTGGGCCAAAGTTGATAGTAAGGCAATATTAGAATGCCTTAAAACAGAGAATGCTACTAAGTGGGCTAGAACAATACAGTCATCTACTACTGACTGGATGTCAGCCTTCAAGGCATTCTCCAATCTGTGTAACATACTGAAGAAACACCTAACAGCTAAACCTACTACAAAAAGAGCCCAAGTGGGTAGACCTCGCTGGTTTGATCCTGATTGCCAGCGACAGAAAAAGAAATTGAAGGCAGCCATGAGGCTTGCCCAGAGGAATCCTACTGCCCATATACAAGCTAAGATGCTGCACACAAGAAGGGAATATAAAAAAACTATAACATTAAAGAAAAAACGTTTTGCCATTTCAATCTGGTCAGAACTTGAGTTGGCTGCCAGAAGTCATAATTCAGTATTATTTTGGCACTCAGTAGCAGGTATTCTGAAGGAACGGAGATTTGCATTTGACATACCAATCTGCTGCGGACTGGGAGAATTATTATCAGTGCTTGTTTGCCCCCACCGAACCGGTAAAGAAATTATTTTTAAACAGTGATTTGGTAAATCCGAGAACCCTCCCCCCTTGGCCACCAGTTTCAGAAAAGGAGATACAGTCCATCATTAAAAGCTTAAAGAGCAATAAAGCCCCAGGCGAGGATTTTTTACCAGCAGAATTATTTAAGAAATTTCCCAACTGGTGGGGCCCTGTATTAGCAGGTCTTTTTACACACATAAATAACACCTGCCATATACCAGACGGGTGGAAGATGGCAATAGTTGTCCCTATATATAAAAAAGGGAATAAAAAGGATCCTAGTAATTATAGGCCCATCAGCCTGATTGACATTGTAGCAAAAATATATGCTAGGTACCTTTTGAACAGAATTGAAATCTGGGTAGAGGAAAACAACATCCTCACAGAAGAACAAGCAGGTTTTAGACAGAACAGATCTACTATTGATAACTGCTTTGTTTTGAACCATCTAATTGCCAAATATGCCTATAAGAGGAGACCCCTGTTTGCTGCTTTTATAGACCTTACAGCAGCATTTGATATGGTAAATAGAGACGTACTATGGAGTAAATTGACATCTCTTAAAATAGAACCCAGACTTCTGGCTTTGATTAAAGCCCTTTACACAAGTACCTGTTTGAGGGTGCGGTATGGGGTTAATGGGGCCCTGACTAATAGGATTCACACAAATAAAGGGATAAGGCAAGGGTGTATCCTGGCCCCATTATTATTTAATTTATACATCAATGATTTGCCAGGGTTAATGAAGGATACCATGGTACACATGCCGATGATCCTAAATACTTACTGTAACAGCTTGCTTTATGCTGATGATATGATTTTATTATCATAATCACAAGTAGGATTACGTAGGCTATTAAGAAGATTCAGCTCTTATTGCCAGGATAACTCCCTAATTATTAGCAAATCCAAATCGAAAATAATGGTGTTTGGAAGAAACCATCAGAGACATAAGTGGCAATTAGACGGTGAACCAATTGAACAGGTTAATACCTTTATATATTTGGGAGTAACTTTTTCCAAGACTGGATCTTGGGCCTGCCATCATCAATGAAGTACATTTAGAGCAAAAGCCCGTTTGAATTTATTGCTCAAACTAAAGAATCATAGTTACCCAGGGTCCCTAGCTCCACTACTCAAAGTTTATAAGGCTAAGGTTACGACAATGCTCTTGTATGGAGCAGAAATTTGGGGTCTTTATTCAACCACAGCTTTAGAACGAACACAGTCCCAGCATCTGAGATGCATTTTGGGTGTAGATCCAAGAACATCTGCTGCAGCAGTTAGAGCTGAATTGGGAATTCATACAATTCAGGCATTATCTAAAATTAGAGCTTATAACTACTGGTGCAAAGTTAATGAAATGGAGACTGATAGACTCCCCAAATTATGCCTACTAGAGCAAATAAAACTACAACCACAAATCTCCTGGATCACCAAACTAACAAATTTTGTAAGAAGCTGTGGCCTTCCTGTTTCTTGCGTAACAGGAGAACAATCTAAAAAAAGAGTTGCCCAAAGAATTAAGGATATAGAAGCACAAACTGATATAGCTATCCTTAGTAAGGTGGGTAACTTGAAATGGCTGAGTAAATACAAATGTACTTTTCAAGTGGACAGTTATTTGAAGTCACAACTCCCAAAACATCTTAGGGAGATATTTACGAGAGCAAGATTTGAACAGCTTGACACAATGGTCAGATATGGGAGATTTCATGCTATACCGTACAATGAGCGTCTCTGCATTTGCGGAGCGGCAGAGGTAGAGGACCTGGCTCACATCCTATTTGACTGTTGTTTGTATAAGAGGGTGAGAGACAGGTATCTTGGTCTATATACCAAACGAATGACCCATTGGGATCCCCATATCAAAATAACTTACCTTATGTCCGGCCAGAACTTGAAAATAACATCCAATGTAGCACAGTATTTGAACAAAATGATCCAGTTAAGATCTGCATATGTGGGACTGATTGGGGTAGATTGTAAGGGCGACTCCGAAATATAATGTTTCCATATTTTATCTATATCTTAAATTTGCATTTTATTACTATTTTAACTTAAATTGTATTTTAATTCCATTTTAAATTGTATTTTATCAAATTCCATTTCGGATTGCTTTTATCTAGTTTTGGTGACGGTTTGTTGCTGGAACTTTGTACTTTGATATGGCCCAAGGGCTAATCAATAAAAGTTGTTG
>NC_139515.1:30123114-30133114 GCF_947247035.1 Vipera ursinii
TAAATAGCCAGAACCACAACATTTAGGAATCTGACTAATTATATCAACAGATAATTAAAACTTCAGAATATATTCAAAATTATACACTAATCCAAATATATTTGTGAGAATAACTCAGAGAAAGCAACTATATAAAGCACACAGAAATCAAGTTTTCTTTCGCCTAAAGCCAAAATCATGTTTTAGTACATAATTTAAAACTATATTTACAGCCTATAATGTAGAAATCTACCCTCAAAGTTTTCTGAGTTTTATTAAGGAGACTTGTATATTTACTTTCCTATCTAGTTATTTTGAGATCTTCTGAAACTTCAGAAAATTAAAGAACAATGTTGCTGCCAGGTTTGCCCTACAGTGTAACAATATTTTCTACTGGAAGATATGACTACATGAACAAACAGGAAATTTTTAAGGTGCTCTGCGAAATAAGTTGCATTTTGTGAGGATGTTTTCTGTTATAAATTATTGCTTATCTTTTAAAAATATTAATAGAGCACTCACTCCCACGCATATTATTCAGAGGAAAGTCTAATAAAGTAATTGGGGGAAGAATTTAGGACTAGCCTAAATAAGCATATTTTCAACTTTTTAAAATGATATTTTAAAAAAATCAAAGTTTTAATTAGACAATATTTATAGAGAAAAATGTTAATATATATAAAGAAATATAATTTTAAGAAGGGAAAGAAAACTGGTATTGAAACAATGCAGAGCTATAAAGTTCTTAGATACTGCTAAGTTTTCAAGACAAAACTATTATAATTGTTCCACATCACCATAACAAATACTGTACAATTTATTCAATATTAATATAAGAATAGTTTAATAACGTAATGACTGCCACATTTATTTGTGATGATAAAGGCCTAAACTGAACAATATAAGTAAAAGTAAATTTTCCACTAAAATTCAATTTTAACAACTTTATGTTCAGTAATATTATTTGTTCATGATATAGATCATAAAATATATCTATTAACAAGTTAAATATTCAATAGTTTAATATAAAGATTTGGGAGTGTAAGGCACAGCTCTAAAAAGAAGTTCAGCAGTTTATGTACAATATTCAGCACCCTGAAGTATTTGGCCTTTATATATAACTAGAAGAAAGAAATAGCCTAGTTCTACTTTTTAATAACAGCAATAATAATTTCAAAAAGTGTTAAATGTGTGTCTTCAGTTCCTCATAGTAAAAAGCATAAATTTATTATCTGTTTGTAGCTTACTCAACCTTACTGAAAAGATCATCATTTACTTGGATACATTTCCCTATTCATTTTTTATAAATATTAAAAGTTTTATTTAGTTACACACAAAGGAAACAATATAAGTGCACATACCACAAACATAGGGACATAAATCATAAGTCATTTAGGAAATTACTTTATTCCTAGTCTCCTGGCTAAAAGAGGATGGC
Source organism: Vipera ursinii (assembly GCF_947247035.1). Taxonomy (NCBI): domain Eukaryota; kingdom Metazoa; phylum Chordata; class Lepidosauria; order Squamata; family Viperidae; genus Vipera; species Vipera ursinii. The sequence continues at coordinate 30,124,532 of NC_139515.1, forward strand.
AATTTTTCCATCTCTAAAGAGGTATTTCAATTAGTCTGTTCAGGTGTCTTTCAGCTTTTTATCCATATATTTAAAAAAAATATTTACAAGAACTATAGCAAAGTAACTTAGCTGCAAAGAATCCCTGTGGCACTTTTATCTCAGCTGAGTTTAGGAACAATTTCAATCTACAAAGATGTAAAATAGCAAGTAATGTGGCCCTCTTGTGGAAAGCTAAGGATCACCTTTTCTTTCTCAGTATCATTCAAGGAAGCTGGCGGTTTTAAAAAAAGATGTTTTGCTTGAAAAGATAAGGAAGCAACATCTACAAATATATACTCTTGTCTTTAAAAGAAAATGTGCAGGTACTCCAGGGCAGATATATCTTAACAATTAGAAACATGCATAAATTTTCTATTTTAAAGACTAACAGAAGACAACAAAACAAATAAACAACAAAATAATGCTCCACTTTCTGCAATACTTTAAAAGTAAAAAAAATGCAACTAGAAGAAAAAGATAGGAAAAACCTTTCCATTGGCATGGAAATAAACAGGGTGCAAAACAAACAAAAACTTACCTGCTGTTGTTGCAGATGCAGCAGTTCTACTGTGCTTACTTCAGTGCCCGTGTCACCACTTGATCTTCCATCTCTGCTGCCAGCATCTAATTGGCTGCTTAGAGTGCTCATTCCATTTTGATTCATTGAACTGTTGCTTATTGTCTCTGTCGCAGATTCCTGCATCATGACTTAATACCTAAAAGTGATTAAGAAGTATCAATTAACACACACATTACACCTTCACACTTCCATTATCAAGATGTCCCTCTTTGCCAATTACAGAGACAACATCTTTAGGAGGGGAAGGGGAAGAACCTCTTGCATAGTCATTTAAGGAACAATCAATGCAATACAACCTTGTTTTCATAGATATTCTATACTCATTCCTGAAACCATATTTCTCATAGCAAAGTTGCTGTAGTTTCATATACAGAAATAACATCCATATATGCAACATGGGGAAACAGCATTCCAGAACATCACATTTTAAAGCTTAGTTATCAAACCAGTAAAATGAAGGCATAATTTCATACCCTGCCCCATTTTTCCTATTATCTAGTTTTGACAACCATAGATGACTATACATCCCTATTTAAAATATTCACTATGTAGATTCTGTCAGAATTTTACAGCATTTCTCATGCAAGGCTTTTGTTTAATGATGCACAGCTAATCATACAAAATTAAAATCTTGTAAGGGTGTTACAAATCATATAGTATCAACCAATGATAAATAGTATAATGTGTTGCTCTCTTTTTGTGTGTGTGACTAAATAATTTTTTGCCTTGGAGGCATTTTAAGAAAAAGCTCTTGCTGCAAACATGTTAGATACTGCCTATTTTTTTTAATCAAATGGCTGATATTCATTTATTTTTCTGACATTTAAAACATTTAATACTGTCCTTCCTGGGAAGTAATTAAGCTTATGCATGAGCAGCAATCAAACTGTTCACTTGGAGATGACTTAAAACTCAATTTTAACATAGGCAAATAAATGAAAGATATAAAATTAATTTTCCAGGCATGTATTAGATATGAAAGCTAGAAATAAAATCTATCAAGAATATCACTAATGATTGTGCTAAAAACAGCATAAATTATGTATATTACCTCCTCTACAGTAATAAATGTTTTATCATTTTCACTGCATAAATATACTGTACTTTCAGGATAGCAATGAGATGTCCTGCCAAGATCAGATGGAATCTTTGCAGTAAATAAAGAACCAACATATTCTTACAAACTAGAATTTCAAATATATTTTACATCAGTAACAAGAAAAATCCATTTTTGCTATTTTCAGAGTTTATCTTAATTCTATGTTAATAATGCATCATCTATCTTCTTGTAAGAATGCATATATTAAACTGACCAATTTCCAAGGAAAGAAAATGTGAGGGTGGGGACAGAACAGCGCAAAGCAAAACTTTCTGATAAAACTTTCTGACAAGATGCTTTAATGGGTGGATAAATCCAGTCAAAGGAAACAGCTGCTGCTAGAATTACTAGTTTACCTAACACAGTGTTCAACTCAATTCAGCATATGATCACTACTTTCTTCTATGAAGTAACAAAGAAATTATTACAGTTTAAATCACTATCAATGAAGTAACAAAGAAATTATTACAGTTTAAATCACTATCAATAACATCAATCAATAAATACAATTTTTCATAAAGGAATATTTTAAAAGATTTTAAAAAGCATTTTAAAAGTACTACATATTAAATGCATACTTTGGATTCAAAGGAGATAGCTTTCTCCTCCCCCACACACAACATTGACAGAGACAATTACAGTTCAAATAAAGAAGATAGCCACAAGAACAAATACTCTTCAATAACAATAAGAATAAAATGTCAAGTTTCCGACTATGGGCTTTAGTGCTTGACATAAAAATCAAACATGTCCAAACAGGTAAAAATAATTTTAGACATGTAAACACAGGCTTTTCAATAAGAAAACAAAAATAATATCATTTTATGAGAGCAGGTAGCTAATAAGTATTCAAATTAGGCATCAAATTTGTATGTACCATGTTTAAAATATTTAGGAAAAAAGTGCTTGATAGAATTTTCATATAACTCATAAGAGCTTGCTAAAGAATATCTCAGATTTCCTAGGCAACTGAAAAATATTGTGTGTGTGTGTGTGTGTGTGTGTGTGTGTGTGTGTGTGTATATATATATATATATATATATATTCCTTGATAAGATTAAAAATATGAATCCCAGGCATGTTAAAATTAACAAACAAATGAACACTGGGATAGAATTAAAAACTAAAACAGTTTTTATTGCTGATATATATATATATATATAATTATATATTATATATTATATATATAATATATAATTCTATGGGACCTTCTCCCTAGAAAAAGAAAAATTGTAAAATTACAATCTTAGTTGCTAAAACACATGTATCACTGTGAATATATTCACTGAGTATCTTTTTCATGCCACCTCCAAAAGGTGATTTTACATTATTTTTCAGTATAAATATTTGACTCTATTTCTGGAACAGTAAATTATATGCGTTCTAAGGATAAAAGCATGATACATGCAGCTTCATCAACCAAAGGCACTTTATATATATTTTTCAAATCTCTTTTTAAATTAAAATTAGATTTTTGCAGGTCTGTGACTCTTTCACTACAATTAGAAAGGAAAAAGTACGGTATTCTACAGTTCTTGTTAATCAAATATATATAAGTCTTTAATTTTGAAATGTTACTGAATGCTAGAATTATTTCCATACAATGTATACAGTTAAGGATCAAATCAAGACTACCCAATTGACCGAGTAGATTAAAAAAAAGGAAAATGATCTTCAATATAAGCTACACTTGGCATAACCCAAATAAAATAGTTAAAAGAGAAGTGATTCACATCATTGCCTTATAAGCCAGAGACTATGTAGAAAGGTTTGTGGTTTCTGACACTGAAGAAATAAAACTAATAATCACTTAGAATTTGCAAGAGTGTTTATGTGTGTGTATATACACCATTTTGAGGTATCTTTAAAAGACCTCTTCAAGTTCAAATTACTGAAACAAAAAATAGGAATGGTTTGCAATGTCTTGAATTTTAATTAATACAAACTAATAAACAAAATGCACACAAAGGTATGATTCCAAAGATAATCATTTCTAAAAACAACTGTGGAAAAATATATATTTTTCATACTTGACCACATATTTGTATTTTCCTAGTTTACCAAAACTGCAAAGAGATATGCAATCCCAAAGATGAATTGTGCATGAGCCTCAAACCAGAATTACCTCCTTTCAATGACTGCAAATATGTTTCATACAAAGGTGGGAGACAGACAATTATATTTAGATGCTTCAGTTTAATAAGCACCAATATTTAACAATCATTCTTTTGCTTTATAATTAAGTATAACTAAGTAGGTATACATTTACTGCCTGCTACCTGTTCTGCTCTTGCCACTAATCTTACATTTTCTTTAGGTTCCTTTAAATCAGCAAGTCACCGTACAGATACTTATTCTCTACACCACTTCCCTTTTGAAACATTAAAGTGACACTGAAACTGACTGCACAAGATTGCATTTTTCTCTTCCTAAACAACTTGAATTGAAAGGTTACTTAGTGTAACAATATTTACTTGCAGAATTGTGTTGTTACCAAGGGTATAATGGATGGTGGCTATGCAGGTTTACGCAAGAATGAGTGAAGCATGAGGCATTAGCCATGTGTTTGACATGTTTCAAATTGCTATAATCCAGCATTAAACACACCCAGCAATTCATGCCTTTTCTTGCAGCCATAATCTTGAATAAAGTGTGCACAACCACTTATTATATAAATTAGTATATGACTCCCTGTTATAGTCACAACAGTGCTTTTGTGTTTATTTTGCATCTAGATGTGGTATTTTATTTGTACAAATAGCAGGATAAAAAGACAAGGCTCAATTAGACCTCCTTGCTTTTATGATGGGATGGGAAGAAATTTTAGACTTGTTTGCTTTATTTTCCCTAAAGGTTTTGTCACTATAAAATGGAACAGTGTGAAGTATTTCCTACTTGTGTTACTCCAACACGGCTTTATTGACTTTATTGACTACAGTATAAGGGCCAAGAATTGTTTTGAAAATCATAAACAATATTGTAAATGAAAGTTCTGAACACCACTAGGGGGCCTCCTTTTGAGGCACATTAGGTTTCAATTGTGTATTTGCTTCCAAAAGGGAAAAAAATGGATTCTTAACAGTAATTTCAATAGCTTTAAAAATTACCTCCCCCCCATTAGGGAGCTACTGGCTATTGAATAGGAATAACATGGTGGATGTGAACATCTAATATACTTCACTATTTTAGATGTATAAAATAATTTATAAATCTTTTAATGTATTATTTATACTTAACAAATTACAATAAAACAGCAATAATTAATCATTTTATATTATCATATAAATATAAATATCAATAAATGCACAGAATTCCGAGGGACTAGAAAAGTCCCTGATTTTGACAAATTAAGGCAGATATACGTGTCCCAGGATAATGCTGCAGGATCCAATCTGAGTCAATCACTGGAACAAGAGGTTTAGCCTTCCAAACTTTCAGACTCATGCTGGAGCCCATCCTCAGGGAACTTCTCTCTCTCCAATCCCTGTTTTTACTTACTTACTTTTTACTATCAATTTCTAAAATTCTCTTTACTGATATTTTAGAAATATGAAGAGATTCTCTAATACTTATTATGTACAGCAAAATCCACACATACATAGATTTAATTAAAAACTGACTCAACAAAGAATACATTTTGATATCTAGTGTAGGCCAGGGATATTTATGTTTTTATTATACATATAAATGTTGCCATATATGAATTAACAGATATCATATAAGATGCCCCTTTTTATATGAATGTAAAATGTATTTTGAAGCCCCTCCTAAGAATTGACATAACTGACTATAACTGGCTGATGGACATTAAGGTGTTATGCAGATCCATTTTAAAGATAAGTGAAGAGAACTGCCATTCTTAAAAATCTGAAATTACATCTGTATAAAACTGTCTACATATATCGATACAAACTTGTGTGCGTACAGAAATCTACCAAGATTAGCTAAATTAAAATACAGAGAGCCACTTGTTTAAGGAGGCTTATATAGATACAATAGATATCATGTTCTTAATATGTGAAAGGGACATGCGTTTGCAGATGCCTGACAGGATGCCCTTACACTACATTCACCCAGCCAAGCTAGCCAGATTTCAACAGATGGAGTTGTAAATCCAGATGCAATTACCCATTTTGAATCCCACAAGTAAAATATAACATGGTAATCCCTATAATTGTAATTGTTTTGCAATGCAGATGAGAATCTATGCAAAATTCAAATTCAAATTCAAACAATCCTTCCCCGTATGAAATATAGGGCTGTTGCTTTTAAGTTACCTTTTACTGTTCTCATATTTTCTTGCATGCAGCTACATACGAATTTGGATCAATAGAGTTGGTATTCAGGAAAGGATTTTATTTGAATGCATAACTGCATCAAACTGTAGAGTTTCTGTTATTTCCATATCACAATTTGATCTAGAGTAAACCAAATGCATGCTGCATTTTAAAAAAGGGAAAATAGTGGCAACAAAAAGATATCACTTTCAAAATCTGCAACTAAAGTATTCAATAAAGCCTTAATTTAAATTGGTAGAGTAAAATTTTCTGTCTAAAACTATGAATACTAGCATTTAAAATGTTTTGGCTATTTTGGTTCCCTAACAATAAAAATACAATATGAAACACTCAGCAGAATATAATAATAAATTTTAATACAAAAGAGTGACTCATAAAGTACCTTACTGGTTATAATGTAATATAACTAGTGGATCCAGTTTAATAATAAACCTGTATTCATATAAATGCTTCCTCCTACATTGATTAGGTTAAAATAGATGTATTACAAAGCATTATAGTTAAGGATGATTTCCAAGTAAAAATACACAAAATTGTGTTTCAGAAACATGCAAAGATTGATCTCAAAGTAAGTGATATTTTGTCCCAAATTACTCCTCACTTCAGTGAGACTCACATGAGTTAGTTTGCATCAAAGACATATTGCCTGCATGCTCCAGTAAGCCCTATTTTTATTCACTTTCTTTTATTTAGGATATACAAGTAAGTCCATCCTAAAACATTGCTTTAAACTGATCTGTTCATTGTGTGAGTTTTCCACTGTACTACTTTTTAATCATGACTTTAGTGCAGAGCATACATAGCTACTGCTAGACAGTCATAGCAAGCATTTTTACTCAAAGCGTACATTATATCTATTGTTACAAGCAACATCGTGTCAATTTTGTCCTATTATTGTCTTCCTAATCTTGTCAATATAACTCATTGTGGCTGATAAAAACATAGTTTGAATGATAGTGTATATTTGGCTTTGAAATTAAAGAATCTGACATAACCACTGTACTTAAATGTCATTCAGTCCTTAGAAAGTCAGATAGATACTGAATTCTATGTTTAGACAGTTTGTATCATAAAATCATTAAAACTTCCAGACTGCGTTATATAAACTCTCTACCAAACTGAACAGCTAATTCTGTGGTAAGATTTCTATCAGTGATAGCTTAAAATTTCTTTCATGGAAACAAAGAAAATATTGATGGTCTTGAGGAAGAGCAAGAAAATATGATAGCAGCTGGAAATAATTGCATAAATGAAAGCTGGATAAAATTATACATTTCAAATATATGTATAATTATTTTTAATTCATATACAATAAATACATTTAGCTAAAACTTTCTCTCCTGGCCACATATGAGACCCTTCATTTTCCAGTCCATGAACATTACAACACTACAACACCTCCATCTAGCTCAAGCCAGTTTCTCACTGAACATCCATTCCAAATATCTTAAAAGCCCTTTTAATTCCACAAAGTAACACAAAGAATTTTAGGTTCTCTTCGCCCTGTCCATTATCTATTCCACAATGAAATTTGCCAAAGCTGTTCACTTTATGATATTATTATTATTATTATTATTATTATTATTATTATTATTATAGTAGTAGTAGTAGTAGTAGTAGTAGTAGTAGTATTGTTGTTGTTGTCAGGGAATTATTTGGGAAAAATAAGTACCTTTAAATATTCTTCCAGACTAGAACCACCTCTTCCTTTTCCATTAAAACAGAGGTAATACTCCAAAGAAAATCTGTTAACTTTGACTGATCAGAAGTGTAACACAAGATTGCATCAAGGGGGCCACCACAACTGGTCTAGCAATAAATTTTACATTACAAAAACCTTGGCCAAAAATCCCATGAAAATATATATCTATAATTATGATATATGCATATAAAAGTTTCTAAGTGATTACAACTCTTACTAAAGAACCTAGAGAATAATTTCAAAGTAAACGTATACTGAGAATTGTACACTGATAGCTAAAGCATCCTTCACAGACATATCAAATACAAAGAAGAAGAAAAACAGCAAGTTAAGTTTTCTAGAAGTGTTTTTTGTGATAGTGCAAGCTATGCATAGTCCGGTATTATCTTTCCCACTTACTCCTTTCAATTGCAAAATCACTCTATTTATATGAAATATCTATAACTATTGTGAAAATTACATAATACCTAGTACTAAATCTCTGAAAGAGCAGACTTTTAACCATTATAATAAATAAAAAAAATTCTTGAATCTTGAATAATACTCGGCTATAACATTCACTGTTATAGTATGTAAGAAATCTATAAAACATATACAGTGCATTACATATACATACATATGTGCAAAAAACTTCAATAAGAGCAAGATTTTACAAGGAATGTAAGCCATTACATACAAGCTTTTAATTATAAATTGACTTTTATGGAAAACTGATTTACAGAAAACTGATAATTTCCATATGAAATTATAACTTACATTGCAAGGTTAAATGCTTATCGAGTACTATTTTTACTAGGATACACACCTCTTGGTTTAAGAAAGCTAGTTGAAATAGCATATTATGGATTTCTATGCACTGTGTTTGTGAAATATGTTAAGTGCC